>NC_092858.1:167700425-167710590 GCF_032062135.1 Pyxicephalus adspersus
CAGGTACTGCCATGAACTCCTTGTCTAGCAGACCCAACATTCAGCTGGGGCCACTGCCTAACCAGCACCTTCCAATGAGAGCAAACAATCGTTATTTCCAATCAATATGATGATTATCATTGATCAAGAAGGCCATATTATTATTCTATTTATCCAATCATATCCATCACTCTTTTTGGGTCTCATTGGTGACAATTGTGTGATCGGGTTCCCAGTTTCCCAGATACAGCAAAGTAAGACTTTCTATACCAAAATACAAAGAATAGGGACCTCAGGAATGTGATAAGACAAGGCAAAACACATTGTTGATTGGATCTCCTTACTTAAGCCCATGGGTAACACCAAAGCCAATGGGTGACTCCATTTATTACGAACTAACAAGAAGTAAATTATCAGCTTGAGGTGGTTGGGAAGTGAAAATAAAACATTTTAATGACAGCAAAAAGACAAAGTATGGATGAGAAGACCATTGTACTTTCATGGTTGACCACATCCATTGACCTTCTCAAGGACTGCTATTGTTGAATAAAATTGCCTACAAAGTTTGTTGGAAAAACCATTATTCTAAAGAACACATTCAAGTACCCAGTGCTCCTCGCCTTTGTACTGAAAAATGAAGACCTGACATGTTTTAATCTTCCACTTTGTATACAAACAGACATTTAGCTATGGCCAAGCATTTCTGTGGAAGTAAATGCATCATTGGAGAGCACGATGCAATAATGGGAGTATATGAAGCAAGTGACCAATTGTATGGATCAGCTGACTTGATACGACTTAACTCACCCACATCCTGACTTCCTAGTGCTGCAACTAAAAACTTGGAAACAATACAGGGGTCAACAAGGCAAAAACATATGTTGCCAAGATAAAGCAAAACATCCATAACAGGAGGAACCAAGTGGGATGGCTCCCTGGCAGCAGTATGTTCAGTATTAAATAAGTTGCTCTTTAAAAGGCTATAATGCTTGGAAATATAACAGATTTACCGGCCAGCACACAAAATACCCAGACCTGCATTGACAGACAGGTTGGAAAATGAGGTAACCAGAATAGCCACCAGGCAATGGAGCCTTGGATGTATCCACCCTACCACAAACCAAGTCTGATCCTGAATTTATTACGTGTATCCTGTTCCAAAATGTTTGCTTTGTTCTAGTGTTATGAAATGTTGTTTGTGATTCACCTATTGACATAGCAGCAACCATATTGTAATGGTTGGGTCCGTAATACTGAATATTCAAGTGAACAGATATTTACACAATTGAAATATAACACATTACAGTTCTGTGGCTCTACCAAGCTGAACAGCCAAATGGGAGACATCACTTTTTAGCTTTGCAGTTTTTTTTTGGAATTTGATGTGTAATCATACCAATTTATTGTCTAACTATATGAATGCTGCACAACTTCGAATGGTCAATTAAACTGGACAAATTTAGGGTCCCAGTCTTCTCCCCAGCCCCTTTTAGCTGGGTGCACCACCTGGCACTTTTCAGTGACCATCTGGCTGGTCACTGAAAAGTTGGGTCACCATAGAGAGACTGGCACCCACCTACAGCTCCTTCACACCCAGCTTAAAAAAATGTCTGTGGAAAATACTGGGAATGGTTTGGATGAAGGAAATGGGGGTTATGAACTCAAATCTTTGTTTTCTTCAACAGATACCAGTGCCCCTGCTATGCCGCAGTTATTATATAGCACTTGACGTGACTATGGTGACTGTTGGTGAATGTGCTGTCCGATGAACGGCAGTGCCCAAGCTCTAGAAGAAAAGGAAGATTCGATCTGTTACCTGCTAGACAGGAATTCTTCTTTCACAGTGTGGCCATGGTCAATAATATTGTATCAAGGAGGCAGGGACACAATAATAAACTGGTAGGCCAACAAATAACCAACAACCACCGAATTTGTATCAGTCTGTTCAGAGCAATGACAATAAAAGGAGGTTGCCAGAGATCACCGCAGTGTACATGGCTCCTAAAGTAGTTTGCACCAAGTTTCTGTCTAGGTCCTCAGTCTAAAAGGTGAGAATTATCTATCCAAATCGGAGAATAAGTAGGAATTGTGGTATTGTGTTTCCTGTTAAGTTCACAAAACTGCAAATTAACAAATCAGACAATTCCAAAAATCAAAGCCACCAACAATTATTCCAAACTGGGAGCAAACCCTACAAACAATAGAGTTGCTCCAATCATCAGTTTTAATTTTTATCCTGAAATAAGTTGTTCCTATCATGACACCTGTTGACATTTTGGATCAGGCTGGTCATTATTGCAGAAAGTCATATCCCTTCTGCAAAAAGCATTCTTACCGTCAGCTCTCCTGTCAACATTTGCTGAGCATGCATTCCTCTACGTGATTATTTTTATGATGTCCTAAAGAACTGGAATGAAGAGATGAAAAGCAGGCAATTACGTTTTTAAGAATAAGTGCAAAGAGATAATAAATTGGCAAAACACAACATTATAAAAAGATACCCAAGCACAGCTCCAGCATACTGTAAAACTCCTTCTTAGCACTGCTCCAGCCTCCAAACATCCCATGGAAATGCAGACATTTTGTAAGTCGATTATATAGAAGTATACCCAAAACAAGTGAAAGGGAACTTCTATCAGGTTTTTATTTCCGTTTTTTCAACTGGGCAAATGTAATTTCTTGTCCTAAGGGGCAATGGTAATGAGGACGGGATGTGAAGTCTACCTACAGGTTAGAGCTAGCTCCTCGATTTACACAATATATCCTACTTTTAATTCTGTCAAAAAAAATTAAAAATGTGCTTTGGGTCAAATTCTATTTTAAGCATATCCAGTGTCCGGTTGCACAGCATTTGGTCCTGGTTGTAGGCTTTTCAGGTGCTGATTTGTGGATGGGACATTCCTTCTAGATTTTGGAGGTCTAGAGTATCACTGGAGATGTGCCCAAGTGCCTTTTTGATGCTTTTTAGAATCCTTGAGAATAATATTACTACGTCCCCATAGTAGAGTTTCAGTTTTACAGTCACAAGGATATCGCCACAATGGCGGAAGTGGTCATGGCTATGGCTTTCAAAAACATCAAAAAAAAAAATGCACAATTTTCAAAAATCAAAATCCACAGTGCATCCAGTTAGAAAATGATCAGTACAGTAGTAAGACATCGCCCGGGTAGCGTACTTTGGAATTTGCACGAAACATGAAAGGCAATAAGTTACAAATGCCAATTGCTGTGGACAGCTTTGGTTGTAACTGCGACATTCCAGCAGCAAAAAAGAAATAACTGGTTGAAAGTCTAATTCCGGTGTGCTGGTCAAAAATAGAGAGTCCTCTTGACTATTTCCAACGATGGCGCACAAGAGAAGATTCATCGTTGACCACCTCAGGGTTGTCATTGTGCCGTCTGTTGGGAAGAAGCAGCAGGACCACCAATACCAGCAGAACAATGCCGCAAAAAGTCATGAGTGAGTAGGATATAATCCACATGATAGGCTCTCTGAGTGGGTTGCTGGCGATGCAGTTACTGGATACGTCCGTGGCGGTGAATGGACCAGAGATCTCCGAGACGCGCACATTGTTCACTTCTGTAAACACAAACAAAATAAGGTGAAACCAATTCTGTCTAATCTCAAAAACCTTTTTCGGCAAAAATTACGGCAAATCTGCACAAGTTGATGACAGCTTCTGGATTTTATCAGGTCCTAGTGTTGTTTTAACAGATTTTACCTATGCCTTCCTGTTAGTGGAATCTGGAAATGTAGCACAACTTAATGGAGGGGGGAATCTGACCCTTATTATTCCTTTCTTGCGCTACAAATATGGCAAAATGTCTGTGACCATCAGACTTACAGTGAAGAAAAGAAGTATTTGATCCCCTGCTGATTTTGTATGTTTGCCCTCTGACAAAGAAATGACCAGTCTATAATTGTAATGGTAGGTTTATTGTAGCTGTGAGAGACAGAGTAACAACAAAATAACCCTCAAAACCCAGTGCTCAAAAGTCAGAGCTTGATGTGCATTGTAATGAGTGAAATAAGTATTTGATCCCTTCGCAAAAAGATGACTTATTACTTGGTCGCAAACCCCTTGTTGCCAATCACCGAGGTTAGAGGTTTCTTGTAGGTGGCCACCAGGTTTGCACACATCTCAGGAGGGATTTTGTCCCACTCCTCTTTGCAGATCCTCTCCCAAGTCAGTAAAGTTTCGAGGCTGATGTTTAGCAACTCGAACCTTCAGCTCCCCCCACAGATTTTCTATGGGATTAAGGTCTGGAGATTCCAGGACCTTCATATGCTTCTTCTTGCGCCACTCCTTTGTTGCCCTGGCCATGTGTTTTGGGTCATTGTCATGCTAGAATACCCATCCACGACCCATTTTCAATGCCCTGGCTAAGGGAGTTGTTATTCTGTCTCTCACACCTACAATAAACCTACCATTACAATTATAGACTGCTCCTTTCTTTGTCAGAGGGCAAATATACAAAATCAGCAAGGTATCTAATACTTATTTCCCTCACTGTATATGAGCATGTTGGACATTCACTCTACAACTTTGACAATTACAATATCATTGGCATCCCCTTTGTGGTTCTCACAGTTTGCAACCAAGTAAGGCACTAAAGCTGGAGGAGAAGACTTGGCTCATGAATGGCATTCCAAAGGAATCTAGAAATTCAGACCACACCACTTCCTCTAGGACAAACTCAAACCAAGCCTTTATGGAGCTGGTTTAGTGCACGGGGCACAGTCATACCAACATAAAAATGGCCTTTTCCAAACTGACCACAATGCTGGAATCACAAACTTTGAAATGTCTTTGTATAATATGTGTTATCTGGAAACACCTAAACTCAATATGGAGGGGTGTGCACAGTTTGTTGTTTTCTTATACATTGATGTGATCGTCAGATGTCCGGAAACCTTCTGCCCTTAGCATTCTGTTTCCTTCAGCAACCAACACTGGAGCATGTTCATCAATCCATAACTATGTTTAAAGCTTCTCCTAGCTTACAGAGAGACTTTCTTTCAATCAAGATGGCTGCACAAAGTTCTGGAGGAGTGAACGAAAGTTAAAGCTTAAATTGTAGTTTAAATACAATCCAGGTGCAAAAAAAAAAAAGGTATTCCAAATCTTGCAACTTTTTACTTTAAAAATCAGCTACAGCACATTTAGGAAAGATTGTCCCTTGCCAGCATAAAGCAGAGTTTAACCCTTACATGATGGAGAAGAAGTGATCTCTCTACAGAGGCTAAGCAAGTCCCCTTGGTCAGTAAACTCAATCAGCATTAGCTTTTGCTATAGGTCTATAGGACAATGAGGTCACTGCTTATATTCCAAGTGCAAAGGTCCAAAATGCAACTGATAAAAGGGGACAAGCTCTTTAATATCAGGCTTTTTTTAAATGTACATCTTTTGATTTGATGCACCTGGAATGCATGAAAACGAAAGGTTCAAATGGGCTTTTAGTATATGCACCCAAAGCAGCCAGCAGGTAAACAATAATGTAATACACACAGAATATGTGTCCCTATACAGCAGGCATGCAAAAGAGACCCTGTCATTAACTAAAAAATTAATAGTGAAGCACTCAAAAAAGTATTTAAAATGCTTACTTGTATTGTTTTTACATTTCATAAATTAATTTATTACTGTGCTAGAAAATTTGACTACACCAGTAAGAGACAATTCTCTAGCACAACCCTTATCCTCCTTCCCATCAAAGCCCTCTCCTCATCTAGAGGTGCTCAGTTACTCTATATGCTGGCCCAGCTCCAACACTCCTTTCCTCAACACCTTATATAACTTTGAACGTAGCAGTTAAGGTAGCAGAGAAAAGACAATATCATACGCAGTTGGGTGGTACCCCTGAGTCTGTTGGGGCTGCCAACATGGCAGCCAAGATGGCAGCACCCAGAAGTAGTCTTCAGGATTTTGGATGTCTTTTACCAGATTAAAAGCTTAGATAAAATGCGGGGTAAAAAAATATTATTGGAAAGATTTTTGATTATATGAATGGTCTTAGTGTTATGGTCTCCTAAAGCAGTGGTCGCCTACCTTTTTGGACCCATGGACCACTAAATTTACCAGCTCCAGACCGAGGATGCGTGGGGAGCCGGGTGTCACTCAAACGGGAAGAAACTTGTGACGTTATGATGCCAGAACCTGCCCACTCCTATATCGCAGGTCTGAGTGGGTTGTGCCACTTCCCTGAGCCTGTGATCTGTACAGGGGACATGGTCCGCGGCTCTGGCCGGTGCACCCTCCCAGGGGGGTCCTTCTCCTAAATACCAAAATTTTCTCGAGGACCACCTCGCAAATGTATAAGTTGGCAACATGGTCCAGAATTGGTCATATAATTGAACTACAATTGTACATTAGTCAAATACTATGCTATAGATATGGAATGTCGAGTTTTTTTTCTTAATAGTTGATTTTTTTCTAGTTCATGTACAAATTTTCCTTTTCCCTGTGCTGTTGCTCCCCTTTAAAATATTTTGAAACTTACAATTACAAATAGGATTTTTTTGCCCATTCAGGCTGAAAAAGCCACAGGTGCTCTTTCCCCACCACCATTCCCAAGCCATTCTGCCCAGTGTTCTTCCCAGCCCCTTTCAGCTGGGCGCACCACCCAGTTACTGAAGAGTTGGGTCACAATACAGGTGCCACCCACCTACAATTTCTTCCAAATTCTACAAATTCTGGGTTGAACACTGCTGTATATTGCATCTTGGGATGGCTTACCTGGTCCTGACCTGCCTACTAAGGCTAAACTCTGCCAGGAGAGAGTGTGTGACTTTCTATGCTGCGGACCACGTCTTCCGTATGCATCGCAGGCTCTGGTGGTGGGCGGCTTTAGTCTCAGGGCACAACCCACCCACTCTCCTATCGAAGGCTCAGACCTGGTCGGGTTCTGGCAATATGACGTGACTCTGGGGGAAGTTTCTTCCCTTTTGAGTGACACATGACTCCAAAAAGGTTGAGGACCACTGCCTTAGATGACCTCACTCTGTAGATGTACAGCTATGAGCAGCCAATCCCAACTGTAGGACCCCTGGGTTCCTCCAGAGGTTGCTTGGGGTTTCTCAAACTGTGGTTGGTTAACATCTCATTTCATGTTGACTGCAAAGATTCTGTTGCCAACACCACTTGGTGGAGCCAGCCGCATGACTCCAAATAGTATTCCAGCCACCATTGTAGTGGGGGTCACTCTTAAGTTGCTAAGCTTTTTTCCTATTCACCCCTTTAAATATAATTTAGCAAAGGTTCTCAGAGACCTGAACATTTTTTCAAGAGTTGCTCAGGGTTAAGATTGTTCAGAAAAGTTGTCTATGAGGCTCCTGTATAGCAATACCAGGACACAGGAAAGGCTCTGCTATTTTTTGGGAGCAACTGACAAATGTACATTCTTCAGGGTACTGCTTATACCCAAGAAACATTTTTGGATGTTCCCCATAGCAAAGCAGATTAACTTTTTGAGTTCGGTTTTACTTACAGTGAAACACATAACACGTGTTGCCTATACGGGGCCTCTTTAACAGGATAAGAGGACAACATTCGGGGGAGGAAGTGACCATTTGTAGAAAATATGACTGACAAACATCCTGTTCTCCAGGAACTTGAGTTTAATTAGTATTTGCTGAGCCATTTTAATATTAATTAGGTCAGGTTTTGTGCATCAAATTGCCATTTAGCACAAATGTTGTTATAGTTTCAGAAGAAATGTATCTGGTGCCTGTAACTGCTGAATATATGTACAGAATTGGCTATGGCAGAATGTGTGTGTGGCTATTGATCCTCATCGGTATGTCATAGCTGGTCCAGCCTACACCAGCCTTGTAAAGTGTCGGGTATTAGATCTGAATATACCGTAAATACCTGAGTATAAACCATATTTTATTTGTTCTAAACAAGCAATTATAAAAAGAAACTGTTTATACTATGGTCATACCAGTAGATGGCGCTGTCCTCTCATGTTAAATATGCAAGAAACTATTGCTATTAGTTTTTGTTACATACGTTACATGACAGCACCATTTACTGGTGGCCACCAATAATGCACAAATGATGATTTAAGAGCAAGGGATTCACCACAACCAAATCAAAAAGTAAAAATATTTTAACCCATAAACGGGAAAAACAGACTGAACCTACATGATTTTTAATAGTTCTCACTTAAATAAATGTTTTAAAATATTATGCCATGGATGTATTTATTCCCATTTTATTTTACTGGCAGTTTTAATTTGAATGTTAGCAGTAACAGCCACATTTTGTACAAACTCCAAGTTTATACTCAAGTCAAAGTAGTTTCCTGTATTCTCAGGTAATAACGAGTACCTCGGTTTACATTTGAATCTATATATTTGAGTATATATATATATTCAAATATATAGAGTTGATATATAGATATATAAAGTTAAGCTGCCTCAGAAAAAAAAACTATTAAAAAATTACACTCCAACCCCAGCACTATAAAGGGTATATAAACCCAAACAATTAACTTTTGTTACTTGCATCGTTTTGCTTGGTTACTTGGTAAATGTTTTATAATCTGATCAGTTTGTATTTGAGTATACACAGTAAGCCGTGGTTTTGGAATAAAAGAAAATAAAAATAACACTCAGAGCTCAGCTTTATCAAGAGTATGTAGACCATTACCTATTCTTGCTTCGTTTTACATGGTTACATTGGTTTATATTTGAGTATATATAGTAGGCCATTGTTTTAGAATAAAAGACAATAAAAATAACACTCATACCCCAGAAGTATAAAGAAGAAATAACTCCAAACAATAAACTGTTCTTGTTTCCATTAGGTTGGTTACATTTAAAGAGATTTGTTAAATAGGTCTGATAAGTGTAAATTAGTACTGTCATCAATTCAGAACTGTGCTATGTACTATAGAGAACTATCAGTGGGTATTTTCCTTCACTTCCCAATACCAGCCGTCATTCTTTTCAGCTTCACTCACCTGCGCAGCTGCTGACGGCAAAACCCACCCTCTTCTCTTCCCTGTCGAATATGGTGTAGAACCCTTCCATGACGGTGGCCCCAATAACCAGTGCGTTGGAGGAGGGGGAGATGCCGAAGCGATAACAATTCATATCTTCGCGAAAGGTCATCACGGATTGGATGTAGAGCTGTAGAAAATAATGATTTCATTATAACAGTGTAAGAGTTACATATAGCATTAGACACACATATATCAACATATGCAAGAAAATGCCCAAATGAATACTTGGAGATGAACACTGGACACAAAGCTTGTCCAGAACAAAACACGTTATAGAAATAAAAAGAGAATGATAAAAAATTAAATGTGGCTCCTACGATCTATGAATCGGTAAGTTGCAATGTTACATTTTTGTTTTTATTTGGGTTAAGTTTCACTTAAACAGGACAATGGACCAAACCTGTTTTTTATGCAGCTTTACTACTGAGAAGTGTTTTTTTTCTGACTCTGCGCAGGTTTAAACAGGATGAAACATGCGATTTCACAACAAGAAAAATAAACCGTTCCTCTTTGTATGGGGCCACCGGCATATTATGAGCGGAAACAACAACGGATCTTACAAGTGCAAACATCGGTCTGGCTCACTTAGAACCTGGCTGGATGCAGAACATGGGCTGATATGATCAGAATTGCTTCATCATTTGCTGGGACTTAATTGGTGTGTATTCCCTAGGTGACTCCTATTATACAACCCACCTATATAAATGATATTTGTATGTTACAGATGTTCTCCATGCCCTGCACTAAGCTCCTCGCCCATCATGGATTTTAGATAAGACCTAAAAGCTGCACAATCAATAGTCTGAAATTTGCTGCAATATAATCCAACACTGTTTTTCAACCTTTTAGCATGGGAAATCCTTGAAAAAACTTTCAGATCTTACGGAAACCCTGACTATTTAGGATATGCTCAATTCATCGTACATTCAGTTGGAAGATAGATCCAGATAGACAAAAAGATCAATGGCGTCACTGACCTGAGAGGCAAAAATTGCTCATTGCTCAAGGAACCTCCAGCAAACTCTGGAAGAACCCTGCTTGAGAAACTTTCATCCACCATATAAAAGCTTTGAAACACCTACTGTCAAGCTACATTTGCCTGGGACACCGGGACTATCAGCGGTGGGGTTCTGGCATAACCACAGTCCATGTGACTATGTGCACCTATGTGAGCCAC
>NC_092858.1:167711113-167774766 GCF_032062135.1 Pyxicephalus adspersus
GTTCCCCATGACAGCCAATTTTCTGCACTTCTCATACTTTCCCTGCACGTCCTTGATGCCCTGTTCATCAGCTGGAGCAGCAAGGTATAGATCACATGTGAGCTCTATGTTGGAGCTTACACAAAGCTAATGACCTTCCACCAGTTATTAAATTACAGATCTGGAGATTGGGCATTCAGCAAACCAAGCATATCATCATGGAAGAGAAGATTAGATGCTTCTCCTTACCCATTGGTTCTGGATATTTCCAGCTGCTTTAGCAGTCAAATGAAGACCAATGTAAGCAAATAGGAGAGTCTCATTAAGAGAACCTGTCAGTTTGTCTTTGGGTACAGTGTCAGATTTGAAACCTATATTAGGAGTAGTTTTGATAGACAACACATTTTGAGTTAATAATAAATCACTCCTTGCTCCCTTTCACCAGATTCAACATTAGGAAAAAAATTGAAATAAGGGCCATCTGCCACCCCAGGCCCACATCCATGCCCCATTTCCACAAACTGGACCTTCTATGGTCACCTTTTGCTTAGAAGGATGTCAGATTGCCAACACTATTACAAACACAAAGAATGAAAAGACAACCTGAGGTTTCATGGTAAGGCGGAATGAGCGGCTTGCGTTGTCGCTGTCACGTAAGTAGATGGAGAGATCCGGGAAGTACAACCATGGCTCCTCAGTTTTCTCCCAACATGCCAGCTGCAATCCCGTCCAGAATTCAGTGTTGAAGTTCTGAATCTGCAGGACAGAGAGATTTGAGTTAAGTCTGGAAAAACAACACTTAGTGAATGATAGGAAATCTAGACAAAAGAACTCTGCATTGAATTGAAAGAATGGTTATGGTTCAAGCTGAACTCCAGACTGATATTAAAATGAAATGAAGGCAGCTTAGCAATGATTGGAACGGGGATGTCAAACTCAAATACACAGTGGGCTAAAATTAAAAACTTAGACAGTCGTGGGCCAAACTTGAAACTGAAATAGCACCGCTACTACAATTCCCTGCGTCTATAAACAGTCCAATGCGGGGCCACGCATAGGCAGAGAGGCTGCTGGTCTATAGACGCAAGTGATGCCATGAATTGTAGTAGCAGCGGGCCAGCTGCAATTCATATTTAGGATTCCTTTGGGGGCCACAAAAAAAGGACGTTGCGCGCCAGAGTTTGACCCCTTGGATTGGAGCATTGGTAAATGTATGAAGCAGTAAATCGGACCTGGTATCAGTCACTTGTAATCTCTGTACTGCTGGGTTGGAGTGTAGAAAGAAGAACGGATTGGCTTTTTGTGCCCCTTCTTCCTCTTTATACACCCCAACCCAGCAGTAAAGAGATTACAAATGACTGATACCAGGTGAGATTCACTGCTTTATACATTTATTGGTGCTTTAATCAATACAAAGCATACTTTTTTAAATTATCCTATTAAAAAATCCTTGGTTATTGACACCTGTCCTAGAACTGTCTGCAATAAAAGTTCTGCCTGTTTTGGTGGGATTTACTAATTTCACATTGTGTCTTTAGGACGGGAATGGAAATTTACCTAGCATGAGGGCAGAAAGCAAAAAGTTTCCCAAACCTAAAATAATTCAATTAACCCCTTTGCTTTCTCCAGCTAAAATGTTTTTTATAATAGTTTTGTATAAACACAGACTACTCCACCTTCTTTAACCAGTGTAACAATTTGTTTGAATAATTCAACTGTGAGTTTGTATCCTGGAGCAAATCTCTAGTACAGATAGTCCCCAGGTTACATACATGCATATAGGGACAGTAGGTTTGTTCTTAAGTTGAATTTGTATGTAAGTCGGAACAGGTATGTTATTTTAATAAATGCAATTAGGACAGATGTTTGTCTTAACATATTATTAGGCAGTGTGGTGTCAGTTACTGTATAAAATCCTCACTGTGAGCTAATCACAAACAAAGCAAAAAATATAGCAAAAAAAAATGGAGCCTAGACATTAACTTCTGGAGCAAGCTCTGCTTTGATATGCATAAAGCAACTACTGCAAAGTTTGTCTTGGTCATTAAAGAGTTACAAGAACTTGCAGAAGAGCTCAGTCTCAGCTGTTTAGCAAAATATTTCTTCTGCAAGTCATGCAAACCGCCCCCCTCCAAGCTTCTGTCCTGCATAGGAGGGAACAGGAAAGCCAATTCGTATCTAGGAGTCGTCCGTATGTTGGATGTCCTTAACCTGGGGACTACCTGTACACTAGAATGAATTCATCTGCTCTTTTTTTCTGATTTAGTGTCTTAGGCTGCAAAACCTTTGATTTGAAGGGGCCCATGATAAATTGTGCTACCGCACAAGGGACCCTTATCACCCAACAGAGGCCCCAAGTCAATTTTGCACAGGGGCCCATTGTTTTCTTTGGTCACTACTGATTCACCCTATTTGTTAACTCTCACTTTGCACAGTGAACACCTCCACTCTTTTAGTATATCAGCCCCATTATGTCCTTTATTTCCCTTCTTGCATATGTTGAGAAAAATAATAATAATAATTGCATGTTTTCCACTGACAGTGACGTGTCCGGATCAGTGGCTGCGTTTGGCGCTTTCATGTTTTGTTTGCTTAAATGTTCAGTACATTTTCTATCAGACACATCGGATACAGCAGGTACTGGAAAATTCTACAGAAATTATTTGCATTTTCATAACTTAGAGCTAGATTCTATCTTTTTTTTTCATTTAGAAGAATAATAATACTAAGTTTTATTTTTTGAGTTCTAAAAAATAAAATGCCAAAATCTACAATATGGCTAATATGATTACCAGCCTAAATTTTTATTTTTCATGCAATCACTTCTTACATAATGTCACTGAGGTTGCTTGGAGTTCCTCAAAGTCATCTTTGATGATGTCTGCATATTTGTGGGGGCAAAGCCATCCCGGAGGGTCAGCTGCATGACATGGATAGGTATTCCAGCCACAAATATAAGGGAGCATTCTTTTTATTGGCCACTTTTGTGTGTTTTTACCCATTCTGAGCCTCAACATGGTATTATGAGGCCTTCACCTGAAACCTCAACATAATTTTAGGGTTCCTTAAGTGTAAAAAGTTTGAGACAGGCTGCCCCAAGGGGTTTAAAATTAACCATTTAAGATACATTCTTTAATTCTCAGTTTAATAGCTGAGCTTCTAATCTGTGCCCCAGAGCTGCAGACTATAGTTATTGAAGGACTGATTGCTGTTGCAGCATTTATGCATGTTACATTAAAAAAAAAAATACTTTGTAACTAGTTGCACCCATCCAGCAGCTGAATACAATGTATCATTTGTTTTTACACAAAGTGTTATATTTGTTCCCCTTCAATTTTTTTCTCATACTTCCATTTTTTTCTGTGGTTTGCTTGGTTAAGGCATCAGAAGCACATTGAATGCAATATAAATTCATAAAACAAAAGCACTGTAATTTATATTTGTAGAGTTTTGCCAAGCTGCAGTGTGTTAACTGATTTAAAAATCTGCACAGCTTGTGTACAGAAAATCGGCCCAGATACAGTGATGTCATCCTCTACCTTTTCATGATTGGCCGTTAAGAAAGCTTTTCATCATTTTTGGCTCCTGCATGTTTCTCCTGAGAAAGGTAAGTTGGTGGTGGATAGGGCAACTTCTTTTTTTAGCGACCCAAAACCATTTTATGAAACTGGAAATGAATAGCCTATTAAAAGACAACTTAAAACTCACTTTTGCTGCAATATATCACTAGAGACCTTTTTTATTATTAAGCACATCAGCAAATAAACTAAATGGCTTCTTGTGCCCCTTCTTTATACACTCCAACCCAGCAGAACAGGGATTGCAAATGACTGATACACTGCTTGCATTTATTTGTTGATGCTTTAAACATTACAAAGCTGCATTCATTTCATTTTAGAGGTAGTCCCAGGGTTAAGGACATCCAACATACCGACGACTCCTAGATATAAACGGGCCTTCCCTGCATGCTCGTGTGCAGGACGGATGCTTGATGGGGGGAGGGGAGTGGTTTTGCACGACTTGCAGAAGAAATCTTTTGCTAAACACAGCTGAGGTTCTGGGTAATCTTAAGGACCGAGCTCTGCTGCAGCCTCCTGTAACTCTTTAATGACAAGCACAAACTCTACTGTAGCTGTTTTCTGCACCCCGAGAAAATCTAAGACTTTAGATACTGATTTTCCCAGGTTTGGTGGTGTGAGCACTGTACTGCTCAATGTTCTCCTTGCTGGAAAGGAAGCTATACCTGAGGACCTGCATTGCAAGGATCTCCGTGCTTTTTCAATCATTCTGTAAATCTGTGTTTCTTCCATCTCTTTTGATGACTAAAATAAAAAACCTCACCAGTCACCAAGAGGGAAGCAAACCCTCACTCCTCTATTATGACAGCCACATATAATCTCAGTGTAAAACAAGGCATGATAATCAGTAACGGGGATCAGAAGCAAGGTGACCACAGGGAATAATGAAGACTATTCCTTTGCCCTCTGTCTGCCTTCTTTTCTTTAATCAAATAATTTTTATTGTGAAAAAACATCAAGGTTCATACAATCGTACAGTATGGTTTGAAGTTATACAACCAAAAATACATGTAAAGTGCAATAATAAAACCATAAACAGGATTGTGTATAACCAAATGGAACTTGAGTATTTTCATTTTTCTGTTTTTTTTATAAAACAAAGGAAGGGAATATAGGAAGGAGGGAGAGAAAGGAGGGGGGCAAATCCGACCAGTTACATAAATCTACTCACATTCAATACAATACCCACAAAAAGTACAAAAGTATACTGCTTAGTTAGCAGAGGCATATAGTGAAGGGGGCTACAACAGCCCATTATATTCCACTGATGTAGAGAAATGTATCAAGTGGTACAATCAGGGCAAGTTAGTCCGCTCTCTTGGAACCTGCGCATATCATATCTTCCGTATGATAGATATCAGTTATCCTTCTCAACCAGTGACTTACAGTCGGGGGTTGAGAGGTTCACACGCTTTAGCAGCGTTCAATAGATGTCTCAAAAGGGAATTCTTGCGCGAGAAGTCAGACATGAAGAAGAGCCAGGGCTGGTTTTGCTTTGATATCAACATCCGTAAGTTTAGGGATAATTTCAGCCTCTGAGTACCAAAAAGACTGCAATTTGGGGCACTCCCAAAAAAATTTGCAGCAGCGTGCCCCGAGTTATACCACATCTCCAGCAAATGCCGTCAGTATGTGGAAAGAGCTTGGCAAGCCGATCAGGTGTCTTGTACCAGCAGGTAGCCAGATTGTAGTAAGTCTTCTGATATCTATTTCATATATGTCGGTAAGTGGGCCCATTCCCTGCTGTGGAAGAAGTGCATAGCTCTGTAAACTCCACGTCTACGCCAGGAACTAAATATCAGGTCGGAGAGTCCAGGAGGAAACTCCAGGTTGCCCAAGATCGGTGAGAGAGGCGAGGGATATGTAACTACTCTCTGGGTGGTAAAAAAGCAGCCTTAACAGACACCGGTGCCCACACCAGTGAGTCAATAGGGGTTTCGGAACATGCATCTTCCAATTCTACCCATCGTTTGGATTTAGCGTTTGCGCCCCAATCCAGTAGTCTGGACAAGTGTACAGCTTGGTGATAAAGTATGGGATCTGGGAACGCCAGCCCACCTCTAGCTTTAGGGAGTCTCAGTATTGACATTTTGATTCTTGGGGTACCGGAATGCCAAATGAACTTCATGAAATCTGAGCGAAACTTTTGCAGTATAAAATTTGGAACCCGTATCGAGAGGGCCTGTAGTATATACAGTAGCCTGGGCATAACATTCATTTTTAACACATTACACCCACCGAGTACAACCGTACCTTTAACAATCTCAGACAACAGTGTAAGCACATGTTCAAGCGGAGACAATTGATCAGTATTTGGGAGGTATACATTTAAAAAAGTAAAACATTTGTTCCTTCACTTTGCCTTGACCTGCAGTTCTGATCAATGGGCAACCTCCAGTTTTATTCTGTCTACAGACATGTAAAAATAGTAAAGGGTTAATCCTATCCATGAAAACATTTCCAAGGGGCTCAATAGCACATGGTTTGTAAATAGACATTTAGAGTTATTTTACCAACCTTGTAACATTTACCCAAAGGTCATTCTTGCCATTAATTTGATGTTTCATACTGTGGTTACTGTATTTGACATTTGTGGAAGATTCCTAGAACAGGAGATATTCACATTGCATTCCATCACAAATCCCAAAACTAAAAGGATTTTATCTTATCATAGGATAGTGATTGGAGCCATAGAAATGAATTCTTTACATGGCGACATCTCATGGAAGAATAAAAGCTCTTTCTTGCCCAAGGAACCAGATAAAAAACAAAATAATGCTGAACATCATCTAAATGGCCTGAAGGAGGTATGGGTGGTGCATTGGTTAATGTCTGAACATACTGCTTAACCTTTCCAAAAATAAAGCCATCACTTTCCATTTTAGTTGGCTCATGTAATAAAATGCACATTGGACTTTCTGAAAACAATGAATGCAATATTGATGCATAAAATACTTCTGGTATTGACCAAATCTATATTTCTGGAAACAATTTGCGCTGGTAAAAACGGGAAAATCTAAAGCAATCAAAATTGTCCATAGGCAGCCATTTAAAAGAAGTTACTGGTCATCAATTTAGTGGTATCAGTGCATGATAGCCCTATGGTGCAATCGCCATGCATGCACATTTGTGTTCCTATGGAAATGGAAAGTGGCCAAAGGGTTTTTGCACTCTTTTATCAAACTTAATTTATACTTTAACTTTATTGGTACTACAAAAGGCTAAAAAGCAGATGATGTGATAGCACAATGTGGGAATTGCTTAAAAAAACATCCAACAGCTGTCAAGGTTTGAAACCTATGAACCTGGATATAGGGGGAGTGAGCTTTCTTTGCTTGATCCAAAAGGCAAATTTAAGAAAGCCCAACTAAAAGCATTTTGCTCCCCTCTGTAAGGTTGCGGCGCTGCCCCCCTTAATCCTCGTATGCCTAGGGGATCAAGAATGAATAGGAGTGCAGAGCCCTCCGGGATACCTACCTCACACATCCCGGGAGGCTCTTGGGTGCTCCTCGGGCATGCACAGAAGGAGCCCTCTCCTGAATAAGGAAAATAATTTCCATATGCAAGCAGCAGTGAGATCGGCAAGTTTTTTCCCAATCCACGTCACCTGATCTCCCGCCTGCACAGTGCAAGATCGGGTGATGTAGGAAAAAGAACCCGGAATAAGCAGATGGAAGAAACCTTCGGACAAACAGACTGATCTGCGGGATTGAAGGTAAGTGTGAAATTATTGTTTTGGGTTGGTTTTGGGTTTACTTCCTCTTGAAGGCCAGTTATGAATGACACCAAAAACTATTTTACCACTTCCCCAGGATTGAAGTCCTTACTATGCACAGAGCGGCTGTTACTTGATGATGATTTTTGGGGTAAAATATTACTGGCCTAAAGTCTGGTTGGAAGTTTCTAAATTTTAATTTTGGATGTACTTACAAGACTGCCGCCATTGACTCCAGCCCCAGTCGTGGGCAGGCCAGCCCCGCACATCTGCATGGAGAAAATGTTCGGGATATTCGCCTGCTCTACCAGGGAATCGAAGAACGTTTCCACAGAGCTTGATGGCTGCAAGAAAAAAAATCTTATACAATAATTACAGCAATAATTTATTGGCTATAAACTGCCCTCATTTTTTATTTTACCCATTGTTTACAATTTTATCTTTTTGTTGCGTTGCATAAAGCAAAAGCAAAACAAAAGGTTTTCATTTTATGGATTGTAAATATCTGCCATACTTTGTGCCAGAAGGGTCATTTTTGGTATCACTATAAATAAAGTTTCAAAATCTGCACTGGTTCAATTTATCAAAAAATTATTTTTATTTCATAAACTTATAAAGATAAAAATCCTTTTTTTTCTTTACTTTAACAACTGCGGACTTTGAAACTTAAGTTTTAGCAAGATTAAACATGACCTTTTGGATGACAAAAAGGATTTATGGATGATCTCACATTTTCAACAAGTACAGAAAATACCTGCTGAAGTCAGAAATGCTTCATCTTTTTCTTGTCCTGAGAGATTGAAGCAAAAATTGATTTTCTGCAAAATTTCCCCCTCGCCCACTATTGTGGGAAGGTAACAATGGCAGACATGTTCAAAGCTTAACCTGGGTAACAACCATGGCTCCCCGATAGAGGAGAAAGGAAGTGAGACAGTAACTGTGTTATTTAAGGTTATACCAATATTAGTAAAGAAATAAAAAAAACACACCTAAGTACTGGTAGAATGTAATATGCTTTTGGATTTCTATACGCCTAAAAACATTGAACAGATCTAACTTGATATAAAAAAAAAAAAAACACACACACCTGTTCCTCCTGCCTAAAAAATTTATTAGGCTCCTATTAGATCCTGACATCCCAGGTAATGAAACAAGGGTATCAGCCCTACCTGCGTTTTTCATGTGGACTTAATACAGAGCACCTTCCTTTATGTAATGAAGGTGAGAAAAGGAGGAGATATGTAGTCCTTACACACCTCCTGGAACAAGAACCACTGAAGCCACGACATCTAAGTATTATTCGATTTACATTTATTTTGTTCTATGTTTTAGGAACACTAAATAGATTTTGGTAGGAAGGGGGACAAATGAAAATCATGGTTAAAAATGGAGTTTTCCAGGATGGCTCAGTGGCTGGCATATGACTCTCTGTAAGGATATCAGCAACCCAATTTTCTCCACACCAACAAAAATATGCAGTTAGGTTAAAGCAAACCTACAACACAATTTTTACTTTATACTAAAGGGTAGATGACCCTCTTATATATAGCGAAAGTTACTTTTTTAATTTTTTTTTTTTTCAATCCTAACACTAATCCAGCCTGGACACAAAGTCGTTCTCTTGTATGTTCACCTGGTCCTGCCCTAGAAACCTTTATGGACTTACTCATCCAGAAAAACCTGATCTAACATTTTAAAGTTTGTAAGAATAGACATTGTTGACATTGTTGGCAAAGCACTACAGGAAATACAGGCAGAATATTCTGTAAATTACATAGCCTCATAAAACAAATTCCCATGCCTAAGGCAAAAAATTGTCAGCCATGAATATGATAAAAAGGTAATAAAGATTTAGCTTTTGCATGGCCCTTCATTGCGCTTTATACAATATGGAAAAGGGTTCTGTAAACTTTTCAAGCAGGAGCAAAGACAGAATTTTTAGAAGTCTAAAAAAATACAACAGAGACGCAAGAGTCCCCCAAAGCTGGCATCTTCCAAGTCAAACCCTACACTTATGGACAACAAGGAAAAAGGATACCAATACATAATAAAATAAATCTAAAATATTGGACACATCTTTATTAGATCACGTACCTCTCTGCAGTCCAGGTTCAGGTTCATCCCACCAACTTCAAACTTAAGAACTTCCACTTGATAATACCATTCCTCTGTGATGGGGGTGTACCAGATATCCCCCGTGTACAGCACTGGTTCTATCCCACCCATAACCTGAAATAGAAAAAAAAAAAGCCTAATAAAGTGGATCTAAATTCAAAAAGAAGATTTCAGGAGCACCTTGAAATGTCAAATCAGAAAAATGCCTTGTCCTAAATGTTTCTGAATAATAGCAGTATATGGCTGATGCCTAGACAATGCTTTGCCCTGGTCCTCATGGGTTAGTATTCTACCCAGGATTTTTTTAAGCCTACAGAAGCTGTAAGCAGATGACAACCCCTGTATTGTAACTCAACTGTTCAGTAAGCATCTAAAAACAGGAGGGTAAATAGGGGCTGGGGAGAATACTGTAGCTGTTTTCTGCACACCGAGAAAATCTAAGACTTTAGATACTGATTTTCCCAGGTTTGGTGGTGTGAGCACTGTACTGCTCAATGTTCTCCTTGCTGGAAAGGAAGCTATACCTGAGGACCTGCATTGCAAGGATCTCCGTGCTAATACATGTAAAGTACAATAATAAAACCATAAACAGGATTGTGTATAACCAAATGGAACTTGAGTATTTTCATTTTTCTGTTTTTTGTAAAACAAAGAAAGGGAATATAGAAAGGAGGGAGAGAAAAAGGAGGGGAGCAAATCCGATCAGTTACGTAAATCTACTCACATTCAATACAATACCCACCAAAAGTACAAAAGTATACTGTTTAGTTAGCAGAGGCATGTAGTGAAGGGGGCTACAACAGCCCATTATATTCCACTTATGTAGAGAAATATATCCAGTGGTACCAAGTCTGGGCAAGTTTGTCCCCTCTCTTAGAATCCGTGGATATCATATCTTCCGTATAATCCTTCTCAACCAGTGACTTACAGTCGGGGGAGGGGAGGTATACACGCTTCAGCAGCGTTCAATAGATGTCTCAAAAGGGAATTCGTGCTCGAGATGTCAGAGACATGAAGAAGCGCCAGGGCTGGTTTGGCTTTGATATCAACATCAACAAGTTTAAGGATAATTTCAGCCTCTGAGTTCCAAAAAACTGCAATTTGGGGCACTCCCAAAAAATATGCAGCAACGTAACGTGCCCCTGAGCTATACCACATCTGCAAATGCCGTCAGTGGAAAGAGCGTGGCAAGCCGATCAGGTGTCTTGTACCAGCGGGTAGCCAGCTTGTTAAGTCTCCGGATATCTATTTCATATAGATGTCTTATGACAAAAGTGCAACATCATGTCTTTGTTCCTCTGAGAAGTGCGTGTTTAGTTTAGCCTCCCACTTAGGCACAAATGCAGGGGATTTAGGGGCATCTATGGTTAGCAACGTCTGGTATGCATATGAAAGTGTGTGGGAGCGTTTGGAAATACCCAAAGACTCAATAGGCAATAAGGATTGGGCGAATAAACAAGCCCTTGGAAGGGAGCACAACACATGAGAGTTTTATATGCCTCCAGGGGGACAATGATGGCAGCTCATTATCGGATTGCAAGGTCGGTAAGTGGGCCCAATCCCCGCTGTGGAGGAAGTAAACTCCAAACTCTGTAAACTCCAAGTCTACGCCAGGAACGAAATATGAGGTTGGAAAAGTCCAGGAGGAAACTCCGGGTTGCCCAAGATCGGTGAGAGAGGCGAGGGATGTAACTACTCTCTGGGTGGTAAAAAATGTGGAAACTTTTCTTAGTGTCTCGCCAATCGGAGCATGTCTGGACATAGCGGCCTTAACAGACACCGGGGGGCCCACACCAGTGAGTCAATTGGGGTTTCAGAACATGCATCTTCCAACTCTACCCATAGTTTGGATTTAGCATTTGCGCCCCAATCCAGTAGTGTGGACAAGTGTACAGCTTGGTGATAAAGTATGGGATCTGGGAACGCCAGCCCACCTCTAGCTTTAGGGAGTCTCAGTATTGACATTTTGATTCTTGGGGTACCAGAATGCCAAATGAACTTTATGAATTCTGAGCGAAACTTTTGCAGTATAAAATTTGGAACCCCTATCGAGAGGGCCAGTAGTATATACAGTAGCCTGGGCATAACATTCATTTTTAACACTGAGTACAACCATACCTTTAACAATCTCAGACAACAGTGTAAGCACATGTTCAAGCGGAGACAATTGATCAGTATTTGGGAGGTATACATTTAAAAAAGTAAAACATTTGTTCCTTCACTTTGCCTTGACCTGCAGTTCTGATCAATGGGCAACCTCCAGTTTTATTCTGTCTACAGACATGTAAAAATAGTAAAGGGTTAATCCTATCCATGAAAACATTTCCAAGGGGCTCAATAGCACATGGTTTGTAAATAGACATTTAGAGTTATTTTACCAACCTTGTAACATTTACCTAAAGGTCATTCTTGTCATTAATTTGATGTTTCATACTGTGGTTACTGTATTTGACATTTGTGGACGATTCCTAGAACAGGAGATATTCACATTGCATTCCATCACAAATCCCAAAACTAAAAGGATTTAATCTTATCATAGGATAGTGATTGGAGCCATAGAAATGATTTCTTTACATGGCGACATCTCATGGAATAATAAAAGCTCTTTCATGCCCAAGGAACCAGATAAAAGACAAAATAATGCTGAACATCATCTAAATGGCCTGGAGGAGGTATGGGTGGTGTATTGGGTAATATCTGAACATACTGCTTAACCTTTCAACAATAAAGCCATCACTTTCCATTTTATTTTGCTCATGTATTAAAATGCACATTGGATTTTCTGAAAACAATGAATGCAATATTGATGCATCAGATACTTATGGTATTGATCAAATCTATATTTCTGGAAACAATTTGCCCTGGTAAAAATGGGAAAATCTAAAGCAATCAAAATTGTCCATAGGCAGCCATTTAAAAGAAGTTACTGGTCAACAATTTAGTGGTATTAGTGCATGATAGCACTATGGTGCAATCGCCATGCATGCACATTTGTGTTCTTATGGAAATGGAAAGTGGCCAAAGGGTTTTTTTTTTTTTATATTTAACTTTATTTATACATTAATTTTATTGGTACAACAAGGGGGCTAAAAAGCAGATGATGTGATAGCACAGTGGAGGAATTCTTAAAAAGACATCCAAGAGCTGTCAGGGTTTGAAACCTACGAACCTGGATATAGGGGAGTGAGCTTTCTTTGCTTAATCCAATTAAGAAAGCCCAACTAAAGCATTGTGCTCCCCTCCTCTGTAAGGTTGGCTGTATGTTATACTCATCTTTTCTGTGGACCTAAAGCGTACTGAAACTCAGAATTTTCACTTTACATGAAAAGATAGACAACCCTTTTATTTAACATAAAAATTTTGTTTGTTAGTGTTTTTTTTTTTTTTAAGTGCAGTACTGCCCCCCTTAATTCTCATTTGCCTAGGCAATCCAGAATGAATGGGAGTGCAGAGCCTTCCGGGATACCTACGTCACGCATTCCGGGTGGCTCTTGGGTGCTCCTCGGGCATGCGCAGAATGAGCCCTTTCATCAATAGGGAAAAAAATTGCCGATCTCATGCATGCGCAGTGAGATCGGCAAGTTTTTTCCCAGTCCACGTCACCTGATCTCCCGCCTGCACAGTGCAAGACTGATCTGCGAGTTTGAAGGCAAGTGTGAATTTATTGTTTTGGGTTCGTTTTGGGTTTACTTCTTCTTTAGGGCCAGTTAAGAATGACACCAAACCACCAGACCAAAAAGTTTTTACCTCTTCTCCAGGATTGAAGTCCTTACTATGCACAGAGCGGCTGTTACTTGATGATGATTTTTGGGGTCATTTATGACTGGCCTAAAGTCTAGTTTCCTAAATTTTCATTTTGGATGTACTTACAAGACTGCCGCCATTGACTCCAGCCCCAGTCGTGGGCAGGCCGGCCCCGCACATCTGCATGGAGAAAATGTTCGGGATATTCGCCTGCTTTACCAGGGAATCGAAAAACGTTTCCACAGAGCTTGATGGCTGCAAGAAAAAATATTTTATACAATAATTACAGCAATAATTTATTAGCTATAAACTGCCCTCATTTTGTATTTTACCCATTGTTTACAATTTTATCTGTTTGTTGCGTTGCATAAAGCAAAAGCAGAACAAAAGGTTTTCATTTTATGGATTGTAAATCTCTGCCAAACTTTGTGCCAGAAGGGTCATTTTTGGTATCACTATAAATAAAGTTTCAAAATCTGCACTGGTTCAATTTATCAAAAAATTATTTTTATTTCTTAAACCTTTAAACATAAAAATGCTTTTTTTTTCTTTAGTTTAACAACTGCGAAACCTAATTTTTAGCGAGATTAAACATGACCTTTTGGATGACAAAAAGGAATTAAGGATGATCTCAAGATGAGAAAAGGAGGAGATACGTAGTCCTTACACACCTCCTGTTCTTGGATGACTACATGGCTTCTCCATAGGTACAGTGCAGTGGGCGAGCAAGGTCAGGTTAGAACAAGAAGCCAAGACATCTAAGTATTATTGGATTTACATTTATTTTGTTCTATGTTTTAGGAACACACTAAATAGATTTTGGTAGGAAGGGGGACAAATGAACATCATGGTTAAAAATGGAGTTTTCCAGGATGGCTCAGTGGCTGGCATATGACTCTCTGTAAGGATATCAGCAACCCGATTTTCTCCACACCAACAAAAATATGCAGTTAGGTTAAAGCAAACCTACAACACAATTTTTACTTTATATTAAAAGGAAGATAACCCTCTTATATATAGCAAAAGTTACTTTTTTTATTTATTTTTTTTGGGGGGATCCCCCCTTTTTGATTTTTGCCATGGTGGTAAAAAAAATAATAGGAGCGCAGAGCCTCCTTGGATACATATGGGCATACAGAGAAGGGGGCTTTTCCCCAAAATAAAAAAAAGTGCCAGTTCTGTTTCCCCAAGCAATCCAATCACTTTTTTGTATTGGCATTTGTAGCAGGAATGGTGAGGTTTTCTGTTTTTTTCTCTGGAGAGCCACCCAAGAGGTAATCTTTTTAGCAAGTCAAAAACAAAAACATGGAATACTGAATATATGTGTTGTGGATATACGGGTGGATTTGTGTAGTTTGCGCCCTTGCGAACATCTTGTGTCCTCCTTCCCACACTAGGTTGGGGTGGTTGTGACCTGATAAGTAGAAAGTTGTGGCTGTTATGCCCTGATGGGTCATGAGAAAGAAAGCAGCTGGTAATATACAAAATATATTCTCATTCTGACAATACAAGTTTTTTCATATTATAATGTACCAAGGAGGTTTGGTCAAAATGAGGTAGCAATGGTCATGTAACGAGTTGATTGGTTGAGATCATTGTATAATTCTTAACTCCAGATATCATAGAATTGAGTGCTGACGCTGATATTTCCTGGATATATGTAAAGAAATGCCAGCTTCTTCCTGCCGGACTCTTCCCAGTTATATGATATAGAAATGGGCCCTCCCTGGGGTAAATGAGTCGCGTGTCTTGCTGTTGGAATGGTTGCTGTTTTGAACCATTGTACACATCCAATAAACTACTACTTTTTAATTAAGCAGTGCCTGAGTGCTTTGTGTCATTCTTTAACCCTTCCTGACACCTTATTACAGCATTAGGAACAGAAGGTAAAATAGCCCCATGCATACTAGACTTTACACTCCTTTGTACTAAGGATGACGGAGCGAGGAGATTATTGTGTGGGTGGAAAGAGGGCGTCTGATGTATTCCTAGGGACGCAGATAAGCATTTCAGATAAATGACTTCACATATGTAGCTGTTGTGTTGACTTTGGGTGTGCTGAGCTATCCTGACTTAAAAAACAAACAAACATAGGTAAATTGACCTATTACTTAGAAACCCAGCACAGGATCACACTGAAGGCTTGGCTCTATCCATGGCTGCTCAACAGGGCTGATCAGAGGTTGACACCAAGTTGTCCGAGTTTCCCTAACACAAGCTTTGTATGGCAGTACAATGAATGTGTGATGTCCTGATGCCCTCATTTATAAGAATGACGACAAACCAAGTTCCAGGTCCAAATACAAACCAAAATCTCACCTTGGCCAAGGTGCTGTAGGCCATTCCCAGAATCCCTTGCCATTTGATCTGTGGCATGAAGAAACTCTCAGACTCCAAAATGGAAGCGATGTTGACCAAAAACGTCCCATTCACTCCTTTTGGGACGCTGATGACATCTTTCCCGAGAACCCCCGTCCAGCTTCCCTGAGTGTAGCGGACTGTTACCTCCAGCCCAAGCGATTGGTACGTAGAGGACCTGCAAAGTGAACACAATGTAATTCTTGCAACCATGCATACAATGGGATTAGCAAAAAAAAAAATCTTAAAACTCCCAAGCAAATATTCTGACCGAGGACATACAACCTAACTTCTGATGAGGATGACTCCAACTCTCTACTACCCAACCAGGACACCACAGATTACGGTATACATGTAATAGCTGACCACATGTTCAGGTCAGCCATTACATGCCGTAATCTGTGGTGTCCTGGTTGGGTAGTAGAGAGTGGGAGTCATCCTCATCAGAAGTTGGGTTATATGTCCTAGGTCAGAATATTTGCTTGGGAGTCTACAGTCTACATGCCTACAGTCTCCGACAGTTTAGTTTAGCATTGCAAACACTGAATGTTTTATGCAGCCTTTTGGTGATATCAGGGATCCATTAAATCTGGAATGTCAGTCATGACAGCTTTGGACGTAAGTTCTTACAGACTGGGCCACCCTTCAAATGTATCACGGTATTGCTGCACTTTTGTCTTCCCTTTCTCAGTTCTGTATCTCCTACCAATTACACTGTATGATACTGTATCTATATCACCCATGTCCGTGAACTCCCCACAATTACTCAGCACCATGGATTATGCTGGCGATCATACAATCACACAATGTGATTGCAATGTTTTCTGCCAATTGTCCAACAGGGTATTATTATTATTATTATTACACAGTACTTATATAGCGCCATCATATTACGCAGTGCTGTACAAAGTCCATAGTTGTGTCACTAACTGTCCCTCAAAGGAGCTCACAATCTAATGTCCATATGTAATGTAACATAGCCATATGTCATCAATGTAGTCCAAGGTAAATTTTTGGGGGGAAGCCAATAACCTCACTGAATGTTTTTGGGATGTGGGAGGTAACCGGAGTACCCGGAAGAAACCCACGCAGACACGGGGGGAAGCTGCAAACTCCATGCAGATAGTGTCCTGGCCGAGATTCGAACCTGGGACCTAGTGCTGCAAAGGCCAGAGTGATATTTGCTGAGCCACCGTGCTGCCCACAGGGGACCTATAACAAGCGTTTCAGAAAAGTGTACACTGGCCATGGGTAAAACTGAAGTAGCCTTTTAAAATCAAAGTAACTTTTACACCTGTGAAAATGGGAGAACAATAAGATAAGTAATGTGCACTCCTCTCCTGTCGATGGCTTCCATTTTACTGAATCCAATGCTTTGTTTTGCACATGGTCTCTGTATGGAGGCTGCCATCTTGGTAGAGGCAGGGCTTTGTTTCCCTATGTCAGAGTCTCCAGCAAAGGAAACAAGGGCAGTACAGCATTGGCATCACCAAAGATTACTCCAGATCTAGGGGGACAAGGAGCCAAAGGATGCAGTACTTTAGATGTCATATTGCAGATATACTATATATTTTACCCTTATATATATGTTAAGGATCTAGGTGAAGTGGAGCCTAGGCACACTCACATACCTGAAGCCCACATTATTAAGATGAATGACCGATCAGGAACGACCAATGTTCATACCTACGGAGGAGAGCACAGAGGGGGTGACATTAGCTCATCCACTCCCCATTCAAAACAATGTTGCTGAGTGTACAGAGCTTGTTCTGTCACTGGAAGATCATGTCCTGCGACATTCCTCTGACATTCATCAGACATCTGTACGAGGCTTTACATTGCAGCACAAGCCCTAAGGATTTGTGTAATTGTGGGTTTAATTGTAAAATTGAGAATAGGGGCTAAAAGCAAAATAAATGGCCCAGTACTGAGAAGCATCCATTAGCAGTGAAGAGGATTATTTACAATGTTTATTAAAGTCAGGAAAGAAAAATAAAGAATCACTAGAAAAGCCATTAGCTTATGAAGAGGTCAGCTGTCCAGGGTCACACAATGACAACATCGGCTGGGCCAGTTCTCAGCACGTCAACCAGGATCAGCCGGCACTGTCACTACCTTCCTGGTAAACATTGCAGTTCCTATTACGTGCGTCTTCTTGCACAAGGATGTGAGGTGTGCAGAATATAAACAATCTGACAACAAACAGATCTCTGGGCTTTAGACAAAATCCTCCGATCTTATCACATTCTCAGCTTTACAGTCGGTAACCTGAAACTCCATTCTGTTATCTCACTTTCCTTCTGCTTGCTCTGAATATCGCCTGCAATGTCCTATAGCCAGGTACAGACGCTCAATTACTGTCCATTATCAATCATAATCATCTATGCACTGTATCTAGAACGCTGAAGACAACAGAGGTCGCTCATGATGGTCATTTACGGATCCGGCACAGCGGATCACCAAACCATTGGCACTACATTTTCATCCAAGACTACCCTGATTGTTCATCTTGGGTGATGGAAATCTAGAGCCTGTGCACAGCTTATTGCTCGTATGACGAATATGTAAGAGCTATTTTACCTGCCAATTAATTTATCTATTTGCTTTCACTGGACCAATTCTCCAGCACCAAATCTTTATTCCAATCACCATATTAGAAATCTTTGGATTCCAACTCCCTTTCTTTCCATATCAAAACGTAACCTGTATGGTCATGAAGTCATTACGTTCTCAAAAAATCCCCTACGGAAGCCGTATGCCGAAACGCGTCGAGGCATGGGGCAATAACCTGACCACTATTTGTTTAATAACTAGGGATTTACCTTGTATAGTTGATTGGTTCTCTACCCCATGAAACGTTAATGGGGATGACCACTCGACAATTGTATATTTCTATCACCGATAATCACAGATAGAGGTGTGGTAATGAAGGGTTGAAAAATCCTCACTTGTTTGGCTTGTCACTAAGGTGTGAAAATGCAATCAAAGTAAGCTGTTAAAGTTAATTAGCCTCTTTCATTTTAATCTGAAGCCTGTACCAACCTGATATAGGATAGCTGCATTGATTGATCCTGCAACTCATTTATCCAGAAAATAGACATTGATAGCAGTAAATGCTCTACATGTCAATACAATATTTGCATAAAGATAATGCTGAGTTGTTATAATGAATATGTAAATGTCTGTATTCAAAAGACTAATGAACTCCTGATGAAGCGGACTTTGTTCTGAGAAACGCGTCGATATATCATTAGCCTATTCATTATACAAAACTTTTGGATCTTTGTGATGTTTTTAACCAAGTTTTATGAATTATAAATTATTAAATCATTGGATTATTTCTAAATATATTCTTCGAGGTGTTAAAAAAAAATAAGCTTTAAATGTCCCAAGGCCAATGACCCAGCCAAAACAAAGTGTCTTGCAATGTTCTGTCATCGATTGTTGTTATAATTAATCACTTTAACATACAATATAACTACTCACTGCCTAAAAACTCAGCTTCTCTCATTTATTTTATCAAATTTTGTAATAATGCGTTTACCTGCCAAAGGCCTTTCATGTCCTATGTACGACTGAGCAGAAAGCTGGACTTCCCACTGCTGTGGTTAAGTATCACTTACAAGGCATGTCCCTCTCCCAACTGTCCAGTGAAAGGAGAAGCAGCAGATTCATAAACACATCATTCTATCACAGCTCTTCCCTCCAGCACATTCCTTAAAACATAACAACAGCCTGTTGGCTCCTGGTGCAGCTTCTTTCTTCAATAGTCTAAACTCTGCTGTACAAGGACTATTACAGACCTGTACTATTGTGTGCCTTTATTATATTCTTCGTAATCAATTTTAACCCTTTTGCTTCTAAAGCTTTAACCCCTCCCACCCTTTTGCACTCACATGCTCCAAATTCACATTTTGTACTAAAACGATACATTTTCTGAAGGCAGAGGACCCACAGAATTAGAAAAGTCAGTTGCAATTGTTTATGCCACTTAAGATGAACACAACAATAAAATCTGAACACCTGTAAACATGAAAGAATAAATTCGAGTAAATAGATATCAAATATTTATACCTAAACTTGTGTGCACCTATGAAATAATGACAATGTAGGATACCCAAAATCGTCCATAGGTTATGCTTTAAAAACCTTTTCAAATCATTTGTTTAGGGTTATGCATAAATACAAGTGCTAGAATTTTTCCTCTCACTGGTTTGTGCAGGGATACCCAATATGTGCTCTACGGCTGGTAATGCAAGCTTGCATGAGCATTCATGGAGACAATATGATGACAATAGGAACTTTTCAGAACCTTGATGCCTGCTTTGTATGCAGCTGAAATGGAGTAGTCTATACTCAATATGTTATCCCAGCACCGCAGCGATTCTCGTCCCACCTTTATTTTCCATTCCGAAAGTTAATGGGGGTGACCCAGGCTACCACAAGACCCAGGTAACCCGGTGACACCAACGTCCCAACATATAGCAGTGATCAGGTGTTTTATTTGCCCGAAGCTGGCTCTTCAAAATATAAAAAACAAAAAAAAAAACACAGCTGCCAGTTTTATACAACCTCATAGTGCCAACATATAATATAGAGTACATATGTAGCCAAACCTCCCCTCTAAGTAGTTGGCAGCCTATTCCAGGTTTCATTTTATTTTTTGTGCCCTAACCTGCCAGCCAAAGCTTTCTCTAAGTTCCTGTACCAAAGTGACAACGTTCCCTGTATATCCGCCTATGCAGGTGCAGCGTTGTCACCCCAAGATGAGCACTCCTGCACCCCAGCATGGTTTCTTTCAATGATATCTTCTCATTGGGTGCGTATTATATGTTGATACACAACACCTGCTTGTCAGCTTCGTTTCATTTAATGGGAACTTAAAGCACAGCATGAACTGACATGCACTCATACCCTAGCTGCATGCGCACCTTAGCTCAGTGTACGGGAAAAGTATACTTTACAATGTAACAAAAGCACAAACACAACAATATGCATTGAAGAGATAAAGCAATAAATACTAGGTCACTCACGCTTCGGAATCAAAATATTTGGAAATGTCAGGATTCGGAGCTCCGGCGACGGCAAAGTTGCTGCTTCCCGTGTCCACTAAGATATTTAACTGAAAAAAAAGAAGCAACGTATCCAATGAGTCCCAGCACATGTAACATTGTATATGTACAGCACAGGCTCTAAACATAGACAGTTCATACCCCAAAAGTGAATTATGGTCAAATCAAAAGGAATCCCTAAAAAAGACATCAGGAGACATTTGTGTAACGCAGTTATTTATCAACTAAACCTGGAGCAATGAGCAAATACTAATCGTGATGCCGTCCCTGCAAGCTCGTCGGTGGCAACATTTGGGTTTGGGATTGTTGGACATTTTGACAGGTACGTCCTAATTACAGGATCATGTAACGCCTTTGGCTCATTCATTCCAGCACCTGGTAGATGCTGATTGTACATTAAGCGGAGCATGCACAGTTCAGGTTTTGCTTCCCAAATCCAAAGGTTGTGCACTTCCTTTTCCAAAATGCACACAATGTGTTCCCAGTTAATTTCCATTGCAGCCCAATTTACTATATTCCACAGAAATAAAGATCATGTTGGGTTGTTAAAGTGCAGCAAAAGGCAACACACAGCATGTGCACTTGCATTTGGTGTGTCATTAGAAATAAATGGCAACCCAATGCATATCATTTACCTTGATGTACATTAGGTTAGCACACCCATTTCCTCAATGCATTATTGGGAACAAGTCCTTACTGTACATGGGGAAAAAAATCTTGCCAACAGGAAGGAAAAATGTTTTTATTGTAGAAATGCCCTGAGGCTTACAAATATACAAAACCACACATCAGGAAAATAATTATTATATAAACAAGTGGTATTTTCAGCTCCAATGTGTTATAAAAGTAATTTACAGAAGAAATGCCCTATTGTCTGTTTCCCACATGTAATAACATAGAAAGAGAAGTTAGAAACAGAATCCTATTTATTCCTTCCTGGCTAGTTCTGCATTTATGATACACTGGTTACCCCAATGGATGGGCATGGCAGGCAGGGAGTTGGCAAGGAGACGTCAGCCATTCAGCTTCTATATTCCTCCCAGTAAAGGATACGTATAATTCAGACGTCTCAGCTTTCACGTCTACAGCAACAGTAAAAACAAAACAGTTCCAATCATGCCCTGAGGATTAAACAAGAACAAACACAGACAATACAGATGCAGGACAGGAAGATTTCTTCATTATATATTCTGGCTCAAACTGAATTGTCTATTATCGGTTGGATGAGAAATTCCTGCTACTTTCCAATATGGGGATTATGATAACACTGATTAATGATTGGCCACTGAGGCTCCCAGCATGGTCACATGATCGGGAGAGGGGTGTTAAATCTTCAGCTATGTGTAAGTGCCAAGTTATGAATTGGAGCCTATAGGGGGCGTCCTGTTTTTGCTCTCCATAGCTAAATGGTGCAAATTATGCTGCTAGGAGGAGATTTAAAGAACTTCCTCGGCATGGTTTCTATTCTCTTGGGGATACATGGAGGAAAACAATTACATCATGGATTGGATTTTTATTGCCTCCTGCAGCCTTTACTTTGCTGTTCATTGTTACATAACTTCTTTTTGTTCAAGGGACACATTTACAGGCTCTCTGTGCCTCTCCATGCAATGCTTGAGAAAGGCTGGAGATCAGAATTAAAAAATTCTAATCCTTCCCATTTCCATTGCTGTGCTCAATGCCAGTTTCTCTTTAACAACAGGAAATATGGAGAAACACAGTTAGGCTCATACATTTTTGGACAGAGACAACTTTTTTTAATTTTGGCTCCATACATTACCACAATTAATATTAAATGAATACTCAGATACAGTTGAACTGCAGACTTTCAGCTTTAATTCAGTGGGTTGAACAAAAAGATTGCATAAAAATGTGAGGAACTAAAGCCTTTTTGTTTTTTACACAATCACATCATTTCAGGGGCTCAAAAGTAAAAAAAAATAAAATGTTTATTTCTATATTTCTAATATTTGGTTGAAAACCCTTTGCTTGCAATGACGGCCTGTGGTCTTGAACTCATGGACATCACCAGATGCTGGGTTTCCTCCTTTGTAATGCTCTGCCAGGCCTTTACTGCAGCGGCTTTCAGTTGCTGTTTGTTTGTGTGCCTTTCTGTCCGAAGTTTAGTCTTCAACAAGTGAAATGCACGCTCAATTGGGTTCAGATCAGACTTGGCCATTCAAGAATATTCCACTTCATGTTTCCTATCCAAATAAATAAATCTATTGATAAGTGTGGATGTGTAATGTAAAAAGCAGCAATGCAAAATGCATTTGAATGAAAGACACCAGGGAGGTTGGCACCTTGGCAGTCTCAGTTTTTCCAACCACTGTTCTGGTTCTTGGACCAGAGTGCCCATAGGGTTGAAGTTACCGCTTGCCCATGCCAGTGAACCACTGGCTTTGGGTGGAAATTACATGTAGCTTCCATCCACAGCAGATCCATGAATGGGGGTGGCAGCGGGTGGTTTACTAGCACCAGTTGTCAAGTCTGCAGATGCTGGAACTTTAGGAACAAGTGCCGTGGTGCGAGTGACCATACAGCGATCAAGATGCCAGCCACCAAGAGAAACATGGGATTGCTATAGCATAATGCAGATCTGAACCTGCATTTAATGGAGCAATGTTTGAACATTTTGCAGCTGGTGGCACTGAACCACTCACATCTGCTCGTCCTCATTCCCTAAAGGTGGCCACAGCTGAGACATAGCATTTTACCTATAGGGGTAACTGCCCACAGATGTGAGCAAAAAAAAATAAATAAAAAAAATAAAGTGGCCTTTCTGTAATCTCCTCTACATCAGTTCTTATTATGGGAGAGGGAGTATTAGCACTGGCAGCAATGAATGTGTCAATAGGTGCAGAGATTGCTGCGGTCCTTAAATAGTCAAATCATAGGATGGGAAGGGGTCCAAGACCAATCAGAAACACTGTATTGAAGGTCTCCACAGACTTCTTGGTAAGATAGATTTCTTTTTTAAATGAATGAAGCCTGGCATGGCAAGCACAGTGGGTACTAGTGCACAAAGCATTGCAACTTGGATTGTACTTTTTATGGATAAGGGGTTTTGCAACTTACGTGTCTTACAAATGCCCATCCTCTATTACTGAGCGAAGATAAAATCTTGGGTTTAATTATTTACATGGCAAGTATATCATACAAAGGCAAAAGGAACGCATTGATTTAATTAAGTCAATTTACTACAGGTACCCAGCCCCGGAGACAGATGTGCATGGTCCGAGATGGTTTTACGAAGAATGCAATAATGGGGAGGTTGACAGCGAGCCAACGTTTAAATAGCCACTGGCTCTGACAGTAAAGAGATTAATATAGTGCTGATCAAGCAGTTTTGGAAATATGTTAATACAGCAATATATGGAAAACCATCTTCATCATATTATGGGCCCATTAATCTCGCAGAAAGGTCAGATCTCATGTTAGTGAGAAATATGCATAGTTTCTTTGTGTGGACGAGGAATGTTAGAAGGCTGCCTTCTCTGCGGTATAGAAAAGACGCATTGATGGGCCCCACCACGACTTGGTGTCACCCATAGACTGGGCAGACAGGGCCACACAGGATCATTGTATGATAAGCAGCTGGAAGGAACTGGGGGGGGGGTCCTAGAGAGGCAGCACAGTTCATAACATTGCACTGGTAAGTTTCCCTTGGAAATATCAAACTTTAAAAGCAGAAAAAAATTATATACAATATAAACACTGCCTAGCAAAAAGTCCCCCAGCCTGTGTTAGGACAAGCTAGAACAATGCAATTCCCATGCATGCACACAGGATTCCGATCATTCCTGGCATCCCGGCATCATATGCAAAACTGTGCATGCCCTGCTCAGGTAACATGGAGAAAAACAAAACAAACGGGAAAGTTTATTTATTGCAGACGTGACTTCGCCTGTCCTTTCTGGAATATTGAACTTGCCTGCTCATGACTTTTTTCATATAAATTTAGTTGTGTTATACGAATATGTAAATAATTAAAGATTGCCAAGAAAATGAAAGTAGGTCAAAGAAAAAAGAAGAAGAAAAGGAGTGTATCCGTGCAATGCATGCACAATTTTCCTGCATTAACCCTTCAAGAGATTATGCTGGCATTTATCATATTTGATGTTATTTGCCTACAAAAACCTCTCTAGTGCGGGGATCCAAAAGCTTTTTGTTTATTGCAGGACGCTGCCATCTTGAATTTCATGGAGACTGTCTTGGTAATGCCACATGTGGTGCTGAGCTTCCATGGTTGAAAGAATTGAATTCCAGTAAACGGGCTAGGACAGAGATAGATGAGCTGGGAAGGGAGGGCTAGTTTATGTTGGAAATCCTCAAAACAGGGAATAAAGACTTTATCTGACATGCTACAGCTTCTAATGCATTGTGCAGGGAGTAAACAATTCATACATGAGAGAAGCACCACCACCATTTTGACCTTTCCTCAATTTTTTGAAATGAGGGAACCCCTAAAATATATTTCAGGTCTTCAAGGGACCCCTTCTATAATTACTTTATTCACAACTTACAGTACATTGGTGTGGTGGTCAGTAGGAAGAATGTCTCTTCCATTTGGAAGAATGTCACCCCTACAGCCAAAAAGATCATTGGTGTCACTTACACTGACCTGATGGGTCCAAACTGCTCATTTGTCGAGGAACTCCTAGCAACCTCCTGGTTGAGAAACACCGTCAAAGGGGGTCATTGTTCTTTAGGGCAAGAAAGGAACCAAAAGCACCCCTTTAGGTAACAAAGAAGTGTGCACAGGGCAACTCTGAATTTCTGACATAATCATTGTGTAGACCTTTGCACTCATCAAATGCATAGAAAAAAACACTAAACAATAGTAATGTCGAGTCCTGTTCAACCAAAGAAGCCCACACGTAGACAGGAGGGGGCTTTTAATGGCAGGTGCAGTTTATGCCTGTCATGTTAGAAGCCCCTCCTTGAATAGCAAAATCCCCACCCTTGGCCAACAAAAGCTTTAATTTTTTGTTGTAGACAAGAAACTGCATCACCATTCCCTACAACTGGCACTGAAAAATGGCCCACAAGACTTTATAGGAGATTTATGGCAAAATGTGTTGCAATGGGCACCATCCTACCATTCATTCCACCATCACGGCATATCAATCATCTGATTTGTCTTTTAGTCTCTGACTTGCCCTAAGAAAATTGACTAAGCTGGATCCTGATTGGTTGACATGATTAACACTAAAGGGGGTCCTTCCCTTGTCTATACAAGGCCCATACTTTGCCATCCATCAGCATTTCCTTCCAGCTGGCTGGATAGAAAATGAAACATTTCTTTACTGCTCAACGACCAGAAATCACTTAAAAAGGAACTCGCGGCTCTCTATATTTTTCAGCGGGTTAATAGATGTGAAAATTAGCAGCCAATTTAAATAATGCCTCATTTAACACAAAGATTCCTAATTACATTACAAGCCCATCTGCTAGGAAAAACGGCTTGCGAGCGCCACACACTCAATCGCTTTCTGGCCCAGCTCGGCTGGGTTCTCGCGCACCATTATTACATGTTATTATTGGCGCTCATTTTGTTAATCATGTTCTTTTGGCATTTTATAATGAGGAAAGCAGCTCATCTGTTTAAACATATGTTTTGTCAAAGGAGCTGCCTGGCGCCGTGTCATGCATCATGTCTCTACCAGCCATACCGCCATCTGTCGGAGGATCCCCCAATCCTCAGGAAATATTAGGAAGAAAATAAAAAATGGCAAGGATTTGCAAATCTGGATCCTGTGCTAAAATGTAAGCACTTAACAAGGTCGCTTGATTTAGACATTACCACATAAAAACATTAACAAATAGCTGTATATTGTAAATTTGAACACTTGTAAGATTGGATTTTTATTTGTAATTTACAAAAATTTAAACAAGCTCAGCTCCATTTGAGCCATGGTCATGCAGCACATATGCTCCAGTATGGTCAACTGCCAGCTGGCAAGCAAGGTGAACAATTGGTCATCTCCCATTAGACTGACTTTGGGCTTCATATTAAACAAAACAAGCATTGAATCCATTTTTAAGTCTTGGGGCAGCAAACACCACAAAAAAATCCACAACTACCTTTAATAAACAGAAGAGGTTCTTCCAGGTCCTTCTGATTTAGCTTTACTGTTCTACAAGGGACTAACTTTGTGGCTACACCTCACCAAATGCCAATTCCACTATCCAAAATGACTACATCAGTGGGCAACAAAGGGAAACCCATGGAGTGAAAATTAGCCACGAGGAGGCTAATTGTATGGGTACAACCCACCAACTGCCATTCTTTGGCCCAAAAATCCATTTTGGATGAAACAGTCAAAAGTTAAACTTCCAACATGACCAGCCACAAGACAACAAAAGATTTGATCTCTATATCTGGAACATTACATCTCATGCTTGAAGGGCCCCTAGTCATGATCCTTGTTCAACTTTATTGCACTCTATATAGAACATTGTACATCCAAGATCACCAACCACTGGATATGATCAAACCACAATTCTTTTACACACATTACATAGAACACTACACCTCCAAATGACTGACCATAGAACATAATACAATTCTATTACACTGTATACCTTCATATTGGACAACCACAGGGTATGATCATAATACAATTCATTTACACTCTACATAGTAAAACCACAGTTAAAAGAAATCCCCAACTTATAAGGGAGACTTACACTCTCTTCTGATCTTGTAGACTCATCAGAAAGTGGTTTATTATTCAATAGTATATTATACAATTGTCACAGGAACAAGTGTCCTTAATAGAAATTTTCAAACAATAAATTCTGTTATGGTGGCAACTCAAAATGTTGGATCCTTTTTATTGCCAGTGGAACTGGAGATTTGGGACAATTAGACTGACTCACCCTAGCACAGGCATAGACAGCAATAGAAACTGACATGGGTTCCAAACCTTCCCCATTTAAAAAGTTTTGCCCTTAGCTAAACTTTAAAAGTTATGTATTCAAATTAGATAATTGTTGCGAGACGAAAAATCGTGATCAATGTAGGGAAAGACCTAGCATGTGTACAGCAATCCCCTGACGTCAATAGGTGATCCACTGCGGCAGATCATTAAATGGCTAACCAGGGACAACCAATGTCATTTACTATGAGGGTGGACTAAGTAGCGTGCCTCCCGCTCGTCCTTTTTCTCCCTTGTCCAAAAAATCTAAACAGTGCTACATGTAGAGCACTCATTCATTTTGCTGGCCCTGGAAATGATTAAGTCAAACATTTGACATTTGTACCTATTTTAAGTCCAGATGTTAATTTGTGCATCCGGTTATCCAGATGTTGAATGGCAAAAACTCTTTTCCCCAACAAGAACAGTCAATGAGATGCAATTTTTTTTAATTCTTGTATGCAAACAGCTTTGTCTTGAAACTGAGCAAGTTGAGCTCTGTAGATGGATTTTGTTCGATCCTATTTTAGGTCAATGTAATTTGCTTACAAAAGTAATTTTTTTGCATTGCATTGACCATTTTTACTGCTCATTAAAGATACATTTGAATGGCAATACACTGATCATGGGATTGCAGTGGAATGTGATAGCTGGAGTCCTAATACAATGTGTACCTGGGGAAGTTCCCATTAACCAGAGCTGAAAAATTAATTTTCAAGAGCCTTATTGTGCACATATCTTGGCCATTTAGTCTGTGAGCTCTAAACGACACCATCTCTACTTTCTAAAGAAAAGAGCTAGTTATCACCTCACCTATTACAGTCATCATTTCTTTTTGCAGCTCGGAGGTGCCAATATGTAACACATGCTGTAACATGCATGGAAACCACATATAACTGAATTTTCAAGGTTGTGCAAGAGACCCAAAGCAGGATCATACAAACCAGTGTGTGTGGAAATAGAATCCGGAATGTGGCTATGACAGCCAACACTTTGTACATTCCAAACCTTGAATAATTCTAACCCACTGTGAGTTCTAAGTAATAAAGTATTGACTCCTCATTGGGGTCACCCAGCACCATTCAGGAAACATTTCATTAGTATAGAATCTGTTACACTAGCTTGGTAACACTGTACAGATGTACCTCTTTGTGTTGTTTGGTGTTAAAGGTTTACAGCAAGAAAGAAAAAAAAAACTCCATCGTCAGGAACCAATCCTAAACTCATGGTGGTCATGAGGTGCGGAGAACAGAGTGAGAACCCGTCAGACTTGTGCAGTGGCATTTCATTACCAGGAGAAGTTCAGCTACCTGACACGTTACAGCTTTTCTCTGTAACATTCCATGACAACCTACAATGCTGTCTGTCTCATGACTTACAATTCTAACCATAAACCTATGTGTGTTATCCGAGCGTTGGCCATCGACACCTCCAACATGACCGACCACAGAACAAGAACGTAAGATATAGAAAACTACTCCTCCAACATGACTGACCACAGTACAAGAACGTAAGATATAGAAAATTACTCTTCCAACATGACCGACCATAGAACAAGAACGAAATACAGAGAGAAATACACCTCCAACATGACCGACCACAAAACAAGAACATAATTTATAGAAAACGACTCCTCCAACATGACCGACCACAGAATAAGAACATAATATACAGAAAACCACACCTACAACATGACCGACCACAGAACAAGAACATAATGCATTTCCATTATTCTTTCATATATATATATATATATATATATATATATATATACACACACACACACACACACACAAAACATTACAATTCCAACATGACCCACAAGACAAGAATACACTCTATGCATAGAACACAACGACCCTAACTTGACTGACCACAGAACAAGAACATAATATACCTCTATACATAGAACATTATAGTCTATACTATAACCCTAAAATGGCCCACCATAAGACAAGAATAGATTATAGTTATTTTACACTCTTCATATATAGAACATTAAACTTGCAACATGGCCTACCACAAGTCAGGAATAGAATATATTTCTATTACGCTGTATACATAGGACATTGTACCTCCAATATGATAAACCACTAGGCATGATCATTATACAAAGATACAGACTATAGAAAGATACACAAAAGATAAAGAAAATAATTCCATAACACAAAACACCTCCATAATGGCCAACCACTGGACAAGTTCATTATACAATTCTTTTACACACTATACAAGGATACAGAAAATAATTTCATCACACTTTACACCTCTATAGTGGACAACAATGGACATGCTCAAAACAGTTTTAATACACTTAGATTCATAGATACGTACATTCATATCCAGTATGACCGGCCACTAAACACAATAACCATCTTCTATGACACTCCTTATATAGAATTAGACACTTCTAACATAAAAACTGGACATAAGTGGTTTAAAAAAAAGCTGGATGATGTCTAGAAGTACAGAACATAACTGGGTATTAAAGCTTTAAAGTAAAGATACCAGAGACTGTTGATCCTGGGAACATCCGATTGCCTCATGGAATCCGGAAGAAAATTTTCCCCCTGTTGAAACAAATTCAACCAGGGTTTTTTTTTTCCCTTCCTCTGGATCAACTATGTCTTACAGGGTTTTTAGCCAGGATATGTTTATTATTTGGACTTTTTTCAACCTAACCATGTAACTACGATCATACTACAATTCTATAACACTCCATATCCTAGGTATTACATCTCTATCTTGACTGGCCCCTAGAAATGGTCATTGTGCAATTCTATAACACTTTGTAACATAGAATGATACACCTACAACATGGCCACTGGACATATCCAGAACACAATTCTATTACATATGAAAAAATACACTTCCAAATAACGGACCATAGAACAGGAACATAATATAATTCTATTACACTACACCTCTAAAATGACCGACCACTAAACACAGTTATAATGCAATTCTATCGCTTGTAAACAATACTCCAGAACCATGAACATAATACAATTCTCCAACGCTCTGTACTTAGGGCATTGCATCTGTGACTTGACCAGTCTTTAGTCATGATCATTGCCCACCTCCTAGATTGTAAGCTCTTCGGGGCATGGTCCTCCTGTGTCACTGTCTGTCATTTGCAACCCCTTTTTAATGTACAGTGCTGCGTAATATGTTGGCGCTATATCAATACTGTTTAAAAGTACCGTATTTTTCGGCGTATAAGACGCACTGTTTCTTCCCCAAAACTGGGGGGAAAAGTGGGTGCGTCTTATACAGCGAACACAGTTTTTAAAAATAATTAAAATATCATACTCACCCGATACCGCGATCCAAAAATACGGTAATTGTACAATTCTCTAAGACTCTTTACATAGAACACTGCACTGCCAACATGACCGACCACCACCAACCTCCATTATGATGGTGCAATCAGCAAATATTATAATGTCTGATTCCCATACAAACAGGTCAGCTCGGGAGAATCTTCCGGTTCCAAAAATTCCAGTCTGGAAATCACTGAAGCTGACATTCACCAATCAATCTCTGGTGAAGAAGCAATCACTTCTATTGATAACATATGGATCTAGACGTTTTTCACCCAGAGAATGTTTGATGAATGTCAGATTCACTGCTTTATAAATAAACCCCATTGCAAAATATTCTTATCATTGTGCTGCTTATCGGGCAGCACGGTGGCTCAGTGGTTAGCACTCCGGCCTTTGCAGCGCTAGGTCCCAGGTTTGAAAAAATTCTAAAAAATTCTATTAGAATTTAGTATACATAGAACCCTACGCTTCCAACATGACTGAGACCTGTATATGATAATAATACAATTCTATTGCAATCTATATTACAAAAAACACACCTCCCGTGTCTTGATGATCAGCCTCTAGAAATATTCATAATAAAATTCTAATATATTACATACATAGGACCCTAACACCTCCAACATTATTGATATGATAATAAACTTTTATACCAGACATGGCCCATGGTGTGACTCTCATACTACAAGCACTCCATTGTATACCAAAACCACTTCCAGCTATACGGTCATCACAAAGGGCTGCACAAGTCACGTCAGGCACACAGGGAATGTCAGGTGATAAAACTCATTAAAGTAACTTTGCAGAACGCTCCAAGTCACACCGGGCCCGTCTTGAGACTTAAACACTGACCTCTGTGTGCCGCTCCATCAGCTGAGAATTCCTAAAAGTCTCCCATGATCACATGAAATCCCATGACTCTGAGCTTTACTTATCAACCCGAAAAGGATTAATTCCTCAGAAGCTCATACAGAGAAATACCAAGGAATACAATATTTTACATAACACTGATTACTAAACCAGTTCTTTCCATAGAATTTACATGGGTCCACAAAACTATTTATTATTTATTGTTACCGAAATTTGGCTTACAAAAAGTTAAAGAAAAAAGTTATTTTTAACAAAGTTATATATTTTGGCCCCATATGACCTAAAGTCATATGACCTGTACAGCGCGTAATGTGTTTGCAACCACAGATGGTTTTTTCTTTGGTAACATTGCAGCTTTACAGAAGATCCTCCTGCACATTACAGACTTCTATGGAGCTAATAGACAGATCTGCTCCCAGCCCCATACAAGTCTATAAGGCACAGGAAAGAAACTATGGGGGTAAATGGACATCTCTTTGGACATGGAAAATGGGAATGGGACAAATCAGTATAACTAGATTCCTGGATTGTAAGCTCTTCTGGACAGGGTTCTCTCCGCCTCCTGTGTCTGTATCTGTCTGTCATTGCAACCCCCATTCAATGTACAGCGCTGCGTAATATGTTGGCGCTATATAAATCCTGTTGAATAATAGACATAGAAAGTGCAGCAAAAGTTGGTTCTAAATAAAAATTGATGATTTCAATACAAAAATGTTCTTCCAATACCCGATACATTTTATCATACTGCATAACCTGAAAAAATAAATTCTATATATTACTCTATACATTGTATAAGCTGAAATTCTCCTAATATGACCCCAGTGGTGATATTAAGCGGAAATCAGATTCTGCCATTGCTAGGCCCTCGTATTAGGTATCTGGCTGGAATTCTGATCATCTTCCTTCAAATAAATTTAGTTACTAGCCCAGAAGTAGTACAGAATGGGCAACATCTTGTGCTGCTACCCCACCTCTTAGATTGTAAGCTCTCCGGGGCAGGGTCCTCTCCTCCTCCTGTGTCACTGTCTGTATCTGTCTGTCATTTGCAACCCCTGTTTAATGTACAGCGCTGCTTAATATGTTGGCGCTATATAAATCCTGTTTATTACTAATAAAACCTTGGGACATTTCTCTGGTGCATATTTTTGTTCCAGGTCACTTACTTAGACATTTTCATAGAAAGAACAGCAATGACAGGTCCCCATAGATTTCAGACAATAATTTATGTATTAGAAGTGTTGTTCATCTGGTTGTACACTGTAGTAACTCTAATTTACTGCCAAACGAGCAAAGAGGAATAATCGGCAACAAATGCCTTTGGGAACCCTTCAGGAAACCATTGCTTCTGTATCCCATGGTGGCCAATCATGTGATAAATTATTATTATTAAACTATTTATATAGCGCCAACATAGTACGCAGCGCTGTACATTAAAAAGGGGTTGCAAATTACAGACAGTTACAGACCGTGGCACAGGAAGAGGAGAGGACTCTGGCCCAAAGAGCTAACAATCTAAGAGGAGGGGGAAGTATCACACAATAGGAGGAGAGATATGTAGTGGTGGGAAGTAGTGACGGTTTCAAAAGACAGAAGAAGACGGGCAGGCAAGTTTGAAGAAATGGGTTTTGGGCGCTCTTTTAAATGAGCAGAAAGTAGGAGCAAGCCGAATAGGACGGGGAGGACCATTCCAGAGAGTTGGGGCAGCTCTAGAGAAGTCTTGTATCCGTGCGTGTGAGGAGGTTATGAGTGAGGAAGTCATTAGTAGGTCATTGGAGGAGTGAAGAGAGAGGCAGGGGGAGTATTTTTTTTACCAGGTCAGAAAGGTAAGTGGGACAAGAACTGTGGAGGGATTTGAAGGCAAAGCACAGGAGCTTGAATTTGATTCTAAGGTGAAATGGAAGCCAATGAAGAGAACTACAAAGAGATGCAGCGGAAGGATGGATGAGTCTGGCTGCAGCATTCATAATAGATTGTAGAGGAGAGAGTCGGGTTAGTGGAATACCAGAGAGGAGGAGGTTACAGTAGTCCAGACAAGAGATGATAAGAGCGTGTACAAGGAGTTTGGGATAAATGATTTGGTATTACTGCAGAAGGATAAAGGTTCAGATCTACTCAGCAGGGATCAGATGAGAGGGATTTGGAGGAATAATTAATACAATATATACACATCTAGAGTTCCAACATGTGTCGGCTTTAGGTACACCCTAAGTAATCTTTGCTTTCAGCCATTCCCAGATGAAATCCGAACCCTTTTGTCACGCTCAATGTATGATTCACTCACTTGGCTCTGGTTAAATTGTATCCACAAAAGATATAAACACACCAAAGTAGCCAAAAGATTTTCTAATGCATAAAAAAGCTACCAAGAGTGAAAGGCCTTTCCTGGCCCAGCGTCCGGCATGTTCAGACTTTCCGCATATTTGCAGCCATGGAGTCGGTGAAATAAATGATTTGGCCCCTGGCCGTGTTTTCGGTTTGGTTCACCTTCCTTTCATCTGCACAGGCTGTGCCTCCTGGTACAAGAGAACATGTTTACACAATTAGCAATCCGTGTTCAGCTTGTGATTGTGGAATCCAGCTCTGTCCCAGAGGTAATGTGTAATGTAAAGCAAATTTGCTTGAAAACAGATATCTATTTATTTATATGCACAAAGAATACAAATCTGCTTTTTGGTGACCTCACATGTACTGCACATAGCCTGAGCTCCAAACAGAGCCGCTCATTACAGGCTGCCTGCAGAAAGTGGGCGGATACAAGACCAGTCACCCTGCACAAGGAGAGGGAGCAGCAGTGGCCGGTCTTAGTTATAGGAAACTCCAGAACAAATTAATAGACAATACTGAAATTGCTGCACACTGTGTGTAGCAGACCAAGCACAATGCCAAGCACATTATCATTGCATGAAACAGATTCACATTTCTTGCCTTAAAGTTGCTAGAATAAAAACTTGAAAATGAGGATTTCCTATGACCTAAATCCTTCCTCTTCTATTTCATTATCCCGTGATATAATACAGTCTAGGACTGTTACAGTGCAGCTCCATGATTCGTGCCGAGAAGTTGCATCATCAATGGTTGTCCTATGGATTCCGCAATAATGGTGCCGGTGGCTGGAAATTAGTGATCTGCACATATTGTACAGTACACCAAAAAGTACAACCCCCCTCCCCCATACTATTCTGCCATTTGTTAGAGCCCTGGGGGTGTAGGATTTAGGGAAGTCCAGATCTGATAAGAGGTTGTGAAAATCCTTTAAATCACTTTCATTATTCTAGGATTAGACAACAGGTTGGTGATAACTCGGTGTTACTGGGATTATCACAATTTCTAGGAGAAATATTCCTGCACTTCCCTCAGAAAGATCCCTCAGGTCAGAAAATGCACCCTATGGATATAGTGGGGGGAAATCTCCCCAGTACAGATACCCCAGGGGGTAATAGCTAGCATAGATCTCTATCAGAGGTCCCAGAATGTTGGGGGTGGGGAAAGGAGATTACAGTAACTGGAGCACTAACAAGTAATAAATGAGACATAAAACTGACATCAGGGTATAATAAAACATTGCAGATTGTTTGCCAAATATTATCACAAAATCAGAAAGTAACAAAAATCCACCCCAGGGGTACCTGGAATAAAGTTATCGCTCATATCTGGGGGTGAATTGCCCAAATAAATACCAAGTGGTCCACATTGCCATGATGACTACCAAGGTAAGTGGAGGGGGACCGATTTGCCCCAATGACTGGACCAGTGGTTTTCTCATCCAGCTATTCTAGTGGTGGAGGGGGCATAGAACTGACAGGCACTTTTGCAGGCCCCCCTCCCCCCAACCACTGCCCCACTAGCGAGCGATTTTGCAGCCCCAATCCCAAACAACTGCCCTTTTGGTGGGCAATTTTGCAGCCCCCCTCCCAAATGACTGCCCCTGTAGCAGGCGATTTCGTATACCCCTCCCCCCCCCATGACTGTCTCCGTAAAGGTAATTTCACAGCCCTAACAACTACCCCACTAGACAGAAGGCAGGATGAACTGCATAACCCCATAGATACCCCATTATGACTGCACTTTCTTATAACCGCCCCAGTAGTGGAGATTTTACAGACTGTACAAATGCCCCAGTACAGGGGGGGGGTTCACAGCCACTACAAATGCCCTACTATTGGGGATTACACAATTCCTACAATTGCTCCAGTAATGGTGGATTTTGCAACCCCATCAACTGCCACTGTGAGGGTGGTTTACAGTCCCTATAACTACCCCAATAAAGGGAATATCATCGCCCCTACCCCCTACAATGACCCAAGCAGAAGCAAGGCAGGAAGGAAGTACTACATTGCCCCATACCTGCCCCAGCAGAAGGACTGCATTGCCCCATAACTACCCCAGCAGAAGCGCTGCATTGCCCCATAATTACTCCAGCAGAAACACTGCATTGCCCCATAATTACCCCAGCAGAAGGACTGCATTTCCCCATAATTACCCCAGCAAAAGGACTGCATTGCCCCATAACTACCCCGGAAGAAGCGCTGCATTGCCCCATAATTACCCCAGCAGAAGCGCTCCATTGCCCCATAACTACCCCAGCATGGGAGGCAGAAATAGCCATTTTATCTACTACATGCTCAGACCAAACGCCCCACATGTACCCATTGGTATAATACCCCCATGCCATCTGTGTTGACTTACCGCCTGCGGTGGGGTACCAATCATCATCTCCAGGTAATACCCCCTCCCTGAGTCCCCCTCCAGGTTGTTCACCATGGTCATGAAGTTGATGTTACCACTGGGATCAGAGGCCAGGGCCAGCCCCATGATGTCCTTTGCAGTGGTGGTGGACACTGGCTGGGGCTGGCTGACCAGGGCAGGAGAGATCCGGAGAGGAATGGAGAACTTGGTCTGGGCACCTCCCAGCAGTGCCAGCAGGGTGAGGGTCTGCAGTGCCCCCCTCATTGTACAGCTTCCACTACAGCTCAGTGCCCACACACTGCATGACTGCCCCGGCACACACAGCCCAGCTCTGTCCGAGCAGCTCCGGCCTCGGGCGAAACAAACGGATATAGCAGGGAGGAGTTTGAGCAAAACTTTCACCGAGCAAAAAAAAGTTACAAAGTCCCGAACCTGGGCTGAACTGAGGGGGCATGCGAGCGCCCCCTGATGGGGGTTCGTGTGTACTGCAGGAGCAGAAGAAATCTGCATACAGAAAACTCTAACTGTAATGTCTCTGTTATGCAATCAGGAATATTTCCAGGCAAAAAAGCTGCTTTTAACTAGAATTCAGGTGCAAATGACCTAAAAAGTATCAAAAAAATATTGCTTGCAGGTTTCCTTCTTTTCCAAACTCTTTGGTTTTTAATGGTACATACAAAATGTGTCAATCTGCTTCACTTGATTTAAAATCTATTAATAATTAATAGAAGAATAAACAAAAAATAAATTCAGTTTTCTATTAACCAATAGGTAATCAATGTCGAGAAAACTTTGATCATTCGCAGTGACAAATTTGTTTGTTTGATGTGGATTCTGTATTCAGTTTTTTATTCGTTCACTCTCATTATTTCAGTACACTGTCTTTTTATAAAGAAGTGAATCTGATATTCCCTCAAACTAATTAATTACAACCAATAAAACACATGAATCTAGAAGATTTCTTCTAGAAGGGAATGTCTGATTCCCTGTTTTATAATTAGAGCCCTAAGGTTTTTATATAAAACAATGAATCTGACATTTACTGACACATCAAACATTCCCTGGTGGAGAATCTATCAGTTCTCTATTTTTATCAATGGGAGTGACTCAGCACCGCATAACATTTTAGTGAATGTCAGATTCACTGTTTTATAAATGGAATCCAAAATCTACTTTGATGAAAGTTTCACAGTTGTTTTGTAAAATTGATTGCCAGTTGATAATATTTATTAATTTTATTTTTGTTCATTTTCATGGTGTAAAAAATTAAAAGCTGTCAGACAATTGCTATGGCCACTGGCTTTAGTTATTCCAGATTCACTGCCCAAGGAAAAAGAGGGGACTGAGAATGGGAGAAAATTAGGGATAGGGGGTATTGCTGAACCACCAAACTACAGCTAAACTTCACCTTATCCAACAAACACAATATTTGTGAAAATGTAGATAAAGAGGCTACATTTGTAGCAAAGTCACCAATTATTATTATTATTATTATTATTAAATCAAGGCAGCCACCTACTAGCAGAGTTTCTTTTTTTAAACTTTGATGGTTTACTAGAATGGAACATCCTCATGGCTTTCCAAAATGGATACACTGTGTTGTTTTATAATGGTGTGGATGCAACTGCCTATTTCTGTATGCAAACAGATGAATTGGAAAGCAATTTATAGCACTATATAAAGTGACAATGCTGCCATTTTTTAATATTTGGAAAAAGGGTAAATTGGATTGTATTCACAATAGTTTAGGAGTTCAAACATGGTTTATCCAAAGATTGCTAGGGGTTCCTTGAGCAATTGGCAATGTGTGACTCTCCGGTCACTCTAACTGACACCAATTTTCTATTTGGTTATCTGTAATTCTCCCCACTGGCCGGCAATGTAAGAAGCGTTCTTACATCTGAGCTGTAGATATAGTAATTATAGAAGGGGTTCCTAGAAGACTGCTATGTTAGGATGAATGTTAAAAAAAGTTAGGTTACAAGTAAAAATCATTTATTGCATTCCATGTAGTGTGGATACCCCATTCTTTTTTGGGGCAGTATGTGAAGATGGGAACATGCAAAGTACCCTGGAATAACATTAGCGGAAGAATTGGAACAGTGGCTTTGGACCTGGGAGGTACAGGAAACATTGAGCTGCATGGAGTTATGGGGTGGCCATATTCTCTTTGGGATATGCTTGGTATTATTCTTAGAACTCCATAGTGGCTCCATAGTGGACAACACGGTGGCTCAGTGGTTAGCACTCTGGCCTTTGCAGCGCTAGGTCCCAGGTTTATTTTCCGGTCAGGCCAGGGCTATTTGCATGGAGTTTGCATGTTTTCCCTGTGTCTGCGTGGGTTTCCTCCCACATTCCAAAAACATGCTGTTAGGCTAACCTCCTGGGCTTTACACTGAGGTCTAGATTTCTGTACCAAAAGCGTTACAGGTTTTAATTAATTTTTTTTTATTAAATTGTAGACCTGTAACTTACAGAAATATGTCCGAACAGGGTTCTAGTAGATCAATACAGCTTTTTTGTATTGAGTTCAATGCAAAGGAACTCAATACACAATTTTGAATTTCCCGCCCCGCCTCCCTCCCGCGCCGACGCAGGCAGCGACATCACCGGGAAACCCTGTGGATGGGATGAAGAAAGAAGAGGACAGATGTGTCCGGAGGAGCAGAGGGAGAAGGTGAGTATTTTTTTTTGCGATCGACGCTGGATCATCGCACGGAGGGAGAAGAAGCCGGCCGGCTTAGTTTAGAAGAAGAAACTGGCCAGCCGGCTTAGAAGAAGAACACGACCGATGGCCGATCGCAGTGGGACCAGGTAAGTGATCGATAAACCCGAACTTTTCTCACTGTATTATCATACAGTGAAAAAAGTTTGGGGTTATCGAAAATAGTAATAGTAACAAGGTCGGGGTTATCGGTCAGGTGGTTAATTGGCTCCCCCCCCCAAAATTGACCTTAGACTGTATTAAAGACATATGACTATGGTAGGGACATTAGATTGTGAGCTCCTTTGTGGGACGATGAGTGACATGGCTATGGACTTTGTACAGCGCTGCGTAATATGTTGGCGCTATATGAATGCTGTGTAATAATAACAAGAGCACAGACAGCTGGATTTTTTTTATTGTTGTCATCTCCCAATCAGCATCTTAATTCACTGTAGACACTGATTTCAAGTGATGCCTGAACCAAAATGTTGCTGCCCTTTGGAATGAAAAGCAGATATAATGAGGAAGATTGCAGGAGGTAATACATGAAGACTTGGAAGTGTTTTACTTACAGATTACTTAGCATGCATATCTAAAATATATCTGATGCTAGGTTCCCTGTACATTCATTTTATTAGAAATATGAATAAAATGGTGTTTTATAACTTTGGTTTCTATAGCTCCCAGTAATAAATGGGGTTGTCTGATAAATTCCAAATCACCCTACTGGGATGCATTTCCTTGGTAAAATGTGTCAGTAATAAATGTCAGTTTTCTTTAACCTTCCATTCGTGTTAACAATTTTCCAGAGCCGGATGATATCGGGCTGCAGAGAGTTGGATGGATTTTTTTTTACATAGCTTGATTATTCTTCTCCTTGGAGGAACTCCAAGACTGCACTGACCTCTAGAAAGTAACACAACGGATCCTAATTATCTTCTGCTCTGCACTGAGCTGTGTTTTGCCGTCTTCAAAGGGAAGCATCTCCTTTCTTGTCTCTGTGTCCCCGGGACTCAGCTGTCTTTCCTTGGCTTATCAAAAAAGACCTCACACTTCCATAATTCCTATAAACAATTGGCCTGTTTACATCATTTGTATTTTGTACATTTACCCAGTGACCCCAACCGTTATCCCTAAGGAAAAGCCTGGGACAAAATGAGGCCCCTGGGCAAATATGAAGTGGGGGACAAATGCAAAGTATTCCAGGTCCCTGTACCCCTGTCATTTTGTTAGTGGGAGACATAGATAAGGTTGGGACTCTCCCCAGGTTCCCTTTTGAGCACAGCTTATCCCTTTGCCCCTAAAACTTGCCTTAGGGCCAGTAGATTCAAGGCTTTTTCCACTATGTGCGGTGCAGCGCTGTTCACTGTGCTTTACAGAATGTGCAACATATAAAGATATCAGATGTGGGGGCAGCACGGTGGCTTAGTAGCCATCATTCCTGCTTTTTCAGCACTGGGGGTCCCAGGTGTGAATGTTGAGTCCCACTGTTATATTGTCAACACATTGCTGCATGGATTTTGTGCCCAGTGTAATGAATAGGGCAGCTGTACAACAAACAGCCACACAGGTAGGTGCGCCTTGCCATCCATTCCAGTATAACACATTGCAAAGCATTTTATAATAATAGGAACAAGGTCCAAATCCTAACTAAATAACATTTGGGTTTTAATTTCTTTGTATCTTTTGTTGCATTTCAGTGCTTCTGATCTCCTGTAGCTGTTGCTTCCAGTGCACAGGCACCCAAACAAGGACTGCATGGCATTTGTATAAGGGGGCTTTCCAGATGGTGACAACAGAAGACCATTATTATTAATAATATTATTATGCCCTCTCCTCCTGTATCACTGTCTGTATTAGTCTGTCATTTGCAATCCCTATTTAATGTACAGCGCTGCGTAATATGTTGGCGCTATTTGAATCCTGTTAATTATTAATAATAATAATAATAATAATAAAAAACAGTATTTATTTAGCACCAACAGATTACAGACCACTGTAATCTGATAGGGGTTGCAAATGACAGACAGTGACACAGGAGGAGAGAACCCTGCCCCAAAAAGCTTACAATCTAAGAAGTGGGGGAAGTGTCAAACAATAGCAGGGGGGATATGAATTGAAGGAAGTAGTGAGGGTTTTAAGAGATAGAATAAGACAGGTAGATGAGTTTGAAAAGATAGGTTTTTAGTGCTCTTTTAACCTTCTTAGCGGTTCATTTCTCCCCGGTTTTATGTCTAAAAGCGGTACATTGTTTTTCATGAAAATTTTACAGTATAATATAATAGTATGAGTATAATAAAGTTTGAAACACAAAATCATTGCTGAATAATACATTAAATAAAAAAATAATATATTTTTTTAATTTTTAAAAAAATAAATAAATATTCTAGTCATACTATTATAAAATACTGTAAAATAGATGTTCATGAAAAATAATGTACTGCTTTTAAACATATAAATCCACTGTATTGCATTCAAAACAGTTATTTTGTATTGAATGCAATACAAACAGATTTGAATTTCCCGCCCCTCCTCAAACTGAATGTCCGCACGCACCGACGTCCCCGGGAACTCCGGGTGACTCATCAGGTGCAGAAGAAGCCGGCCGGAGGAAGGAAGAAGAGGCGAAGGATGACGTGGGACCCCGGCGGATCAGGTAAGCGCTGTATTTACTATCTTTCCTATAGGTTTAGACCATTCCAGAGTTCGGGCAGCTCTATAAAAGTCTTGGAGCCGTGCGTGTGAGGAGGTTATGAGTGAGGAAGTCATTAGTAGGTCATTGGAGGAACAAAGAGAGCGGCCTGGGGGGTATTTATCTATCTGGTCAGAAAGGTAAGTGGCACAAGAACTGTGGAGGGATTTGAAGGCAAAGCACAGGGGATGAATTTGATTCTAAGGTGAAATGGAAGCCAATGAAGAGAACTACAAAGAGAGGCAGCAGAGGAGGAGTGGTGGGAAGGATGGATGAGTCTGGCTGCAGCATTCATGATAGATTGTAGAGGAGAGAGTCAGGTTAGTGGAATACCAGAGAGGAGGAGGTTACAGTAGTCCAGACGAGAGATGATAAGAGCATGTACAAGGAGTTTGGTGGTCTCAGGGGACAGGTAGGGGCAGATTTTGGAGATGTTGTGTAGATGAAAGTTACAGGACCTGGAAATGTTCTTAATATGGGGGGTAAATGAGTGGGCAGAAGCAAAGGTGGCCCCGAGACAACGTGCCCGAGGGGGAGGGCGGAATAACAGTGTTAAATAACAATATGGCTGGCTAATGTGTGTCAAATCTTCATTGGAAGCCTGGGGGACAGGGTGACAATGAACGAGCACCATTGAAAGTCCGGGACAGAGTGTTGTCATTCTACAACAGAAGCCTAAACCAGGGCTACTATGGCAGGATCACCAAATATTCTAAATAAATCTTCAGATCTGGAAATACCAGATTAAACTGTTAAAGCCAAATTCGATAGCCAAATTGAAAATGAATATGTTGATTTGGAATAAAGAATTCTCTTCCACTGTCCTATATAATATGAAAAAAACCCTGAGATTTATTACTGACACATTTTACTAAATACATCAGTATTTAGTAAATACATCACAAAAGGATGATTTGGAATTTATCAGCCAACCGCCATTTATTACTGAAGCAATCTCAAGGACAGAGGACACCATGGCCCTGGTGCAGTCTTCTGCACACCATATGAGTGGGGAAATGGGGGTTTTTTGGCTCATCCTTCCCTTTGTGATAAGTCATACAGAGATATTGGAATCACACTTGGTAGTTTTCATTGGTATTATTGAAGAAGGCTGCGTTACCTGGATCACATTGTGTTGCAGCACAGAGATGCATTCAAGGCAATTTACTTGTATCCTTCATTTTGCAGCATATTTTCTACAGTAGCCCACTGGGAACTTCCATTAGTGATCTTTTATTGAGGTGGGAGGTCAGTCTATGTTGAGGTCTGCATCCCTGCATACAAATTTCAGCCACTTGTCTACTTATCACCCCAATCTACTGTAATTTGATTTAAAAGGGTTAAATAAACTTTAATAAATACACCATTTTTCATGCAATTGACCAAAAGTCAAATCAAGTTTTGGATAAATGGAATACTGTACGAAAGTTCATTAAATCCAATTTCTGTAAATTTGACTGTCCTTCCTCCTAAATAACCCTGGCTGAGCAAATCAGATCTAAAGATTGCCCTGATCCATGTAAGACATATAAACTCCATACAAATAATTCCCAGAGGGGTTATTGAATCCACAATGTCAGCTCTGCAAGGCTCCTGATCTGCATGCATTCCTCTACAGTCCACATCCATAACTTATTTCCAGGAACATCTGCTGATTTTAAAAATGAGTTATGAGCTGACTCAGCAAAGCATGCCTGCCAGAGATATTATAAAACACATGATGATTACATGTAGTATCCGCCTTGTCACAGCAGAGGGCGATGTGCAATCAAAATTCTAATTGATAAAACATTGCAGAAAAAAAGTTAAATGCAAAAAATAAATAAAAGTCTATAAAAAAAACATAAAGGTTACCTACACACATATATAAATATATATATATATATATATATATATATATATATATATATATAGCGTCTTATGGTCCGAAAAATACGGTATATATATATATATATATATATACATATATATACATGGCCCCCACCAGAAAATGGAAAGTTGACTGTTTAGTTTGCAGTCATGCTGATCTTACCTATCAATGCTAAAAAGAGAGACCTGATATTTCTGGTTGAATACTTGATAGTAAACAGGACAGTAAATGGGATTTAGTGAAGACTAAAATGACTGAGGTCAGAAGGAGGCAGCTCATTACATGATGGATAGGGAGCGCCAGGAGTCAGAAGGAGGAAGAGCCAAGGTTGACTTTTAGGAAAAGTCCTGATTTGCATATCATTTTAGAACTATATGGGCCAGATTTATGAAAGCTCTCCAAGGCTCGAAAGGATACACTTTCATCAGTGAAGCTGGTTGATCCAGCAAACCTGGAATAGATTTCTATTGCTATTTGTTGGCAAATGTTTTCAATACTGGACCAGATCCATTCCAGGTTTGCTGGATCACTCTGCTTCACTGAAGAAAGTGTATCCTTTCGAGCCTTGGAGAGCATTCATAAATCAGGCCCTATATCTCTGATCTTTTTTTCACAAGCTTTTTTATTAAGAGTGCCATCTTCGTTTTTTTCTCTGTATGACAGTTTGGATGCAACTATCATTATTATTTACCAGTATTTATATAGCGCCAACATATTACGCAGCGCTGTACATTAAATAGGGGATGCAAATGACAGCCAGATACAGACAGTGACACAGGATGAAGACAAGACCCTGCCCTGAAGAGCTTACAATCTAGGATGCTTATATTAGCATTTCTCTTTACCCCAAATCCCCAGCAGCCAATCAAAATTCAGTTACAAGAATTATCCCTTTGGTCAGAATAATGAAAACCTCGGCTGCAGTTGGGTAACTATGCGCCAATACTCAGGGCACCGCGTCACCCATGGAGACAGTACCAAACCAACTTCTAGAAGATGGATCCATAGAAAGATGGGCCCCTCCCGCAGAAAGACAATCCAGCATCCACATCCCCAGCGCTCACAAGTAATGACCCTCACAAGAGCTTGGTATTCGTGTCAGCGGCTGGACCAGTCTGGGTTGCCCTGGCAACCGTGATATAGCATGCAGAACGGTCAGTATGATGGTGATTAAGGTTCCTGCCCGTTCCTTGCTCTGCAGAAGCATTGCACTCATGGCAGAGGAAGAAAAATACTAGATGCAGTGATGGCCAAAGGCTTCCATAAAATACTTCATAATAAATGATGGCTTGCATATACTGAATACCTCAGCTGATCCATACTCATCGTACGTGTTCATTAATATTTAGGGTTATTCTGCATTTTATTGTACCACTAGTAAGGTGGTCACCAGCCAATTTACTTGCCAAAACCCTCATTACCAGGGACAGAGTTTAGCTTTGGAATATGTCCCTGAAAATGTTTGGTTCTGCAGATTTATCCCATAAAATGTAGTTTGCCTTATGAAACCTCCTACAACACCACTGCGGTCATACCAGACAGAACCCATTCTTTGTGATCAAGGCACAAAGCTTTATCTAATTTGTGTTATCACCTGCAAAAAGTATGGACAGAACCGGGAAGCCAGTCCTGCTTACGTTTGGGTTATTTCAAGTGAGAAGTACATGTATAAGCATCCAAATGTTCGCTGGATCAGCCAGCTTCTCCCATGATAGTCTATTTTCTCCTGTCTTGGAGAGCCATTAATAAATCAGACCAACGTTTTGGGTTGAAAAAAGGCAAAAAAAAGTTATATTATTATTAATAATAATAATAATGATAATAATATTAAACAGGATTTATATAGCACCAGCATATTATGCAGCGCTGTACATTAAATAGGTTATGAAGAATGTTTGAATTTGCTCCAATAGAATTCCTTCTTGATCCTGTGGCCCTGATTTATGAAAGCTCTCCATGGCTGGAGAAAATACACTTTCATCAGTGGAGCTGGGTGATCCAGCAAACCTGGAATGGATTTCTTAAAAGTCATTAGTTTTTTGTTAGTAAATGTTTTCAATCTTGGACCAGATCCATTCCATGTTTGATGGATCACCCAGCTTCACTGATGAAAGTGTATCCTCTTCAGCCTTGGAGAGCATTAATAAATCAGGCCCGATGAGTCAATTTGATGTTCCCTGGATCAACAGTCTCTGCTATCTTTACTTTAATAACTTGATAGGTTACGCCATAGTCTTTTTATAAAGGCTCATAACCCAGTGCACTTTTTTTCTTGAAATACACCATTGGTGGGCAGCACCGGCTTCATAGTTTTGTTCATACAAATATTTCATAAATACTGGGACCTGGCATGGTATGGACCAAAGAAGTCATCTGCAGTGGAATTAAGACTGCCGGCCCCCTAGGTTACTCTATATTGATATCAACATCTCCTGAAACTTTGTTCCATGAATTGAATGAAGATCCTGCTATGCAATTGGCAAAGAGATATACTGGCAATAAACTAATATTGAGTTCCACATCAATTTTCTCATCCCTGGTTGACCCAAAATGGTCCCATAAGGCGACATTTTATGCAGTGGAGGTATCATGGACAAAGAACCTTCTTCCTGTTCTTGGAAATATGTCCATAGGTTTACATGGGCTCCATATTTGTAGATGTCATACCTAAAGCTGGATGATAGGCAGTGTGTGAAGGCAAAGACTATGCAAATTCTTACCTGTGTTTCATACAAACCCTCCACTAATTTGGCTAAATGATTGGTTTAGAATATCCCACAGGTACATGTAAATAGAGAACCATGCTAGGAGAAACATGTGGGCTGACCTCTCTATTGGTGGTTGACATGCTGATCCAATGATTTCAGTACTTTTTGAGTCAATGGACCTGATTTACTAAAGCTCCCCAAGATTAGGGATTTTAGACTATCATAGGAGAACCTCAGTGATCCAGCAAACCTGGAATGGATTTATTCCACAATTGAAAACATTTGCAAATGACTTTAAGAAATCCATTCCAGGTTTGGTGGATCTCCCAAGTTCTCCCATGATAGTCTACCTTCTCCAGTCTTGAAGAGCTTTAATAAATCAGGTTCAAGAACACAACAAACAAGCACATACATTTGAAATTCTGCCCTAAAATCATCGTTCTGCCGAGTCACCAGAAATAAATACCTAAATGACGGTTAGAAGATGATTGCAGACCTGAATCCATTGCGGGTATGATTGATGCTTCAATAAAACCTCGTCACCCTTATTAAAATAACAAATGATTGTGATTCTTACACCTATTTCTACTTCTTGTGCTGCCGCCTCTATAAAATCTGTTTTTTGACATTTCTGTGATCTTTGAAAAAAGATGAATGAGGTCCTTGGGTTACCAAGCAACTGGAATCTGCTATACTCCGGCACAGGAATATGTCATTATACCCCCTCCCTACCCACCCAAACACACGGCATAACCCTGCCAGCCACATGGTTCATTCTCCAAGAACAACAACACAGCAATCATGAATGAATGACCGTACGGAAAGTTATGCAGATCTCCATCATGGAACCAATGCTACAAACAATCACCTAGGGGGGCAATCAGACCAAGATCTAAGGCAACAAGGTTATGTCAGGATGTCTGGATAATAAATCAGGTTGACCTGGGCAAGGGCAGACTCAGGAAGTGTTGTATAATAACAATGATATAAGGGATGAAGACTTCATATAAGATGACTTCATATAAAAACATCTAGACTCAAAAATGCTGTTTGCCTATTTTTTAGATATGATGGATAAATTTGTTTTCTGTTAATAAGACAATAATGTTTTCAGAAAACGTACGTTAGCTAAGTGCTTGTCATTTCCAGTGAGCTGAAAAGAAAGCACAAACATTCTTATCATCCATGGATTGGACCCATGAGTCCACGTAGTGAAAATAAACATGTCCCTCAACCATCTCAACTCCTTGGGAATGTCCCAAAATGTTTTATCTCAGGGTTTCATGGATCCACACCAAGCCCCTAAGCCAGATGCTAGAACCCAATTCCAGCACCCAATGCAGTGCAGACCTCCAACCAGTACAGCACCCACACAGGAGGAATGAAATGTAAAGAATAGTATAAAGTGCTGGTTATTGTGAGGTCTGATTAATAGTTGACAAGGGGAAGGGTATCTGATTGGAGGTAGTAGGGATGGGTATGAATTTGATTTCCAGATAAAATGATCAATCAATTTCCATTGTAGCATAATGTTTCAGTAAATACAGAATATTTTGTGAGTACAAGGACTAAGGCAAATAGATTGTGTGCAGTGATGCATACATCCAGGTAGTTGCTTTGTTCTAACACATAGTAAATAGCAGGGGTTCTATCACTGGAGGGCAGTTACTAAAGTCTACACTGAAGTGTCTATTATGAATGCTGCAGCCAGACTCATCCATCCTTCCCACTGCTCCTCCTCTGCCGCCTCTCTGTAGTTTTCTTCATTGGCTTCTATTTCAACTTATAATCAAATTTAGGCTCCTGTGCTTTGCCATGAAATCCCTCCACAGGTTTTGTACTGTTCGGCTTGCTCCAACTTATTGCTCATTAAATAGAGCCCTCAGAACCCATCTCGCCTACCCGTCTTCTTCTGTCTCTTAAAACTTACCATGCCCCCCTCCTATTGTGTGCTGCTTCCCTTAGATTGTAAGCTCTTCAGGGCAGGGTCCTCTCCTCCTCTTGTGTCTGTATCTGTCTGTCGTTTGCCAGCCCTATTTATTGTACAGCACTGCGTAATATGTTGGCGCTATATAAATACTGTTTAATATTATTATTAATAATATTAATAAAAAAGGGTATATCACCAAGGTCTAAGGATTCATTACTGAGGTCTGCACTGGGGTTTGTACTGAGTGTCAGATACTTGGGTCTGAACTGGGGGTCTATTACTAGGGTTTGCACCGGGGGCTGCCATTAAAGTGTGCACTAGAAGTGCATTGCTGAAGTCTACACTGGGGGTTTTGTACTGGGTGTTGGATACTAAGGTCTAAATTGGGGTTCTGTTACTGGGGAACTGTCACTTAGGGATTGGTCACTAATGTCTGGACAAATGGGGTCTGTCTCTGATCTTGTTTTTAAAGGACTCATATGCATAGACTCAAGCTTTATTTATATCTACCTATTTAACCCACAGTTAATATTCTGTGCTATTTAGCTATGCCAACATTTGATGTAGTGTGCTTTGTATGCAGTGTTATTCCTTCTCATGACTTTCTCTCTTTAAGATAAAGTTGCAAGGTATGCACACTACATCTTAAAATATAATAAGTTCCCTAGGTAAGGTGCTGTGGCTGGTTCATACTATACTGTCATCATTAGGCTTGGAGAGAGAAGGAGAAGCAGAGAGTACATTTATCACTTTACAAACTTTCTGGCAGGTAAAACAACTTTACTTTTAACATGCATATAGACAACTGGCTGTGCCTGCCTTTTAAAGCAGTTAAATGCAGATTTTATAAATGCTTATTTGCCTCCAATCATCATACACAGAATATATGTCTTGCTGTGTCTCCATGATCACTATACCCCCTCATTCCCCTAATAATTAAACCTTTTGGTTAGCTAAAAAAATAAATAATAACTGCTGCGTTCTGCTACTTCCCTTGACATAGTGTTAATTATAATTTGAGACTTTTTTTTCATTCCTTTTTAAGGAATTATACATTTTCCCTACAATGGTAAGAGTCTTACTCACAGGTCTCCTGCTAATATTTTCTGCTCAGCACATTAGTAGACTGTGCTAATAATAATGAAACTCACAAAAAAGCTAAATAAAGCTGAATAAAGACAATTAGTGTCTAGATGTGGATTGTTTACTGTCCTGAGTTTTTAATTTGCAGTTTTCTTCTACGCTATATAACCCCAGAGGGATATGGGCTCTCACAAAAGAATATGCACCCTTCCACATTGCTCTAACCAACATTGCTCAGGAAGCATGAGAACTGTTGATTGGAGCACTGAGCATGGGGTGGTTCAGACTGCTGAAAATCAGAACATAGTTCTATGTTTGAGTAGTGGTCCTGATCTCCAGCTTGGAGGGCAGTACAGGGCAGGTTTATATAGAGCTGTGACAATAATAATTTTAACAAAAGAAGAAGAACGTTCCATATTAAATTGTGTAGTGCTCATGAGCAGTGTGAAATTTTTGGCCACTGATGAATGATCCATATTATGTCATAACATTATCTGCAGCAGTGTTTCTCAACCAGGGTTCTTTGGAATCCTTGGGGTTCCTCCATAGGTTGCTCGGGTTTCTTTTGAGTAATGAGCAACTTTTGACTTTCAGGTCAATTTAACTGATACCAATGATCTTTTGGCTACCTGTTAGGGGGGCATTTGTCTCTGTAGACAGCAATGTAAGAGGAATTCTTCCCATTGATTGACACACTAATATTCTCTATATAGTAATTATAGCAGGGGCTCCCTAAGACCTAAAAACTATTTCAAAGCGTTCCTCCCTGTTAAAAGAGGTTGAAAAAAGATGTGATAGGATAAAAAAATAAGCTTTTATTGGGTTTTCCATGTGATCTTTGACTATCCTGCTAACCCACATAACGTACTGAACATATAGGCGGTCCCATTCTTTAACACCCCTTCACATATGGAATCACTCAAATATAGGACATGTCTAATCTCTCTTTTTTAATTCTTCATCAAGTCCAAGATTTAGGTCTTTAAGTACAAATGTTTATATAAATCCACATCTTAATCCTATAATCCCGATGAATTAGGAATACTGAGAGGGATACTAGAATTTCACAGTGAAGTATATTTGATATGGGAGATGACCCGGACAATGATAGGGATAGAAGCTAAACCTTGGCATATGTTAAACTAAATGGGGTTTCTTTCGTGCCTTGAGAAACCATCTCCACCCTGTGTCTTGTTTGTTGGAACATGACGAGATGCTGGTAACTGCACATTTTTTGGGGATTTAAACCTACCCTAAATCCAGCTCATTTATGAACACTTAGGTTTCCTTTTGTATATAAAAGCACATATAGAAAAAAATTTATTTACATAGTTAATAATAAAAGATGCAAAAAGGATACAACAAATGCCATTTAGCATGTGTGGGCTTTTTGGGTATGAGTAACCAAATGATTAAATACGTTTTATCAGATGTAAATCAGGTGTAAAGGGTTCAGTCATATGATTTAGGACCTCAACAACTCATACATTAGGAGAGTCTATACAACACCTTGTATACCTATTATGAAGTCAACATTTCCCCCCTAGCAAAGTATGACAAGGCTTAGGAAAAGATTCACAATCCAATCTAATAATGGGTCAACTCAGGAAAGGTTTATTGTTAAATATAAGGCTCTTTCCTATCAGGAGTCCATGTCTTTGACCTCTTTATGCCTTCCCTATGTAATGCTAGGGTAGAAGAGCCAAGCCCATACCTGTGGGAAACATTCACCAGCATGCACTTCTTCTCTTCTGACCATGCTCAGATTTATCATTTACTGAATTTACATGAATGTGGAGGAGGTGGTTAGGTACTGGATTCAAAACTGACCTTCGGTAAGGCAGACTTAGTTTTTAGCTCTCCAAATGGCTTTGGCTTAGATTTAGAGAAGGGTCTAGTTTGATTTAGGGTGTTACATGCTTTTCTAAACATCATTCCCTTTCATTCAGTTCTTCAGTTCTCTTCTACTTTTTATCCAGACCCAACATCCTTATTTAAGCTAGCTTTCCTGAAATGTTTCATTCCTAGCTCCAAATGTAGCTTTGCTACTAAAAAAAAAATCCTTCTGTCTGCCCCACAGCTCTTTCTAACTACCTTTGTGTTTCACAAATCCCTTTCACTTCCACATTACCTAAAGGCCACCTCCATTCAGACGTGTGATTATCTTTGTACTAAATCCTTGTTTGACCCTCTGTAATCAGGTTTTTGCCCTTGCATTTCCATTGCATTAGTCCTCACCAAGGTGGCCAATGTCCACCAATCCTTCTTGTGGTTACTTGCAGTTACTGTCTCTTTTTCTGTTCTTTTACTTACAAATAATATACATAGAGATAACACCCCAATACCCTCCACATACCAAGCTGGATATATGGAGATAAAATCTGACTCTAATTTCTCAAGCCCCACATTTTTTTAGCACTGTGCCTTACCAATGGACATACTGATCAGTGCCTACTGAATTCTGCTGCCTGTCTCATTTACCTCTCATTTTGCCTGATGTTGTCCCTCTCTGCCAAAAACCTGGAGATTACAGTTCAGACAACTAACTCTACCTTTCAAGCACTCCATACCCTTTCCACTCCATGCATTTCCTCCCTCATTTCCAGGTATCATCCTAACTGCAATCTGTGCAATGCACACAAAACTGTTCTATTCTCCATATTCTCTTCTCTGATCACCTCCTCAAATGTATGTGTCCAAGTCATGAAACTTTTAAGTGAACCCTTAGAAATACACTCCTTCAGACAAGCATATAATCTGTCATAATTACTAACCGTACATTTATGTACATCTGTCTTCCATTACACCAGCTGTCATCCATTGCTCTAGCTTTGTCACCTTACCTAGAGTTTCCAGCCCTTTATCCTTTCAATTGTAAGCTTGCAAGGGCGGGCTGTCCCCTTATTGTTCACCTAACTGAATTGCTGGTTGTTATGTTTATACTTTATATTATTTATGTTTGAGTTTACTTATTTATATTCCTACACACTTGTCTTGTAGGAATGTTTATGTATGAACTGATAATTTATTGCTACCAACTGTTGTCTATAGTATGCATAGAAATGATTATTAATATAATTCGAAATATTATGAATTATGTACCTATGTCTATGAAATACATGTCTGAGCTGTTACTAGGGGTTTTCCATTACCACAGTTGCATTTCAAACCCAGCTTCATTTACCATTTCCATGGCTGCAAGGAATACCTTTTTGCATGATCCTGTCATTCATGACTCTATTATAGCATTTGCAATATGATAACATTGCAGGTGCTAGTGTTGCTGTTCAGATTTGGATTGCTTATAGAATCAATAAAATGGTTATAGAAGACCTGAACATTGGCTGTGTTCATGCTAATCAAGGTTAGTTCTTTATTGTGCACAGTGGGCAGCTCTGTCCGCTGTATACATTTGCTCACCATCATTTCTAATATTTACTATGAAATTGGGGGTGAGCAATTTAATTTACTAGTGGGGAAAACGGAGGTGGGACTGTATTTGAGATCAACAGCCATTTAGAACACTCCTATGATGGTGGGCATTGTCACTGGTGGATGGTGTGACCTGTGGTCCCAATATTAGGTTCAACTGGGGTGCTGTATGGTAAAATATGGAGAGGATCAACATAAGAGGGCAGTTGCACATGCAAAGACCACACAGTCTATGTCAGCTTTTCTCAACTTTTTTTTCTACATTGGGGAACCTTTGAAATAACTTTCAGGTCTTAAAGGAACCCCTGCTATAATTACTATATCCACAGATCACAGTACATTAGTGTGGTGGTCATTGGAAAGAAGTCTCTAACATTGCTGGTCATTGGGAAGAATGTCACTCTTACAGATAGCCAAAAAGATAATTGGTGTCACTTAAACTGACCCAAAAGGTAAAAATTCTTATTGCTCAAGGAACCTCTGGAAACCTCTTGAGCAACCCTGGTTGAGAACCATTGCTTTAAATGGTGCTATGGCAAAATATGGAGCATTCACATGGAGAAATGATGAGATGCATCAGTGGCACAAAATTTCTTTGGCCTTTATTTGAATGCACTTCTACTAAACATTCTGCTATTTGTAGTTCCAAATCTACTTGACTATCAATGTTCTTCAAACAGTAAATGTTCCCTCTGCAGTAGTAATAATGTCACCCTTTAATCTCCCTCCATCTCTCTATGATTCCGTCTGGTTTGATTTATGTTTAGCTCACAGCTGGCTCAACAGATGTCTGTAAATGTCTCAGACAGTGGTCCCGTGTCTCCGCCATATGTTAATTGCTTGAAAGGCAGTATGCATGTGTGATGTGCACTGTTTATTGTCACTTCTTGTACTGTGTTAAGTGTAAGAGGTTACTTAACACTGCATGATGATGTACACTGGCAATTGACACCTTTCGCACTGCTCAGAAAATCAACGCTACCTGTTGGTGATACTAAGACTTAGTGCGTAAGAGCAATTAAGGGGGTGTTCACACATACATCTGTGTTCTGTATCCCACCTCAATCCCACAGACTATGACGACAGTCTTTGCGGATGATAGTCACCATCTATTGTCTCTGTTGGTTCTAGGTGGGTGTCTATGTGGCTAGAGATTTTGTAGATTGTACATTGGTGCAGGATGCAGGTTTGCTTAGATCCAAATGCTATGTTAAGACTGGTGGTGAGGTTGCAATGTGGTTCTTTATGCCCCGATCCACTTTCTATGGTGAGAAGCTACATGTAGTGGCCCCATCTATGGAAGCCTATAGAGAATGAATGGGAAAGACCCAGTGCAGTGGAATCAGTAATCAAGCAGCTGGCCAGGGCTGGCAATGTGCTGGCTGCCAGGAGCTGCACTGTAACACCCATTCCCTTGTCCAGTCCAAGGCTAAGTTTACACGTGCATTGTGCTGTTTTTTGTCATTGTAAAGGATCTTTCACGATCCTTTCCAATGACAAATGACTGCACAATGCATGAACGCCGCGCTCTACATACAGCATCATTCTGCTCTATGGAGAGGGGAGGGGGGGAGGACGACGGAGCGGCACCCTGCTGTGCTCTCTCACCTTTACTTGCATTACAATTATTGGTCGTCCTTGGATCCGCCAGGATAGTTGTTCGGACAACGGAGGACAAGCACTGTACACACACCAGACTCTTGTTCAATATCGGCCCTGAGCCGATTATGGGACGAGAACCATTGGAAATGTGTACGTAGCCTTAGTGTTGTCACCCTAGGACAGGAAATATGTTTGAAACCCCCTCTCCCTTTTCTCATCTTTATAACATAACACAGGAAGAACTAGGTGCAAGGCTTTACAAGTCCAGCAGATACAGAAACAGGGGGTACAGAAAAATATTAACTCACTAGCATTCTTAAAGGACCAACAAGTTTTTTTTAATGATAAATGGAAATAGTATCAATGGTATCCATAGAAGACAAAAAAAGGAAAGTTTATTGGTTCATACGCTTTGCAGATGGCATGGGTACAATCAGTACTTTAATTTTGGACTTCTAAACGCAGTTGTAATTATCTTCTGGGTAGACATACCGACACATATAAAATGTACATGAAGTACAGTATATTTTATGTATTCTTTAAATATGAATCTGCAAAATGTGGTGTGTTGTTTGCCTACATACTCTGAGCTAAAAAAGTGACCCTCTTACCTATTTCAGACATTTCAGAGGTATGTCAAGGGTTCATCAGGGTGACATAGAAAGAGCACAATTAAGAGACATAAATATAAAGTGAATATTGTCATCCTAATTTAAAACGTGACTGAACATTTACAACCTTTATGGCAGACTGGCCAGAGGCTAGTTTATTAACATGAACTTGAATAGAAGATGTTGTTATGTAATAGAAACATCTTGTATTGACAACTGTACCTGAGCTGTATCTTGAACAATGTACTGTTTGTGTAGAATTCAGAACAAGAGGCTTCCTCTGTCTAAAATGTATTTTTAACATTTGCATTTAAGGGATGGGAGGAAAAAAGCAATAAAGTTCCACTCTGTTTTCCAACTCCAACCCTAATCCCAACCCTCATTGCTTACATTTAACCCCCACTAGCCATTATCCAATACTCATATCCTCAAAAGGAAAATATTTGGCCAAAACCATCTCTACCCTTAATCCTAACCCTATTTACCTATGTGTAACCCCCACTAACCATTACACAATGCTGATATCCTCAAAATTTAAATTTTGGCCCTAAACCAACTCCAACCTTTAATTCCTAAACCTATTCCCCTATGCATACCCCCCACTAACCATTGCCCAATGTGGATAAATCCTCAAAAGGAAAATTTGTGGCCAAAATCAATTTTTGTACAAAAATTTCTGTGGTTACATTGTCAGGCAAATAGCACACAAAAATGTTGCCTATTTAATCTGGTTGCAATGGATTAGAAAAGGAATTGAGCTCATGACTTTTATCGTAACTGCAATATATGTTCATTGCATATTTCCTTGCTGCCTTTCCACTTTTTACTGGGACATTGGTAGGTAGAGCTTCAGATGGTTCTTGGCAGGATATCAAATTATCCGTCAGGCATTAATTCTCGATCAGTAGCTGCTGATTTTTCATTGAAGTTGGGTTGCCTCCTCTCTGCTCTAATATAATATATCCTCTTTGTTTCACATCTCCTTCCTGCCACGGCTAAGGCAGCAGATGAAAGCCGAGCCACCAGAGGATGGGGTAAAGGTATAATTTGAAGGCATTGTTATCTCTTTTTCAGAAGCTTCCTAAAAATATACAGTGTCACATTTACATGATAAGAACTTGCAAATTAATGTTATTTTCTGTTGAATAATGTTCTTGTTTCAAGCCTCCCCCCGTCCTTACTGTCATGTCACCATCTTGTTCCTTGTTTGTATCCCTCCAAACACGTCCCGCTGCTCATTTTTTTCCACTGCTGTGTTTTCTTATCTGTCAAATCTCCTTAGATGTTTTATCTGAACAATTATCTGACACCGTTTAAATCGGGACAAATGTTTTCTCTATACTGGAGAAAGAAAAGAGAAAATAGAAAATGTAACGCATGCTATATAACAAAATCAAATGGGAAGCATTTACAAGTGACATGGACAACCTGCTTGGAGATCCTGTTTTATCTCAGAATCAAATTCAACATACTGTCCTTTGCCTTCAAATCTATCCACAGCTCTTACCTTTGTGCCCTGGTAGAAAATCTCCTCCCTAGCCGCTCTCTTCGCTCGTCCAATGAGTTCATCATTCATAACCTTGTCACACGCATGGCTCCAAGATTTTTCTAGAGCTGCCCCAACTCTCGGGAATGGTGTTCCTCATCCTATTTAGCTTGCTCCTAAATTCTGCTTATTTTAAAGAGCTCTTAAAACCAATCTTTTCAAACTTGCCTACCTGACTTCTTAACTCCTCACCACTCCCCACCATTCCATAATCCCTCTCCTATTGTGTGCTACTTCTCCACCTCTTAGATTGTAAGCTCTTCTGGGCGGGGTCCTCTCCTCTTAGTAGTGGATAAAGCATAGAATATATAAATATAAATTCTCCCACAGTACAAATTTAGTTAATTACCACCTGCCACATCCTGGTAAATATATATATTTCGGAGCAAGAAAAAACAAAAGGGACTTTTCTGGCATTGTCTACAATACATTTCCAATAAGGCAAAACATTTTTTTCAGATAAAAATCATTCTTTTTAATACAAATATTAAAAAACACATAGATCCAAAAGGAAATATCAAAACGATTCAAATATGGAACAGCCTCTAGGCGTTTTGTGGAGCACGTCCACTTCTTCCCTCATATATTTGGGTGGAGAGACAAGCAGAGGAAGGCACAGGAGGAAACAGATCTCACCGACCAAACTTTGGAGTTTTTTTCAGAGATTGGATCTTCTTATATGTATATCCAAATTTTTATTCAATCTTTCCGATGTTTACAGAGATGACCATGTGTCCATGGCTAAATATATGGTTGCCTCCTTGTCAAACAAATGAAATAGTGCATAAAGCAGAGGGAGCCTATACCAAATTGGTATAACCAAAAAATTAATAGACTTAAAGATGCCCAATGGGAGTTTTTTGTATCTAAAATATATATTACATATAAATAAAAACATTTCATTTCCTTTATTTACACCTTAAATATTAAAAAACGGACTGTAAAGGCATTGCAATCAACAACATTGGTTTAAAAAAGAGCTGCACTCATGTTATATTAGTAACCAGTGGTACCAATTGTATGAACTAAGCAGAACTTACAATGGGGACACTTGTTCTGGGAGACATTTTGTTTAAGCTTGAAAAATAGGGTGGGTAATATAATTCATATATTTATTTGGCTTCAACCCACAGTAGCCAATCAGATTTTCATTTTACTCCCTGAGAGATGACTGGCCGCTATACTTAGTGGCATTTTGCCCTTGCCTATAATGGACACCCCACCTGAGCTTAACAATTACAGTGATTGACTATCAATGACTTTGATGGATTTGGAGGTCTTTTACAAAACAATTTTTACCTAATTAGAGCCAGCATTAAACTTTTTATTTCTTTGGCTGTAAATTCCTTGGAAATAGTCATGTCATCAAGTCATTACATGTCTAGAAACAGCAGGTATCGATCGTCTCCTATAATGAGAAATTGTGTTTCAGGAGTGTAGGAGATAATTTTGCTGTATTATAAATTTCACACTAAACTTTTGGAACTTCAAGATCAAGATCAACAGAAACAGTCCAAACCTAACACACACCGATCAATATTACCAGTGTGTAATTATATGAGGAACAATGAATGTCAGAGCTGAAGATTTCAGAGTAGAGCCAAAAACTAAGAAAGAATTTTTTTATAATAAAAAACAGGATATTGCTTTAAAGGCAAACTGCAATGGGTTTGAGTCAGTTTGCTTTGACCCATTGTTTGTCTTAGAAAATCAGAATGAACCATTCACCAAGGGTGAGGTGATTCTCTGATGACTCGTTCCTTAATATTTAGCTTCATCAATAAACATTTAAATGCTGCCTCCAAGCAAAAAAAAAAAAAAAAAAAAAAACCATTCTTCACACCCTACACATAGTCTTCCTCTCCTTCTCTTGGCCAAAAACATTCCCCGTCCTTCATGCCCAACTCCTTCCTCCCCATTTGTCAATTTTGTAGAAAGTAGCAGACAAGGTTCCCTTTCTTACCTGGCTTTGCCATCATATGACCATTACAGAAGCACTTGCATCCAGTGGAGGCCAATGATTGTGCACTGCATTCCATGAGCACTGATAGCCCTCATGACACCACCACACCATGGGGTCTTCAGGGCTCAGGTCCTAATGTGTCAGGTGACCATGGATTTAGTTGCATATTTGAAGCATTTACATTGTTTAATTGCTGCAACGATTAGCTGGAAGGGCAACAAAATACCATAATGTCCATCTCCATTCTCTCCTTTTCTTACCTGACATTGCCATCATGTGACCAATTGCTCTAATAATTGGGCCATGCTCATTGCCTCCCCCCATGAGGACATCACAATACCATTGATGGGGTCCTCAGGACCCTTTATGAATATTTTGAAGGACATTCAATTGGAACAGTACTATTTGCTCCAGTGGAGATCATTGATGGAGCCATGCTCATTCCCTCCTGCCCCCATTAAGTCATCACAATACCATCAATGGAGTTTCAGGTCCCTTTAGAACCATTTTGATGGACAGGCAACTGGAACAGTACTACTTTTGCTAGTGGTGATCAGTGATTAGGCCTTTCTCATTGACTCCCCACATTGAGATATCCAATGTTCATGGGGTCTTCAGGACCCTTTAGGGCCATTTAGAAGGTGAGCCAACTGGAACAGTAACACTTGCTCTAGTGGAGATCAGTGATCTGGCCATGCTCACTGCCACCCCTCATCATTACATCACAATACCATTGATGGGGTCTTCAGGACCTGTGAGGACCATTTTGAAGGAAAGCCAATTAGAGCTGTCTACATTACCAGGCTGTGACCTTGGCAAAATAGGGACTTCCCACTTTGCAGTAAAGAACAAAGAAGATCCAAGATTTAGGTAAATACTTGTAATAATTACAATAGACTGTTTTAAATTGGTGTGACAATTAGCTACAGGGAGTTGGAGTATTATTTTATGAGGGGAGGGTCTCCCTAACCACAGCACAGTTGAATACATAGGACAGGATTGCCAGAGATCAATGGGTTACCCAAAAAGACAGCCTAGTAGACACCTTGCTTGGAACATCTATTAATCTGATCTAAACATCAGACTAAGCCATTAAGGTTGACCACTTCTTTATAAAAGCAAGTACTAGTAAAACAGTGGGTAAACTGGTAATCATTGATAAAATTAAGGATCAAGCCAGCTGGTATGAATTGGGCAATGGCAACACTGCTGTTTTTTTCTGCTGAAATATCGTCAGTTTTCAGTTTTATAAATGTGGCCCATAAACAGTAGACTTTCTTCTAAAATGATACAATGCTTTCCATGTAAAAAGAAGACTAGAGCTCTACCTGCTGGCTAGATAGAAAACATGGTATTCATTTACAAAATTTGATATTAAGCTGCTACAACTATTTATCTGTGTGATTTTTGATTCACCCTATAATTCAGCTTTTCAGTATACAATAAATACAAAATGTTGGAAAACCTTTGCTTCCTTTGCTGTGCTAGATTTGGACAGTCTGCAGCCATGTTTTGGGTAAGAGCAGACACATCCGAATACTTTTATGTGATTAATGATAGAATGGGGTCTAGAGCCTCCATGCAGAGCAGACTTTACATAAATAAATATCTAATGAGTCCGGGAGTCTGCAGATCAATTTATAAGAACAAGCTTTATCACAGGGGCTTGTAAAACGCTACCATGCTTAAAGAAGAACAGCCCTTAAATAGAATTTTCATGATACATGTAATAAAAACAGATAAGTGTTGTCATTCTCTTCGTTTCTGGACGAGGCTGCCATTATTTTCCACCTTACCCTAAATCTATGTGTGCCCGGGTACAGAGTCATATTAAGATATGAAGTTGCCCTAGATTCACTGGAATGGGAACACCTCTTGTCTAGGCTGTACCCCTGGTGTCATGTGACTACTTCGGCAATATCTCAGAATGAGCTTGGTGGATGCACAAGGGCTCAGCTGGATAGGCAGCTTATTTTTTATGTGCAGGTCAACAAACAAAGGCAGAGTTGGCTTCTTGAAGTGTGGCAGGTCCTATGACTCTTTACAATACCCCTTTTACCCCATTAAAATTTTCTTGCTCCAATTATCCAATATTGGTCTGAAGAGGAAAACCTAATAAATAGCAATATATCAAATATAGTTAGTTCTGAGGCTAGGTGCTGCATCTCTAACCTTTCGCTCCTGGTATTGGCAAATGAGGGCCAATATGGTAAATTCAGCCATGCCTTGCTGTCCATTGACCCTAAAGCCTCAGTACCCAGAATAAGAATGTAAATCAGGGCCTGTGACTTCACAAGCTGCATGTTTGTTTCATGACATGAGAAAGTGTTGAAATCAGAGATAGACAGACAATTAGAAATTTTAGAAGCAGGTTGGCAATGAGGGACTATGGTGTACCATGGCAGTGTTAGAGTTTGTCCCATTCCCTGCATTCCCTGTTACCCAAATTTTGCTGGACAGCCAATTGGGAAGTTTCCTTGTAGATAGGCTCCCACGTCGTCCTGGAACCCTCCTTTGTCCCAGCGCAGAGGAATCACTGAGCGCCGCCATTTTCATTTGTCTTCTTTTTCTGGCTATGTCATCCAATCTCACACTGCTCAGCCACAAGATCAGAGGATGTAACCTGTTGTAAGAGAAAAAAAAAAGTGCTGATTTCACTGCGCATGTGATTTTTTTCCCCTGTGTAGGAGAATAGCCCAGATCTCGGCAGCCAGAAGCCTCCTGGTTTGCGTGACTACCCCAGAAAGTTCTGCGCTCCTATTCTGTCTGTACTACCGTGGAGAGAGGCTTCACCATTTTTTCCCAAGTTTTTATGTAAAAAAAAATTTTTGGTGATAGATCCGCCCAAACCTCAACTCTGAACATTGTAGGGATGATTTGGAGTGCTGGTTGTGAGCCAGTGATTTCAATAATTGGCCTCACAAAGGCTCTTCTGGCTAAAAATGTCCACATTCCCACAAGGAGACCCCAAATGTTTATAAAAAGTATTCCCAGAAGAGTAAAGTTGCTTATAACCATGGACAATGGGGCTAACTCTATATTATTGCCCATGCTACCCTGTTTCCCCTATGATAAGGCACAGTCGTATATTTTTTTAAATGCCAAAATATGCCCTAGGTCCTATTTTCAGGGGGATGTCTTATTTTTCCATGAAGAATACTACAGTACACATTTATTGTAATAAACAATTTATATTACCGCTTTTTCTTTTCTTCAGTGGCTTGCAGCATGAAAAGAAAAAGCACCCAGCATGAGATTCTGAATTGTCACTCAATGCGCCCATCATTGGCACTGCTCGCCATGGGACCTCTCAAACCGCATTTTAGCAGAAATATCTTCTGAAGGGGAAAATCTAATATTTACATCTACTTAGTGCTAAAAAAGAGATGAAGGTGGGTTGTATTCACTGATATGAGAGAAAGAGAGAAGTGTTCATTGGCAAGACATGTTTATGGGAAAAGGAAAATTGTGCAAGCAAATGGAATTTTGTCATTATAATTTGTGAGTGGGGGTTACTGAAGCCTGGTACAGAGATATATCTGAAGCTCCAACATGAGCATTTTAATTTGCATTGTCCTATGTCTAACCATTGCAGGGCCAGGGGTCATTGAAGTCTATGACATTGAAGTCCAGACCACATTTAGTAGGGTTGGCATGCATTTTAAGTGAATGTAAATCCCAAGAAAAAAATATGGGGGAGGGTAAAGCATCATGAATTTCCATCCTTTGCTATGTCTTGGTGCTTTGGACCTCCTGCAGCTCCTTTGTAGACTTCCTGCCTACATGCACACCAGCCATATCTACATGGCTATACCATGCCTGAATAATGTGTGTTCAAGCAGCAATTGTAGTCTACATTGTATATGCATGTTACAGGGTGACTATGAAAAGAGCTCAGGGAGAAGAATTGGCAAAGCCAGCAAAAAAGACCTTCATAGCAGGATCACTAGGTAATATTGTAATGAAAGCTGCCGTTTTAAAAATACTGAAAATTACTTTTAAATATTTAATAACCTGTTATAATTTGCAATAGATTTTTGTCATTGGGTTTACAACTTGACAACGTCAATTTACCTAGGTTACTTGTTTTAAAAATTCTTTAGTTATTTTACAGCTATTCTGATTTCATTTTTATTGATATGAACTGACGGGCATAGCAAACAGTGGGATCTGTGCAGAATTGATTTGATGCCCTGCCACCCAACTGATTTTGGTCCCTGTTGGCTGATGATGGTCCAGAGTCCTTGGGCATCATACTTTGCACCTCCTTATGTCTGCCCTTGTTGATATGGTCAGAACAATAAAATAAGAGAATAAAGCTAAAACAACAGTTTGTGCTGAGTCAATAAAAATAAAGTTATTTAAACTTATAAGTTTTCATTTTCCTAAACAAATTTTTAACACCGTAATCAGCAATTACAAACCTTATGTGTCTAGTATGATTGGTTGTCATAATGATCACACACTCATCCACTGCGGTTGGTTCCCAATTGTGTTGTGTTATTTTCAAACACAGATATTGGTTATTAGTTCTGAAATAGAATGAAGATTTAAAGAGGAACTAAATTTAAAAGTCCCCCATAACAACAAAAATTCACTTACCTTTCATCCCGCAGGGCAATTTGATCCATCCCGAGGTCTCTTCCATCGGGTGCCACGTCGTCCCGGCATCCGTCTTCATGCCGGACACAAGCAACATTCCTATTGGCTGTTGGTTTTTAGGGGTAGTGACTCTGACAACCAGCTGCCTAAATGCAGTTTGCAAGGTACACAGCTGGATGGAAGTAATTTGTTTTAATGGCAACCACTTTGATGTTTACCACTTATGAACATCCACAGCAGTTCGCTGGTTTCAATTTTTTCCTACTGTGCCTAAAGGAGAACTATGAGAAGAGAACTGTGCCTAAAACCATTAATGGACATATTGCAGTTTAAGTTTAAGCTGAAACTCAGGGTAACATACCTGGTAGAAACATTTTACGATTTTTTATCTGCCAAAGAATTTATAATTGTATTCCAATAATTGCCAATAATATGACCCAGCCAAGTCCCAAGAGACAGAGTAGCAAGAGCTTTAACTGTAGATTTCACTGCAATTCAAGTGAACCTGTGCACCAATTTAGTGTGTATAGAAAGTAGCAAG
>NC_092858.1:167775442-167909044 GCF_032062135.1 Pyxicephalus adspersus
CATCGTCCGTGGATCCGCCAGGACGGTCATTCGGGCGATGGACAACGGGCGCTGTACACACGGCAGACTCTCGTCTGATATCGGCCCTGAGCATTCAATGGACGTGTGTACTTAGCTTCAATTCCTTTACTGACCACAGATGCAGATTTACTGGACTGCAATGGAAGTTGCAAGTTGGAGAAAATCTGTAAAATAAAAATTGCTTCCAAAGCACAAGGCAAAATAAAACCCTCCAAGGGACACTTGTTTCTGGGACAACCCTAAAACTGTAATTCCATTCCCTCTTGGCAAGCCATGCTCTCCTGTTGTATCACCAAGACTATAAATAAAGAAAAATATCCTGGGCAGGGTACATGGATGGTACAGACAGTCTAAACTGGGAAACCCAAAATCCTTTGTGGGAATAAGAGGCCCAGGCCCTAATTACTGGACCTCCAATGTTGAGGGAAGAAATGAGGCCTGGGCTAGTACAAGAATGGGAGGCATATACTTGCTTTCCTCCCTTTTCTTGTCAATCAGACTGCCTGTCTGCTAAATTTTTGTTAAAATTTTAGGGGAACACAATACTTTGTTTCTTTACTAGAACTGCTTTTTGTATTTTTTTAACATTGGTACATTGGTCCTCCATAATAGTGATACATCCCCTGTTGTTTGGGACATTTTCAATGAGCTCATTTAAAGCCATCCTCTTCTTTCACATGTTATTTTTGATAGAGAGCTGATAGAATCTAAATTATATACTGTCCAAGGCCATCAAATATTTAGAACTAAAGTTAAATATTTCCTTTGGAAATATTGTCACTTGCCTTTAGTTCCGTTTTTGTAAGCTACATAACTTCATGTTTTCTGTTTGTAAAACATTTGCAAATATTGGTCCTTATCTAACCACAACTTCCCTGCTTTCAGCAGGTGCATCCCTTTGACCCGTGGATTCTTGTTTGGTTTTCTTGAGTTACAGTAACTCAGAAAAATGTCTGTAAATTTTTAACTATTTCATAAAATACTAAGGTAGCACATTACTCCAATTCAACTATACTATTCAACTGATCTATATGAATATTCCAATCTAAAAACCCCGGCATTTATATTAGGCTGTCCCTTTGTGGCTATTGCAGTATCTATTGATTTAAGGAAGGCTCCCAAGATTTTGCCCATTCAGCCAAATAATAACTTGTTCAGGTACTGATTTTGAATGAGAAGACTTAGCCAGCAATTGGAGTTCCAATTCATGCCAGTGGTGTTCAGTAGGATTGATGTGACAGGGGTCATATTGTGATGGCTGGATGATTGGTCAAAGCATCTTCAAAACAGGAGGTCTTGATGGGTGTTCAGTGGTTAGTTTACACCAAAAGTGGTCCGAGGAAGGACCAAGGTAAGCCAACTTGGGAGTCATGGACACCCAAGGCTGGGGAGACCCAAACCCATCAGGTCTTATGGTAAAGAAAATGTACTGTAGTAAAAACTGCTGATAAACATAATAATGGCCATGGGAGAAACGTGTTAGACCACAAAAACAGGTTTACCTAATTTGCAAAGTGAACCACTTCTACCCTTACCAATATTTCAAACAACACTTTCATAATAATCAGGGGCAACTTTAATTGATCTTCTATTACAGATCAACTACTTGCAAGCTTTTTTTTGCTTGTGAGGAAGAGATCCAACAGTTCAATGTGAGACAGCTTGAATGAAATCTACTGTAAATTAAGCAACGATTAGCAAGAAATTAAAGGGAACCAGTCACAACTGATTTGTGCACTTTAAAGCCATACCAAGCAAGAGGAGACCTATCAAGAGAAAAAAATGGTCCACACAGTACCTCTTACCCATTGGTTTCAGTCAGTGGAGTGGTGTTTTATCTTTGGTGTCGGATGGAGGAATATGATCCATAATTGTTTTTAGCGTAATAACTAGTGTCTCATTCTTGTGTTAATACCACCTGGTGGTATTGAAAGGCATAATGGAACATTACTGGTGCGATTGGGAAGAGTTGTGCACCATTGTTAGTGTAAGTTTGAGGAACACAGTCCCATCCTTGTCCAGCCAGAAGAAAAGTGCTCCATTATTGGTGTCAGTAGAAAGAACAGGTTTTTACCAGGTAATATCTAGGTCTGCAAGGGCAACTGATATACACAAAATTAGATTAAAATCCTTTGTATCTATAAATTAAACTTTTTGTGCTCAAAGTTCAACTTTAGGTTTCTGTTTCTTTAAGATTTTAAGGTTTTTGACCAATTCTATATATTGTAGATATTATCGAGATTCAAGTTTATTGTTGAAATCTTGATGACTCACTAATTATTTTACCAGTGTTACCATTCATTGGATGATTTATCAAGCAGTTTTTTTTTAACACACCAAAGCAGCATAAAGGGTAAAGTGATGTGAGGTCATTGGGCTTACCTGGTCAGAGGTGCAAGGTAGTCAGTAATGCTTCTTCCTTTCAAAAGATCCAACCATAGTCCTTACTGGCAATCAAAACCTCACATAGAACCTATATTTTCCTCATCCAGGAAGACTCTAAAAGACACAGCTGAAGAGGAAAGTACATCTTGGGTTTTACTGCCATTTTTTAATGGCAACATAAAGTGGGACCAGTAGACCCATTACTAAGGCTCTAGTTGGCACTCCGAAAGATCTGCAGCTGCTCAGCTTCTTATGCAAAAAATTGAGATTCAGGATCATTTCATACCTGCGGTAGAAAAGTGCACAAATGGCCACTCCAGGAGCATATAATACTGGTGCTGTGTGCCTACGAGGTGTTGCTTTCTGGAATCACACTGCAATATGCTGCGGCCATGTGCAATAAATGAATGGAGGAGGTTGGGGCCACAGCTTGTGGCAGAACTCTGGGGTTCACTGTGGGTATAAAGTTGCTGATATTGTGTGTTCTAACACCTGTATCCTATGGCCATCATTACATTTATCAGCAGTTTTTACTACAGTAGATCTTCATTATGAAAAGCCCTGATGGGTTTGGGTCTCCCCAGCCTTGGGTGTCCATGACTCCCAAGTCGGCTTACCTCGGTCCTTCCATGGACCACTTTTGGTGTAAACTAAACAGTGAATTCCTGTTTTGGAAATGCTTTGACCAATCATCCAGCCATCACAATCTGACCCATATCAAAGTAACCTTTGGGAACTGTTTACTTGCTGCCTAATATATTCCACCCCATGAGGTGGCCATTGTATCCAGATCATCAATAATGTGCACTTTACCACCCAGTGGTTTTATTGCATTGGCTGATCAGTGTATATATAATGATACAGTGTATATACTAAAATCCTATTGCTATGAGTTACCTCGCCATCATTCCTTGCCCTAGTTTATCCAACCCAGGCCACTGTGCTTTGGATACACTGTATCAATACAGATACTATAAATATGAAAAATACAGATCTTAGTGTATACAGATATAGCCAATACAATTGTCCAAAGAATTTTAATTAAAAAAAAAGATATTAAATAGAATCTATCAATTGATAGTCTCAATAATCACATTTCTTATTTTTTTTTATTTCTTTATAAAGCCTCCATCAACATAAATAATTGATTGCTTATTCAATAAAATAAATTTATATAATAATTATATTTTTTATTCTGCAAATTTGAGAAAAAAGACGTCGACATTTTATGTCGTTGCTTTCATTCAGTTATAAAAAAAAAAACGAAGGACGTTGCACCAATGAAAATAGAAGAGCGGGGCTGGACCAAGGAAGGAAAAAAACCCTTTCGCCAACAGCGTCCCAGGCGGACGCTTTGCAGAAAGTTCACGAAACGCAGTGATTTTTTTTTCCTCCGCCCCGTGCTCCTCGCCATGGACGCGCTGGGTTGCCTGGAAGCTGCGCGAAGCCACTGACAAACCCATGATAGGGTTAACATTATTCTCTGCTCCTGCTCAGAGGGAGAGGAGGTTAGGAGAGGGAGCAATCTGATTAAAGCTGAGGAAGAGGAAACATGCACTTGCCTGTCTGCTTGTTCCCTGGATCTGGTGGTTGAAGGTTATGCGTGAGGAGCTTTTTTTCTTTTTTGATTTTTTTTTTAATTTTTTTTTGGATTGGGAATTTTGGAGCAAAAGGAACCGGGGATGGTTGCCTTTTTGCATTTAAGGATTTTTTACCTGTGGACCTGACCCTTGAAAAAATTCAAAAAAGAAAAGAAATATATTAAGAAGAAGAATAAAAGCTCAATTGTAATTTTTTTGTTGCCTGCATTTGAACACACCTGGGCTTGCAGCACCCGCCTCCCTGTCTATGCAGGCTTGGTCTCACTGTGGAAGCCAGCAAGAGAAAGAGAGAGAGAGTGACAAGGAGCCGTAGACTGATCGCTTGGGGCTTAAGGACAATCAGCCACCTCCTTCAGAACAGGGCCAGCTGGGGCCAAGAGAGCTGGAGTCCTTTATTTTTTCTTTTTTGCCTTTATTAACCTTTTTTGACACATAAGGGGAAGGAGAGTGGAGGAGAGAGCCTGACGCTGGGAGGAGAGACAGGAGCATGTGGATACTGCTTGTCTTCTGGTTCCAAAGCATCGTAAATGGTAAGCATCCTTCGCCTGCATCCCTTATTCATCCTGGCTGATTGGTACAGGATGCTGATGGAGACACAGCAGCTAATTACCTCTCCAGTGATGTGCATGGTACAAAAAGAAAAAAAAAAAATCCCCCTCCCTTCTTTATTATTTTTTTTATATCCCCCCTTTATCCCCGTACCATATTGAGAGACTGCTCTGTAATCACCGATACTGGCACGCCGGTGCACCGTAATCAGGGTACGCATCTAACTTGGGCTGATTAGACGTTCTCATCGAGATGATTGTGCTGCTGATATATTGGTGCGTGTGACTGCAGCGCCTGTCATTGGCTGCATGGAGCCCTCTGCGCGTCGGTGACAGGGTGGCAAGCCAACGCCATGGCGTGGAGACTGCCTGGTTACATGTGACCAGTACATACCTGCATACGCGTAGATGTGTGTACTGGCCTATGTGTGTGCGGAACAAGTGCAGACATCAGTTGTGTAATTAAGTTTGTTAAGGGGTAGGTGGGCAAGGATGGTCATTTTTAGCCTTATGTGGAGGGTATTGAAAACATTTGGGTTCCAAAAATATTGTAGTGTGTATGTATATATGTGTGCGTGTGTATATAAATATTTTTTTACATATGTATTTTTTGTGTTGTATGTGCCTTGAATATATATATATATATATATATATATATTATATATATACATATTTACATGTGCACATATACTCCAAAAATAATTGATATGAAGGAAACAAAATATATATAAGGCCCCCACAGAGTTTTGCTTCTGTTAATATTAATAATATTTTTATTATTACTATATCCCGGTCTTCAGTCTAGAATAAATGAGACCCATTTCACACTGCCCCCTAACATGGCGAAATACACAAACCACGTACAGATATTAAGCCAGCGCTGTTACTAAGGCAGTTTTTCAGTTCCGCGATATTTTTTTTTTGGAAAAAGGATTATTTTTTTGGACTGTTTACACTAGGGAACCAAACTGGAAAATGCAGCATCCATGCAGGGTGGGTGTGTTATGTTGTAAGCTTTTTATTCCCAAGACTGAAATAATTGCAGCCCAGTAATCAGTAAATTCACATCTGCCTTAGCTATATAGTGCTTGGCTGAAACCAATGACAAGCTTAGTTTAAGTGATGGGGGGGGGGACACGGATAGTCATCCGACTTTTTATTTTAACGTGTCCTCAGATATGGAAATGATTTTTTGCCGGTTATATGTTTAACAAATACATGTGTGTTTTTGATTTACCCATAAGTATATGCTTTCATTGTATTAATTTTTTTGCTTACGTGAAGGCATAGTAATATTTTAAGCTTCATAAGCTATCAGCTGTTGTGTACTCTAATTATAAACCCAGTTTTGACAATCTGTTATTGTGGATTCTCCCGGGGATTATCCTTTATTTTAATAATCTGCCATTTAAACCTGCTAATAAACCAGCAGCCCATTGGTCAAGGCTAAGCACGATCTTCAACACGCCACTACGGGCAACAGAGCCCATGTCAGGTCACGTACTACACCTACTGGAGAATAGGAAGGGAAAATAGGGCAGACAACATGGCTATACCGGGGCAAATGGGGAAATAATTATTAAAACTGATTTTTTCCCAAAGAACAGCCATCAAAATCCACTGCTGAATATTGCACAAACCTTAATCTTGGCCTATAGGCTATACTGAGAAGGGGAAGTTGTTGTATGTACCAGGGTACAATCAAAGGTTTTTTTTTTTCATATTTTTTTTTATCCTTTGTTGTGGAAAAGCCTGAGTTTGTGAAAACATGATTTTATAACCTCTAGAAACCAAAGAATATTGAAGTGCTAACTCTTTGGGTTTAGGCTAATTTTGAGCCCTTTTTTGTTTTTAAGCACAACTAAACTCTAGAAATAAAAAATTACAAGCAGGTACAGGTGATGACACATTTGCAATAAAATAACCCCACCTGCCTGATTGCATTTTTTAAAATACACTCACCTATTCCAGTTCCATTGGGTGTCGCCATCTTCTTTTTTTAGTTCTTTCTAGTTCAGATTTTCGGTGGCATGCACGCGGGAGTTCATTCAGTTTTGCACACCCCAAGCGATCCCAGGATGCCCAGTACGTTCTTTGCATGATAAGCTGAGCTGCGCAGAAGAAGACAGCAATCAGGCAGGTAGGTATGCTTTATTGCATATGAGATATTGCCTGTCTCTTTCTGCAATAAATACCTGCCTGATCTCAGATTTTCTATCCTAAAATAATGTAGGTTCAGTTCTCTTGTCACACTAAAATAGTGTTTTTTTAAAAATAATTTTTGTGAAGAGGGCCTGCCGCACATCTGGCCGAACAGCAAAGACCAAAATAGACTTTGTCTATCTGTTTGGAGTTGGCCATATTGGTAGGGCTTTACCTGAGCTTCTGCTTTTGAGGACTAGTAATGTGATGAATCATGTGGAAATATTCAAGAAACAGCAGTAAAACTAGAGGGAAACAATGAATTAGGTGGAAGCAGGGAGATCTTTGCATTCCAGGTCCTCAGGAACAGTCTCCTCTCCAACACTGAACAGTGAACAGCACAGTAGGGACATCCCCCAAATTCAAATCCAATCTTCTGAGATTACCAATCAGAGACAGAACTACCCTGGATGATGTAAAAAATTATGAGGTTTATGGCTTTAAGAATACAATCTTGATTTTTAAAATGTCCTCCAGGTAAAAGCTAAAGTTTTGATGGTTCTTATGCACAATAAATAGTTTAAGATGTTTCCTAAAATGTACAAAATCTTTACATCTTGGTCCAGGTCAAAATAAAACTCCAGGTAAATGACTAATATTGTTGAAAAAAGCATATAATATATACAAGGTACCATTGCTGCTTGAGAATTTAATCATCCTGCCCTGGTTCCGGTGCAGGACCAAAGCCTGCTTAACCTTTATTTACATCCACCATTCTTGGAAATATAAATGGTGACCCAGGGAGAAGTAATACTAAACCAGACATACAGAGTACAAATTCCCAGTCTAATTAGCTACTTGCCTGGAGTTAAGTATAAAGAGGTTTCAAACTTTGCTCATACCACCAGCAGAGTAGCCTTGTCAAGGGCAATGTACCTCTGGCCTTAGGGGCTTCACAAAGGAGAAGATGTTCCAAGGCTGGAGCTTAATAGCTTGAGTGTCCACATGGAGGGGATAGAGTTGGGAAGAGTTTGTTGCTGTTTCACAAATTTGGACATTTTTTTACAATTGGTGTTCAGTAATTTTGTTTGCTTAATTTTGCTTTTCTAAAGTCTATAGGCCAGGTATCTGATGCAGACAGCAGTGATTCCATCAGTGCAGCTATCTGCACCATTACATTACAATTTGGGACACATTATTGATGCCCCCTTGGGGGTGGGCTCTTGATGCCCCCAATCCATAGTCTTAGTCAGCTGTGTTGACTGACTTTGAGAATAATTTAATCAAAAAGACCGGGGACATTTTATGTGAAAAAAGAAGTACTCTGAGGGCAGCTCTTGAAGATAAATGTGGCATCCAGTTTTTTTTAACCTGAACTAGAGGCAGTCTACCTCATAGTATACAGCTGCATATAGTTAATCCCTAAAGAATAAAACTAAATCTAAACTCCAAGTTAATGAGATTAAGTATGCAATAGCCTCTTTGAAACAATTGCCATTTCTAAGTAAAAAAAAGGTTTATTTTTAACTTTTTTCATTCTTTGTTGCATTTCAACACCACTGATCTGTAACCTCTTTGCACCCACCACCTGTATATACGCAGCTGCTACATATATTATATAGATCAACGGACCACAATCGGTGGTCCGCAAGAAAATTTTTGGTTGTGCACCCCCCAGCGGGGTCAGGAGAAGGACCCTTTTGTGGAGGGGGGGGTGCACCAGCCAGGGCTGCCGACCATGTCCACCATATGGACACAACTCGCCCACTCTCCCGTCACAGGCTCAGACTTGCGATGGGAGAGTGGTCGGGTTCTGGCATCATGACATCACTATGGGGGAAGTTTCTTCCCCTTTGAGTGCCACATGGCTCCCCACGCATGCGCTGTCTGGATTCTGTGGATTTTGTGGTCCTTAGGTCCGAAAAGGTTGACGACCACTGATATAGATAATTATAATAGGGGACCATTTCTGTGTATTGTGCACCATCATAGCATTGTTTACAGTGGGGGATGGGGACAGAGAGATGTTCCCCCTATAATGGGAAGTAAGCAAGAACCTTCATGGCAGGATGTAAAGGGATGTTTAAAGGGAATGTTTAAATTAAAGATTCAGATTTAAAACCAGATCTAGCCATGTAGTCAAGTATTGTACATGATACTGTGCCACCTAGTAAAAGGCATAACAGGCATTAGTGTACTTGGGTTCCATTCATTCTAAATGGTACCTTAACATACTATGCTGGATGACCTGACGATGTTGAGTGCACCACAACAAGGTGCCACATGTGCCGTGCATTACCTTGCAATGGTAAACAAAAATACGTTCATACAGTTCAAATGAATGGGCTGCCCCTCTTTTCCCCATGGCCGTGCACAGCACAATACGGATCTATGTGGCCATTTAACCACAGATACGTGTTAACCAGACATGTATTAAAGGCAACTTTAAAAATTACATTAACATGTTGATTTTAGTAATAAGGTTTACTTATACTTTAAAATACAAACCTGTTGGGGATAATTTTAAAACAGGAAAAGGAATTTGGATTTTGCTGATACAACACAGCCATTGTATTCTGGTGCAGCTGTTTTTATGCATGTTCAGGCATTGCATGCCATACTGCCAGTTTTTTGCTTCCTTCAGGCATTTGGGGTCATCTGTTGTCTGCTCTGTATAGGTGGCAGGTGGTGTCCTCGCTGGCCTTGCGGTGTAATGTCTAATCAGGCTACTCACAGAACATATTTGTGTATGCGAGGATTCTAAATGTTTACAAGAGAGCATACTCAATAAATAGGATTTAGGGATTGCAGCGGATAATGAAAGATGGGTATAAAATGATGAGGATCAGAAGCTTGGAACAATAACTGAGCTTTGTAGGAATACTGTGCATCCATAAATATTCAGCATTATAAAACTTTGATAACAAGACAAACTCAATATGGTTTTCTCTATGATGATTTTAGCTTATTCAAAGTGCACCTGTTTTCTAGGAGGTTTAGGCTGTCTAATGGCCATATAAAACCCATCCAGGTATAAGAATGATTTGTTTTTTAAGGGAATCTAATCCAATGTTAATGGGATTTAAAAGCCGTTTATAATCTTTGTATATATGAAGATATTAAAAACCATAATCTGAAATTCAGCTATTAAGTTCCATGTTCTAGCAAACCCTACTCTAAAGTGACAACCGTCTCTGAATTGTGTGCTTCCATTGTCCCCATCATACAAAATTCCAATAAAGACTGCAAGTGGAGTCTACATACTACTGGTCATAGTTTCTCAAGGAAAGAAGCAAAGAAACCTCTGTGATTTACCCTTTTGTGATAGAAAGCCTTACAATATTTTAGCAAGTTCCTGAGTTTGGTATACCTTGTATTTTAGGCATGTTCAGAATAGTCATATTTTCCTTGGACACCTACTAAAAAATGAGGCACCCTGTCACTGGTAGGCTAATTTTAGGTGTTTGCAAACATCTGTACAAAATCCTAGTGGTTTCTTTTTTCCCCCCCGTTTTTGGGGAATTGGAACTGTATGTAAAAACCACTTGCAAGCGCCTAAAAAAAATACTTGCACACGTGGTATTAAGGAGCACCTATTCATGTCTATGGAAGTAGAAGAGATGGCATGTGCCAATACTTCAGCCTGTCCAATAAATGATCACGAACGGACCCATTTGGTTCATAGGAAACCATTTTTTGCAAGCAAAACCACTTGCCATGAACATGCCCCTTTATGCCCCTCAAACCTTTTTGCTTTTTTTGTGAGTTGTGTTGCTTTCAGGTATACAATTTGATATCAACACATGAAAAACAACACTGCATATATATTCATTCATGTATTCATTACAGATCATTGCCATCTGTGTGGTATGGTGCCCTAAAGTGCAGTGCATACATTTACAGTGTATATGTGTGTGTTGGGGTGACATTCAGAATGAAAAGTCATTGCACATATTCCCTGCCTTATGGTAATGCACATAATGTATGTAGATGCAAACACATGTGCACAGGTGTAAAGGAATATTTTTTTTTCTTTATGTTAATTACTAGGAATACTTAATATAGCTTTGGAGGAGGCCATTCTGTTTAATCTGGTGCAAGCAACTGCTGTATGTCTGGCTGGGTGTGAAGATTTGAAGATCTCACTTTCGGGGGTCTATTTTCATACCAAAACTGAAACATGTATGTGACCACTGAGGCACATCTTGTTAAATAGTCATCAGCAACATCTGGCAAGGGGAAACCAGAGGCCACCATGCTCCACCATGATTTAAGGAACTTTTAACTAGTCATGGAAGCCTGTATCTGGGGGGTATCTTGGAACTCTATATGGCCAGGGTCAAAGAGTTTATGTTCGCCAGATCTTCTTCTATTCCTCTTATACTAGCCAGGACACTATCTGCATGGAGTTTGCTGGTTCTCCCCATGTCTGCGTTGGTTTCCTCCGCTGTACCCTGTTTTCCTCCCACATCCCAAAAACATGCAGATAGGTTAATTGGCTTCCCCCTAAATTGACCTTTGACTGTGGTAATGACATATTACTATGGTAGGGACATTAAATTGTGAGCTCACATGGACTATGGACTTTGTACAGCGCTGCGTAATATGATGGCACTATATAAATACTGTGTAATAAAAATAATAATAATAATTCTCTGAGAGCTTTAGGCAGGTTGAGTGCAGATAATAAGGAGGTAAATTGCAATTGTCCAGGAATTGTGAATGATCTCAGTAGTTCCAATTAATATAATCCCAAAGCCAAAGTCGACACAGACCCCTCAGTCCTTGCTGAGGTCAACCTCGGTGAACATTGAATCAGTTCCTAAATATTTTGTTACCATTTCCAATGAAAAGTCGTTCATTTTATAGTTTGGTGAGGTTTGTTTGGATCTTAGGTGTCAGCATGCCCTTGCCAATTCTTGGCTTCATTGCCCTCTATTTTGGGGTTTTGGTATTTCCTTTCTTTTGTTGCATTCTCCATTATTATGTATGACATGAGAGTGTTGTTACCTTTCAATGCCCATGGTGATTGCTCTGGCTTTAGAGATTTTAGCAACTAATGCTCTTTATAACTCTCCAGAACCTATTATGAGTAATATTAGTATTTGTTGAACTAATTTACCATTGACATTGTGCAAATATAGACAGAAACCTAAAAACAGTTATAATTTCTCTTTCAGTATCTTATATTGAAGTAAATACTGCTTCCTGTGGTATATAGCACCACACTTTACTGTCAAAGTGGTCCTCTCTGTAACTTTACACATACACCTGTCACAAAATACAGCAACAGTACATTAAGTTGTATGTTTATCCCTGAAAAACAGACTGGGACTTTGGCTGGGCTGAAATTATGCTATCGGTCTGCTGCAGACAGGAGGAAGCATTTCTTCTGTCTCCTACTTTCTCAATGGTCAGACTGCAACAATGTAGTTTTGTGGCAAGTCATAGTGTAATGCTATGTGCACACGTTGAAAAAATATTTTTTTAGGATCCAGTGTTTCCAATGAAAGATAAATGAATAAATTATATACTTGTAGCGCTTTTCTATTGTATGGAAATTTGAGTGGGGAAGATGTGCAATTGGCACCATTTTGCACTCTCCTCCTAGGTGTGAACCGTGGGGGTTCGACAGGGTAAATCAATGAACGGCTTTGGGGGGTTTGGTGTTCTGTACAGCAGGGGGTGCTCAGACATTTCTGAACCCAACCAAGAACTGCACACACTTCAGGATATACATCATTGTGTCACCCCAGGAAAGTGACCCTGAGTGACAACTGATTAAAGATGACTCCATCTTTCTAAATAGAAAATCCAATGTAGCCATGTGTGGGGCATGTATTGTGATTTTACAGGGAGCTAAAAAATATCTGGAAACATGACCTTATATGCATACACTTACAATGGAACATATGTATCTGAAGCAAGGCGTGCTTTAAACATGCAGCAGTATTGGTGTGTTGTGTATTCTGAAACATTATTTTGAAATTTCAATACGAAAATGTTACAAATACCACAAATATGGGTTTACAGAGCAAATTTTAGGAATCTAGAATAGCTCCGCTCTGTTCGAAGGCTGGTATAGTATACAAAACAATGGCAATTTGAAGTTGGAAGAGGAAAGGGTTGGATTAGTAAAAATTAGTAAAAATTGATTTTTGATTGATTACCATCTGCCACATAACAGCTAATCTCTATACCTAAATCTATATCTGTATAGTTAAGGGGTTAATAAACATCATTCATTCCAGGGGAAGACGTTAGATGGGGATAGAGAGCAGTTACTTTTATGGGATGGTGATTTCACTTGGTCCTGCTGGTTTTTAATTTCTTTGGCAAATTTAAAATATGGCACGGAGGCCAGACCAACAAAGTGCCATACAATGCACATAGTAGTCTGTTGTGCTGCTGTAATTGAAGGTTTGCAGGCTTTGTGAGAAGCCCATTTGATGTTCATGCTGGGCTGTCAGTCTATAGCACAGATTGGGATGCCATTTGAGCAATGGAATATGAATTCTGCTAGAAGGCAGATTTCAGCATGTGCACCTTTAAAGAGTCCAAACCCACTGTGCCTGTTCAATAGATTTACCATAAAACCCCAAAATTCAATAATTTCTCTGCAGATTTTACTGCTCGTTCTATACAGCAGCTAGATAATGGTATTGGTTAAAGGGTAGCTCCAACAAAATAGGCAGAGTACACACAGAGTGACATTCACTTTCAATAGGAATCATTGATCTTATACAAAATTATTTTAACTGTACACCAACCATGGTGAAATGTCCAAATGTTTGTGCATTGATAACCAACACAACTATGGGGGCATACAAGTAGCTGGCAAGGTTCCATATGCCAGGAATCTCATAGGAACCACTGTTCCCACCACCCACCTTAACAAGTCATATGTTATTCAGCTACCCTGCTAGAGTTTTATATCTGCCTGTGCTCCTTTGGAAAGGTTTTTGGAAACTCCCTACCCATTGTGTCACCTAGACTGGATAAAAAGGAGAATTTGAGTCTATCAGCTTATATCTGTACAGTACTACTTTTACTATATTGCATCAGCATGAACATATTGACAGTTATTCTTTATATGCTGATTTATGCTGGCCCTTCACTATTCAATATGTGCACTACCAGGTAAATGATCACTGTCTCCCCAATATTGATGGTTTACCTGGTTACCACTGTATCTCCCCTACTGCTCCGACCACCATTGGGAAAACAGTGGGAAGTTCCAATCAATGGTCACTTGATCAGACATTGATTTGAAATGCCCTTTTTTAATGGGTGTGAATGACCAGTATTACTTAGAAGTTGAGGCAACAAGTAACCTCAACACAGACCATACATAATTAGTGTAATACTACAGAACCCAGTACCCATGATAAAGGAGATAGTCAGAGATTGTATACCTGTTAGGAGAATAGGAACACTGACATTTTTTGACATTCTTACACCCCCTTTGATATAACTAGCTTGGGGGCCACACACAATAAATGCCAAAGGACCATAGGTTGGGTACAAGGTCATTAAACTGATCACATTCAAGAACAGTTGGTTTGTAATGAGAGAAGTTTCACAGGCCTGATTTAAACTGCGTTAATTAAAATTGTCCCATTGTTTGCCAAACCCGAACCCAAAACTGAATCCCACTGAAGTCTATCGGGACTGTATCTTACCAATAAATCTTACAAACCATGAACATGCAGGACTTTAAATTCACAATTTACCCAAATTTCATGGCTATTGGTAATCAGGGACCATGTGATACAGACTGCCTAGGCAAGAAAATGGGTACTTCCAAACAATAACATGATTTGTTAGCCCTACTCTGCACCCTTTTCATATGAAGTTATTGACAGGGCCTCTTTAAGGCTTTCATTGTATCGCCTTCCTTGCTGTCATGCTGTTGAGTCTCTGTCTTCCCCCTGATTAAATCCCTGCTCTTTTGTTTCTGCAGTAAGTTGATTACCTCAGCTGTCAGCATTGTAAATATTTTAATGTAATCGCTTTCTGTTCATTGTGTTCTGAGTTTAATGCATTCAGCCAGTGTTACACTACGGTTGTCGGGTGTTCTATTTCTGGAAATAATTGACTGTTCGTATTTTTAGAAACAGACGTGAATTGTTACATTAGTATTGACGTAGAAAAAGAATGGCTTTGGAAGGTTCACAGGCCAGCGTGCACTTGGATGACCAAGTTAGGTTTTGGGCTGCTGTTAAATGTACGTACTCATGCAATGGGGTCACCACCACCCCTACATTGTATGAGATAAATGCTCATTAGGCCAAGTAGGGAAAGAAGTACAAATTTCATTATTTCTCATACCTGCAGACCTACTTGTAATCATGAAACCAATCTCTGAATCCACGTCAATTGTTCATCATGGCCCTCAGAAGTCAATCCCTACAGTGTACGACCGGTAATCCTGCATTGCACAGAAAGACGACGAGGGCGCCCAAAGATGTCAGTCCTTTTTCGAGGGTGCTAAGGTGATTGTAGATATTATTCCCACTCAAACAAGCACTATACATAACCTAAATATGTTTTTTCTAATTTTTCGATGAGTGGTGAGGAATAAGAACACTTGTCAAGCATTTCATTGCCATCTGTGTCCCATTTGTAGATCCACCCTCTCTGTCCTGGGGACAATTGTCACGAAAACCAAAAGTGATAGAAAAATCCAATATTTTACAGTTATTGCCAGAACAGCAAACAGAGGAACACCCTAATTTAGTAAACTGCTTCTAACTACCTGATAAGTCTCTGGGAAAGGAGGTGAAGGCAAAAAAAGAAAGATTTCCTCAACCAATAAGTCTCAATGTGACCCAAACTTGACCACTGTACCCAAACTGAACAACCACTGTGCACAAAAAAAATGGCTGCCCCCATGTATATATGCAATTCTAACAGGAACAAAACTAAAAAGATAATAGCTACATTTTTTAAAGCAAACTTCTGTATTGTCTAATTAGGACAAAACAAAGAGTTTGCTTTAACCTCAACAAGCCCATCAGTATATTTTTACTTTTAAGTATTTATACTTATCTCTATTCCCCCTAGCCAAATAATCATTGAACCCATAAAATGTTGGGGGGACCCATGGCATTTGTAAACTTTATATCAGTCCAGAGTGAAGCTAAATGAACATTTAGGTGTGCCAATCTTGAGCAATGAAACAGCGGTGGAGCAGTGGAAAGGTAAAGATAGCGACCGAAGGGCATATGGTCTGGGATGGGATTTTGTTCACTTTACATTCACCTAAACAAAATCCACGGCTCAAACATTTGAAGTGATTGTGATTGCATTCTCTCCTGTTCTTGCAGAAAGTAAAATAATAAAAAAATTTGATTTTATTCTACAATAAAAAAAAATACAGTACAAAAAAAAAATTAATCCCCATTTTCTTGAAGTTATTTTTACTTTGCAGACACTAATGATTTAAGTGTGAGCCTGCAGATCTATTTAAAGAGCTGCGACTGACAGCCCCTCCTCCATCGTCTGTGCGCTTCTGGATGCAGGAAAAATAAAGATTTCAAACAATAAGAGAAACAAACACAATTAGGTCAATAAATAATATTGGGGGTCAATAAAATGTTCCCCAAAGAAAATGTTGCAATGCAATGTTAAAGGATTTCTTCTCTAATCTGAACACATAAATATGCAAATTGCCATTCCTAATGCCTTATTTTACAAATGATTCTTTGGCCTCAGTACTGTAAGTTGCTGATGTGGTACAGAGGTACATATAGAGTTCCAAATTCATTTGATGCCTTTTCCTGTTATGGTTCTTTTTTTAAAAAAAATTAGAAATGGCAGCCTATGCAAGAAGAAACATGTAATGAGTTGAAGCTTAGACATTCTTACATGAGATGGCTGCATTAGTTTTGACTTGGTTAGGCTTTCTTTTCATTATTTAACTGGTGAAGCTGCCAGCAACACAATGTGTACCGACTGTGCTATGTCTATGGAAGAGCAGATTTGTCATCATAGGACAGGCCTACAGAACACTTCATTTTTCTTATTCTCGATACCATGGGGGGTGTTTTATAATTCCAAGAGAACTCTGCAAGAGGTCCCACTCATTGAATTTTTGGTGGGATCCACCAGCATAATTTTACACTTATCAAACAGATTTAAAAAGTCTGGTGTATTTACCCAAGTAAGGGGGATCAAACAAGAAATGTTTATTGGTAAGGTGTTCATGTGGTTAGAGAGGAAGCAGTACAGTGTATGATTGCATTGTATGTTCTTCTTGCACCTGATGGGGTTAACAAGCTGGCACCCGCTGGGCTTAAAATCAATGCCAAGAGCTGAGGGCCGGCTTGTGCAGAGCTGACTGTAGAGAGGACGTGAGCGGAATCCCCAATGCAAGGGTGCGGGCTGCATTTTCTGACACAGGAAATAATATATACAGTGGTACAGTCAGGTGGTAATGGGAATGCGGCAGCTGATTGGAAGCGGCACACACAGCAGCCCGGCGTGTGTTGTTACAATGTGAACGACAACATTTTTTGACAAAATAAAACAGAAACCAAACTAAAGTTCCAGTTTTAAAAATATATGATCAAGACAGGTCATTATTGCAGAAAGGGACAGGAGCTGCGCCTCCTGCAATCATTCATCCCACCTGGCTCATTGCTCTGGGTATTGGTAGCCAGGATACCCGGCAATCCCAGCTTCCCATGTGTGCGCTGAGATTGAATGAATATTTGCATGGGAGATACGTCATCCTGCCCAGCCAACCAAGATAGCCAAAGATTGTCTCCAGGAAGAAAAGAATGAAGAAGATGGCCGCGCCTTATGATGGAACAGGGACAGGTGTATATATAGTCCTGCTTTAAATGCAGCTCATTGTGGTATGACTCCATGCATCATGCTGCAAAACATAAAATATAATGCATTTGTGTTCCTACTGTTAACAAAAAAAAAAAAATCCCACACATTAAGTTGTTGGAAAAGAGATGCCAGCGCACGTCAACTCCATTGCTTTAAACACATCTCCACACATGTTAAATGCAATGGTAGTGGAATCAATCCAACCGTCGAACCTTTTTACTATTTTGTAGTTTGTTAATGCATTTTATAGTGGATTGTCGCGCATTATGTCCTGTGTTTACATGCATTGCATTAAGACAGCCTATTAAAAATGAATGGGCTGTCAATGCTTCCAACTGCATCAGCAAAAGAATATATGACCCTTGTTTTCCAATGCAACACGCTACCTTGTGTTGTCTTACATTGTGGTACACCAGAAAAAGGATATAAAATCTTTGTTTTCCAATGCAACACACTACCAAGTGTTGCGTTACAATATGGTGCACAATGTTACATTATCTTGGGATGGGGAATTTAATAAAATGAAAACACTGCAAAGCATGCCATGTGTGTTTCTGCATGATGCAGAAATGTTTACGGGCACAATATGAAACATGCGCAAATAAACTAACCCAGATTTTATAAAATTTTCCTAATTTGTAAGAATTACATATGAATTGCAAATATTAAGCAACATTTTTGACAGATCCCCACTCCCTTCTGTTCAGTAGGTACTGTTGCAGTCTTCACAATGCCCATTCTTAAGCCTCATACAGACGCTTGAAATGATTTTGTGATTTCTATTGCGTGTTCCATTGCGAGTGGGAAGGATGAGCAAGCTGAACCCCAATGTGCGCTTCTTTCATTGTTATGAAAATTACAATATAAAATTGGTATGAAATTACAAAATGACAAGGGTAGCAATTATTTTTAGGAAATTTTTTAATGTTTGGGGATTCTCAAACATTTTGTGATGAGTCAGTGCCGTTTACCGCTTTTCTTTCCTGATATTTTTAGCTTGTGTTGAATTAGTGTTGTCTAGTAGCCGTTTATGCGTGTCACAGCGCCTGCAGGCTTTTGACACATTAACGGGGAGAGCCAGGACTCGGGAGGACCTGCTCGGGAGGGGCCAGTGAAAGATTTGAGAATGCTATCATTATGTCCTGTAACCCTTTCTTCCCAATGCCATCAGTAATGGGCTGCCAGTCACTGCTACCAAATTGTGCGCCCGTGCTGTATCTAATTGTGAAGGTCACCTTTTGTGAAAGTGACATTGTGAAATATTCCCCGTCCGCTGAATAAATGTCCTATCGCATTTTTCTTTTTGTCATGTAATGAAATCTGACAAATGAATCGCTGTTGTGGGAGGTTGGATAATTAACTCGTTAGATACTGCAAACAACACAACTATTACACATTCCAATGTTCTTAATAATCCTCAAAAATGTTTCAATAATCAAAATTTTATATCAGGGAACTTGGGCTTTTTGATTTAAACTGACCATAAACCAAATAATTACACTTCACCCACAATTCATAAAAAAAAAGTTCTAAAAATGAATCCAAAATAAGCAATGTATCTAAAAACAGCTCACTCCCTGCGATTGGGCCTAAGGAATACAAGGCTAATGGCCTTGAGTCCAAATATAACTAGACATACGCTATGCAATGCTTTTTGATGGATTAGGTCAGCCATTCTCCACTAAGGTTCTGTGGAACCCCAGGGTTCCTCCAGAGATTGCTAAGGGTTCCTTCAGAAATTGCTAAGGGTTCCTCCAGAGATTGCTAGGGGTTCCTCAAACTGAGGTTGACTGACTTCCCATTTGATGATGCCTGCATAGTTCTGGGGCCATGACCACTTGGTAGAGCCAGCTGCATTACTTTAATGATGTCGTTAAGTGTCTTTTAAAGTAATATTGTTGCCACCACTGTAGGGTAGACATTCTTTCCATGGACCACCGATATAATAGGACTTCGTCCTATTGACCCCAAAAGAATGGCTTTGGTAAGGGTTTCCCAACACCTGAACCAAATTGAACTAACACCTGAACTAAACTGGAGGACCGATCTCCATAGCTTGTGAGCAAAAAATTGATCAAAAGTTGATAGGGAAAGGCCATCCTTTTTATTGATTAAGGACAGGCAGCTGATGGGTGCATAGCTTTGGTACAAAGCTAGTGATGGAAGCGGTCCAATGAATGTAAAAAAAATTAAAATTATCGATCAGACCGCCTCTTAAATTTAATATCAAGTAGGCAACGTGATCTTCAAACTGGGAAATTATGATCAATTACTACATCCAATAGTATATGCTCCTTGGTGTGTAGCACACAAACGTCAAAGCAGTAAAGGGATGATCTATGATTCACCTGATGCTATGACCACCATCTTCCATTAGAAGGTCCCATCCCACTGCAAGGAAATGTTAGACGAGTGGCTGGGTAGAGCACCATATGTAAAAAAAAAATAGAGATAATCAGCAAATGAAAATGTTTTTTTTTCGAGCTGTAAGCCCACAACATTAACACCAATAAGGGGGTCGATCAACGCCCAAAGGGTTTCATAACCGTATCGACTTTAAAGATGAAACATGTTTATGTCCTGTTTTGGAAAATACTAATGCTATTAGGTAGCTGCTTAGGTTTTTTATTATTTATTTTACAATGTAGGCAATATTATTGGTAGCACAGCAAGTATCGCATAAAAAGGAATCAATTTGATATTGATCCTATTACTAAAGGTCACGCTCTGTGAATCATTGTGATTCCATATGCATCATGGTAATACTGGATGGTCCATGTTGCTAGAGTTTTAGGCCCAAATGAGAGCCCAAGCACAGAAGTACCTGATCAGTATTTAACAGAGAGCTAAAGTAGGTGATTTTTCTCTCAGGGTGTGGCCCTAAGATTCACCCAGATGGGCACCAGCAACAGGGCCACCGTACTGAATGGAGAGGCGATGTTGTGGGCTGAGGGCAGGTGGCAAACTGATTTATTTTGAACATAATTTATCTATATCCTGGTATAAAGTTAACTTATTTATGACAATATTAATGTTATAAATGGTTAATGTGTACATAGGGAGGTATATTGGCTGCCCATTTGCTCCGGGTCAGTGTCTGGATCAGCATTCCCGTCAGGCAATGAGCATTTTAGGTCAGCTTTTGATATTTTGGATATTTCTTTCCTTTAGGGTTCTCTTTAATTCCCAGTATACGACATGGTCACAATGACGTACGTGATTTATTAACCGGTGCTCGGGGAACCTAAAGGGCAGAGAGGGTGACAGAGCTGTGTGTTGTCATGGCAACCGGCCTCCATGTCTATAGCAGCCGATACCTGCAAGGCCCTGACTTGTGAGAAATGGCTGAGCGGAAATCCTGCTTAGGGGAGCCCCTCTGGCATTTGTTTGAAGTGGACCCTGTATTTTTTATCTCTGGAAAAGGGAGGACATTATACCCTGTGGGAAGAAAGGATTCCTAATCTAGGCCATGAATGGTAAAACATGTAGTGACAATGTTTGCAATTCTAAGGGCCGAAGATTTAAAATTCTATCTCTGTATTCAATATTGCATCATTAAATGTATTTTTATTTTATATGATTTGTTTTTAATACAAGTATTGCAAGGCCTTATATTGGCCCTAGTGTCAACCCAAGAGCTCAGACTAGGGATAGGAAGAAGCAGCACAGGTAGCCAGTTTGGTGTCCTGGAATAAGGAGTATTCTGATTGGAGGAAAAAGCAAAATGATATAGGCATAAGCTGCTGCTTCTCATTTTACTGTCCAATCACAGCTTGGGGGAGGGAAAAGACTATTAAATGTTGCTGAACTGCAGCACACAAGGATTGAGTCTTGTGGAAAAAAAACTTCAATAAGCATTTTGTTTCTTTGCTAGCAACTATGTTAGTTGACAGCCGTCTCTCTCTCTCTCTCCTTCTTTCGCTTGCTCTCTTTTTTTCTCTCTCTTTCCCTTGCTCCTTCTCTCTTTTCTTCCTCTCACTCTCTCTTGTTCTTTCTCTTTCTCCCTCTCTCTTTCTCTTTTTCATTCTTTCGCTCTTTCTTGCCCTCCCTCTCTGTCCCGCTATCGATATTTCTCTCTTTCTTTCTTTCTTTCTTTCTCTCTCTCTCTCTCTCTCTCTCTCTCTTTCTTTTTTGCTCCCCCCTTTCTCTCTTCCTCTCTCTCTCTCTTTCACTTTCCTTTTCTATCTCTTTCTCTCTCTTTCTTTGTCTGTGTGTGTCTCTCTCTCTATGGAGCCTCAGGCAAATATAAAGTTGGGGGCTAGTATTCCAGCTCCCTGCACCCCTACCAGTCAGTCAGTTTGGGCTCTGGTGTACTTGGGGCCCTTGGCTTATGCCAAATCTGCATACCCTAAGACCGGCCCTGGTGCTATGCTGCTTACGTGTTCCCCATAGTAATGTAATATTTCTCAGAGTACGCCAAGTATAAGATTGATGCGTCGTTCACCCCGCCAGCATTCCTCCCGCCAGTATTGCTGCTCAGCTAATGAGATCAGCAAATCTGCTACAAACTGCTCCACCTCGAAGAAAAAAAAAGCTTTGTCAGCATAAGTGACCAGCTAAATTCCACTACATGCCCCATTATATATGCAAGTTGTGTCTCACTTCCTCTTTCAACATTTATTGAGCCATAATTTATTCACATAAATCTTTGAAAAAAATTAAAATCTATACTTTACCTTTTCATCTCCGAGTGAAGTGAAATAATTAAATGCCTTTCCTTCTTTGCTTGTTGTTACCCGCACTCCTCACCCAAAGGTGGTGCAGTTAAAGTGAAAGTTCACACAAAATAAATTGGAGTCTATTGATAAATGTTCCCAAGATTCACTAAATTTTACTAAAAATTTACACATTTTTCACAATGGATTACATTCAGATGGGGTGCAGACTTTTTTATACCCCCCTTCCCCTGCCCTGCTCTGATGCTTCTACCAAAACCCATCACCCCATTGACCCACTAATCTAACTACTTAGATTTTCCCATAATAGGAAATTCATGTTCTAGAGTATCACAAGACATAAGCACTATCAAGTGTGGATGGAAGAGGCTTGAATACCCTTCCAAATGGGCCATCTTCAAGCATAAACACATCTTTAAAGAGTGAGGCTAGTATAGAATGGAGGTCAGAGCTGGTAAGTGATACTGAATAGATGAAGTACAAGTGCACTTTAGAAATACTGATCCAAACACTAAATATGACTTTGTTTTTATAGAAACCTGTTTGTAAGCTGTTTAATTTTGTAATTAAAATTTTCTTTAAATTGTTTTTTCTTATACCAGTTTACAATAAAAATATTTGATCTGTTGATGGGCAGGTAAGGAGTTATAGAAATAGGAAAGCTCTGATTGGGATGAGGTTACTAAAAAGAGAAAGCTCCGAGTGGGAGGGGTTACATAGAGGAAAAAGCTCCAAGTGGGAGCGGTCACAGAAAGGAGAAAGTTCTGAATGGGAGGAGTTACAGAAAAAAGAAAGCTGCAGGAGGGAAGGGGTTACAGGAAGGGGAAAGCGCTACGAATAGGATGGTGTTATAGGAAGGAGAATGAGCTCCGTGTGAGATAGAGATATAGGAAGGAGAAAGCTCTGAGTGGGATGGGGTTACAGGAAGGAGAAAGGGATGAGGTTACAAGAAGAGGAAAGAGATCCGAGTGAGAAAGAGAGTTATCGAAAGGAGAAAGCTCCAAGTGGAATGTGGTTTTAGGAAGGAGAAAGATCGGAGTGGATTGGGGTTACAGGAAGAAGAAAGAGCTCGGAGTGGATTGGGGTTACAGGACGGAGAAATTGCTCCGAGTGGAATGGGGTTACAGGAAGTAGAAAGAGCTCGGAGTGGGATGGGGTTACAAGAAGAAGGAGCTCCGAATGAGATAGAGAGTTATAGGAAGGAGAAAGCTCCATGTGGGATGAAGTTACAGGAAGGAGAAAGCTCGGAGTGCAATGGGGTTACAGGAAGTAGAAAGAGCTCCAAGTGGGATGGGGTTACAAGAAGAAGGAGCTCCCAGTGAGATAGAGAGTTATAGGAAGGAGAAAGCTCCATGTGGGATGGAGTTACAGGAAGGAAAAAGCTCGGAGTGGGATCAGGTTACAGCAAGGAGAAATTGCTCCAAGTGTAATAGGGTTACAGGAAGGAGAAAGCTCTGAATGTAATGGGGTAGAGGAAGGAGAAAGCTCTGAGTGGGTTGGGGTTACAGGAAGGAAAAAGAGCTCCAAGTAAGATGGGGATACAGGAAGGAGAAAGAGCTCCGAGTGGAATGGGGATACAGGAAGGAGAAAGCTCTGAATGTAATGGGGTAGAGGAAGGAGGGAGCTCCTAGTGGTATGGGGTTAGAGGAGGAGAAAGTTCAGAGTGGAATGGGGTTACAGGAAGGAGAAGGAGCTCTGAGTGTAATGGGGTTACAGGAAGGAGAAACTCCTCCAAGTGTAATGGAGTTACAGGAAGGAGAAAGTTCTGAATGTAATGGGGTAGAGGAAGGAGGGAGCTCCGAGTAGGATGGGGATACAGGAAGGAGAAAAGGCTCCGAGTGGAATGGGGTTACAGGAAGGAGAAAGCTTCGAGTGAAATGGGGTTACAAGGATGGGGATACAGGAAGGAGAAAAGGCTCCGAGTGGAATGGGGTTACAGGAAGGAGAAAGCTTCGAGTGAAATGGGGTTACAGGAAGGAGAAACTCTTCCAAGTGTAATGGGGTTACAGGAAGGAGAAAGCTCTGAATGTAATGGGGTAGAGGAAGGAGAGAGCTCCCAGTGGAATGGGGTTACAGGAAGGAGAAGGAGCTCCGAGTGAGATGGGGTTACAGGAAGAGCGTTCCAATTAGGAGTGATCATTGGAATGAGGTGTGACAGTATGCATTCTGCACACTTTTGAACAATTATATCTTTCATATGATCAGCAACCAACAGCATAAATGGGTTTGATTCATAACAAGACAACATGCATTACCTTATCAAATAATTTGGCAGTGTGTTTTTAGCCATTTGGCAAGAAGTGAGAATGAATCTATTATTGATTCTCTTTCATGTTCAATAACTTGGTTACTCTACAATTTTCGAGGTTGGGTAGACAAAGACTTATTTAAAATATACATCAGGAAATAAGAGATGAAGCTGTATTGGATTTAACATTAAAATTCCCTTTTCAAAATCATTGACTTACCGGTAAAGATGAGGCATTTACTTAATTAAATGGTTTGTGGGTAGCGAGCTATAAAACGTCTATTGCCCCAAGAGATTTGTGTAAAGTTCACTTTTTTACAGAAGTTCATTCACAGGCAGATCGAGATCTGCAACAAATATGACCTTAGATAAATACTGAGATCTAGACATTCTGGGTCCCAGGCTCCTGTGCACACCAGACATGCATAGATGGAGACATAAAGGGTTTGTCTTGTGGTCCATGCAGTTATGAGATTTGCACAGACAGGCTGATGAGATTGTATACAATAAAATACACATTTGTATACTCTCTGCCCTGAGAGGCCAGAGACCACCTCATATGGTCACCAAGAGTGGTATTTCCTGAAGCATGTGCTGCAAAACACTCTCTTCTTCATGCATTATAAATTATATTTATATTTCCATAACAGGTTTTTAAGCTGATTGTTGGTTGAGAGAAAAATCATAATGCCGTTACTCACAAGACTGATCTCACAGTAATAATTAGGAACAGGGCTGACCATGTGATCACAATGGCTGTCAATTTATAGTGATCATGGGCTCTTGTTTCCAAAACAAACCTACCAATGGGCTTGCCAGTAACACGCTCACATCAAAATGAAAAGTGAAACAAAGTTTGAACTGTATGTATACCCCAACAAAAAAAGTCTCATTAACTGTTTCTGTCTGATATACCAAAGCACTTCAAAATGTTTATTTATCTGTACAATATAAAAGTACCTACTGATCCTGCCAGCAATTTTGTGTTGTCCTATTCAGTCCTATCTGGTTCCCTTTTAAGGCTACAGCACACCTCACCCATGTTATATAGCTGAGAAGTAGCAAAAGGGTTCTGCTATCTGAAGACTCTTCCTCCCTGTCCTAGGGTGACAACACTGCTTCGCCATAAACTACCATGAGTAAATGTTGTCACCCGAGAGCAGGTAATGTGTCCCTTGTAGAATCACCAGGTAAAAAAATAAAATCCTGGAGATAAATTAATGCAGTCATCAAATCTAAGAATGGGTAGCCTGCAATATATGATGTTTTGGTGAGCTTACATACATTTAAAGCTAAACTATAGTTCCTCAATTAAAAATTGTGAGCAGGCATGATGTTTATTGCAGATGGGACAGCCGATCAACTATGTTGAGGAAGGGACCCTTTGTGGCCCTGAAACGTTGGCTATTTAACAATTTGTGACACTGCTTTACAATAAAGCAAGAATTCTGTGCTTTGTAGTGCTGGTGACTTTGTCTTATGTTTTCATGTGATCAGGACCACCAAAGGGGGCAAACCAAGGGTACCTCTGTACCTGGCCCCAAGCAAACAAACTTGATTTTTGCATAGCTGGCACTTTTAGACATGGGGGAGGGAGACCTATTATGAAGTTTACCTATTATGAGCCCAGAAATCATTGCAGGATGTGCATGGGGCGTTGCCAGACATGAATATCATTTTGATCGGCCTGGCTAATAAGGATGGCCAAAGATCCAACAACTGGAAAAATGGTGGTACCTTTGATGGAGAGAGCATAGGTGAGTGTAATTAAAACAAAATTGTGATCAGGTAGGTATTTTATTTTCTTGCAGAAGGGACATCCATCGCTTGCCCCTTCTGTAATAAGAACCTGCCTGTCTTTTATTTAGGGGGTTTAGAGGCAATTTTATGTTGTTTTATTTTTAAGTTTAACAAATCAGCATCACAACGAATGGCAGTAACATAGGAGATTTGTTCTGGATTTGGGCTTCGTGGACCTCGGGGAAATGCCCCTAGTTGCTGCTTCACACTGATGTGCATTGAGATGTCAATTGAAAAGCAAATTTAGTACAGCACGTCCCATGTGACCCCTTCACGTGCCAGCGATTATGCGAACCATTCCCCTTCTCCTCTGCAAGGAGGATGCAAAACGTAGTGAGAGTCATTTGGGACTTTCTGTATTTTATGCCAAAAAAAAAAACACCAAGTCAGTCCAACACATGGTGATCATAAACTATTCAATCTAAGCTGTTTTTCGGCTTATGACACTCATTTACAGCTATTTAGGCCCTAATGGAACATGCTTTATGGACCCAATAAGCAGTAAGTGCATCTTCTCATGGAATCCAATTCATTCCTCAAAACTATATTTGTAATATATGCAAAATAAATGCGTGCTATTAAATGAAGTGTGCTTTGAATCAACAGCTGTCAGCTGCCTTTGAAAGCCTTTGCAGGACTTTCCATCATCATCATCATTATTATTATGTCATTTTCTGTGATTCTGCATCATAAAGCTTGTGTGGGACCGGAACCATTTGAGTCCTAGCTGATATTTCAGCATGCGGTCCTGAGCACTGAGTCTGTGACCTGATAAAGTGGCAACACACAGAGGTATCAGGCTGTGAGCAATCAAACCCCCTCAAAGATTTTTTTTGAGAGAAGTGCGGGGGCTGCCATTAATGGCCCCCCTCATGAACATGAAATAAAATGTAGATATAGGCAAAATGAAAAAATGACATCTAAAACACAGTCATTTGGTAGTACTAATGCAGCAGGGGCCTCCCGTGTCATGGTTGTATTACATGCTCATTCTGCCTGGTATGTCAAACTAGTGACAACGCAGGTTCTGCAGGGAAAGGCACTGCAGCATTGTCACTCTGTTGATAGGGTAGTCCTGGATAAAATAATAAGCTGACCATTGTACTATTGACCATTCCTTTCGGTATAATATGGTTTTCTGTCTTGTGATACATAGCAGGAGATGGCAATCCATGAGGGACAATCTTCCTCTCCTAGAAGAGCAATCACTTCCCTGGAAAAAATGTTTTTAACAAAATGAGAGAGATCTTACGACGCAAAAACCTCTGAGTTTACCTTTCAGACATGAAAGGTGCAGATCATATAGGGGTAAATCTGGTTTTGTTTTGTTTTCCTCCTTTCTTCATTTTATTCCCTCTTCTTTCATTGATATCTCCTCCTTCTTTTTTCTTTTCCTTTGTCCTTCCTTTTTTTTTTTGAGCCTTACCTTTCTTACCTTTTTTCCTTTCTTCCTTAATTTCTTTTTTCTTTTCCTTTTTCCATCCCGCCCTGCTTCATCTTCTTTATTCCTGTCCTTTATTTCTTTCTTCCCATATATATTTCTCCCCACCTCTTCTTCCTTCCCTTTTTACCTAATTTCTTTTCATTATTCCTTTCTTTTACATCTCCCTTTTCTTTTTTCCTTTCTTCTGTCCATTCCTCTTTGCATCCTTATCTCCCTCCTTTCTTTCTTTTCATCCTTTCTGTTTTCCTTTTTTCGCTCCCTTATTCTCTGTCTGTCCATTTTTTCCTTCCTGACTTCTCACCTTTCTGTCCTTCTTTCCCTTCTTTCTTCCTGTCTTCTTATCCTCCCTCCTTTTTTCATCCTTGCTTTACTCCCTCTCTCCTTCCTTTTCTTCCTCCCTTATTTATTTTCTTTTTTTTCTGTCTTCCCTCCTCTCCTTACTCTGTTTTTTTTACCTAATATATTTTCTTCTTTCCTTTTATTCCCTACCTCCATACCCCCCCCCCCCCCCCCCCTCTTTATTTTTCTTCCTTTTCTCCTCCTTTATTTCCATTCCTTTTTCGTGATTTCTTTCTTTTCCTTCCTTCTGGTCTTCCTCTATTACCTTCCCTTTTCCTTTTCTTCCATTCCTATGCTTTCACTCTCCCTTTTCTTCCCTCCTTTCCTTTCCCCTTCCCCTTTCCTTTCTTCCTTTTCCATTTCCTTTCTTTTTCTTTCAGTTGCTTCCATTTTTTCCCATTCCTTTCTTTTTTTACCCATTCCCTTTCATTTCCTACTTTTCTTTCTCCTTTCCATTCCTCTTTTTCTTTCCCCTTACCTTTCCTTTTTGCCATTCCTTTTCTCATTTCCTTCCCCCTTTTCTCCTTTCCTTTCCTTTTTTTTTCCAATCATTTCCTTCTTCCCTTTCCCTTTCTCCTTTCCTTTCTTACCTTCCCTTTCTTTTCTTTTCCTCCTTTCCTTTTCCCATTGCTTTCCTCCTTTCCTTTTTCTTTCCCCATTTTCTTCCCACCTTTCTTTTCTTTTCCTTATCCATTTTTTCTTTTTTTTTTCTTCTATTCCCAAACACACCTTCCCCTTTCCCTCCATCCTTTCTCTCAATCCTCCTTTTTTCCCCAATACTATTTGTTTATACCCACTTTATATACCTGATGTTTCTATGAATATGAGAATCCTGTAAATAATTTAGGCCTCCCATAACTAAACACTGAGTATTCACCATGATTTGCTTCATTTGCAGCCATCCATATACCAGTCTGTCCAATCTCATCCCAGACCCCCAGTCACATCTCCTTTCCATACCCCCCCCCCCACACACTATATGTATAGGCTGCTTGCTCGTGTTGTGTGCGGGGTGCCACCGAGTCTGCGTTGTCTGTTCTTTCCAGCAGCTTTCCCCTCAAGTGATTATGCTAATGAGTGTTTGATCAGATGATTAAATTATAATTCGATTAATCCTGTGTGCTAAATGCTCTCAATGTGTTTTGCATTGCTTGGCTGGGTTGTGTTTAAGCATATTGCCTTCCAGCCTCAAAAAGCACTGTGTGCTTGGCTGTCCTTCTATTATTGGTTTTCCATCAGCTGGATTCTGGATTCATTGTTTTTTGGCTGCCCATAGGGAAGGAGGGATTGTACCGGGGCAAATAGCAATATTTTAAATTGCAATCCTGCAGTTACATTTGTGTCCCAATGATTAATACCTTATTATCACCTACTTCTTTGTTCAAGGTAAATGGGAGCATTGTAATTCTGTACAGATAAGGCTCTTCTGATCTTATCTGTTATTTCAAGGGTTGCTGATGCGACCATTTGATTCCATGTAGTTTAACATGATTGTGTTTTTGCTGATAGGATAATACATGGCTTGATGACTGTACACATAAGAGCCACTTCTGTAGCTTACTGTGCCAATTGGTCAATTGGTTCCAAATTTTGGTTGTAGTGTTGCATTAAGACACCTTTTTAGACCTTTTTAACATGGGGTGACATGTGAAATACCTTTCAGGTCCTTAGGGTATCCCTGCTGTTATTTCTATATCCATACCTTTCAGTATATTAGCATGGTGGTCAGTGGGAGAGAATATCTCTTACATTGCTGGCCAGTGGGAAGAATGTCACCCCTACAGATTGCCAAAAAGATCATTGGTGTCTGTTAAATTGACCTAAGAGGCACAAATTGCTTATTGCTCAAGGAACCCCCAGCAACCTCTAGAGGAACCCTGGATGAGAAATGCTGTTTTAAGACCAGAGCCCAGTACAGACATCTAATGGGCGTCAGATAATTGTCCTTGGAAACAATCTCTTGTGATCATTTCTAGTGACAGATGAACGGAGACCATTCTGGTCTATGGAGAAGGGAGGGAGGATGACAAGCGAGCATCACTCCACCATCCTCCATAGGAGTGCACAGTGGTCATTCTTGATTGGTCATTCCTCAGTCCACCATGGTAGATTGTTGAATGACCTTGGGGGACCACTGTACACATGTCAGATATGAGTGCAATCACTTATCTCGGGCAAGAATCATCTGATGAGTATACATAGCTTGGGGATGAGCCCAACAATGCTGTTCAAGTCACTGATTCACCATGGCTGACATTTGAGATTTTCTAAATACATTTGGAATGTATTAAAGCAAATCTGCTATTGCAGAGCTATGGAGGTTTCCATCTTGACTGTCTTCTCAAAAAAATGCTAGTTTGTGGCTGGAGTGGTGACCGCTCTGTTGTCCAAATCACTCATATGGAAAGAGCAAGCAGATTAGGTGTTCTGAACCAATTTAAACCAAAAGCCAGAATTTCAGCCAGGTCATTTTCAGAAGGAAGATGGTGGTCCCTGCTACCATGGATGTTCAATGTTTATAGCAGCTGCAGCCTGAGCAGTAAAGCTAGTCCCCTACCAGTATGCTGCAGATTGGGACTTTTGCTGTATTTGTAGTGGTCTCTCTGCCTGACACCCCCTTTGCTGAATTAGAGTAAAATCTCTTCAAACAGCTATAGATCCAATGCCACAAAAAGCATCTCAGACCTCTGCAGAGAGACCACTGCCTTCCCACTAAGAGCAAAGGTCACAACCAAGGTTTTACCCAAGTTGTGGCTGCTTTAGTAAATTATTAAATTCTGTGCTGTTTTAATTCGCCTGTAGTTTATTTAGCTGATTTAAAGTATTTAATTGGGCTTTAAAATTTTCTTTCTTGCCCATCCCTCACCCCTGACATTTTCAAACAGCCCTGGGGAAGAAGTTCTCATTCCCAGAACTGTGTCGCTAGGGTTTTTAGGGGTTAATAGCTGTAGCATAACATTTTTTCATGGTAAATGCTTCTTGGAAGAATAGCTACTATACATGCATCTTTTTATTCTCCCTTTAATGACCTGTCTGAAGAAATTTGTGTACAAAAGAAGAGCTTTGCCAGGGGGCTCTTTGCCTCGTTTGTGGCCCCGCACCGGTCTGTGTCTTATACCAAGCTATAGAGACTAGTGCGGCGCGTCCTGTCACATTCTGCCACAGGCTTTGCAAAACCGTCTCCCATGCACATGCCGAACGTAATCTGTCTGAACATCCTGAGCAAGATGAAATGTCTATTATTAGCAGGGAAACAACAGCCCCAACGTATCATCCAGCGTAATGACTTAAACTCTGTCCACTCGCATTACATATGGCTGTCCGAGCGTCTGTGCAATGCCCACTTGTCTCTGGGTGGGTAAATGAGAGGCTAGAAAAGCCTGACCCATGTGGTGTTTGGGCACGTGGCCCTAATTGCCTAATTATGTGTTAATGAGGGACATCCTAAAAATCTGGCAGGGATGGAGTCCTGGGGACCTGTCATGGACTCACGACAATCTGGATGATAACAAGCCATATTTTCACTAATGTGCCAGTTTATTCCATATCAGATGTATCTGGGCCATCCATGTGACATGGCATAGGCAACTATAATCAGTGGTGGGTTGTAAAGACTCCACATCCACTTTCAATGGATCTTACATGTAGTTGGATGGCATCACAGGTTCTTATTCTATTTCAGCAGTAAGTTCTAAATTATACAGAGAGTGCCACCCACACAATGACATGGCACTGTTCCCTGTTCTCCACTGAGCCCAGAGCACCTATAATAATGTATGACGCCCTGGGCTCATAGGAAGAGGGTTGACATGGAGAGTTATTCATGCCAGAGGAAAACTGATGCCAATTTGCCTTTTGTTTTAGTAATTATTTTTTTTTTGCACTACATGGAATATTATATTTTCATGGAGTTGGGTTTTAAAAAAAAATTCCAGTTATTCCGAAAAAATATTTTTTCTGAGCTATAGGCATAGCAAGGATTTAAGAAATTCCATGCCTTAGTTTGATATTGCTATAGACGATGCACTTGCTTCAAGCTAAAAGAATTTCAGTGTTTAGTAGATGGACTTGATCAGTCTCTAAGATTGTCCATAAACATATTAGTGAGATATCTGGCCTGCGTTTTAGGGTCTGTACACCCTCTCCTCCCATTATGAGGGGTTCCTTACCATGTCTATTGGGTTTTTTCTTTTTAAAAAAGGACAATGTAAAAAGTAGAGATGGGACCACTCAAAATCCCAGGTGGACAGGACCAGAGCCGGAAGTTAGGGAAGGGAGTTCTCCCTGTTGGAGTATCCAAAACATGTCAGGGACAAAGCCAACCACTTTCAATTTATAGCTATAAGTATCACTTTTTGGATGGCCTGGGACATTATTATTCGGTTTATCAAGATGGATTGGGATTGACAGTGTAAGAGTAATTTTAATATTCTAAATAAATTTGAAAATTAATGTTAAATTGTAATAAAATGAAGCTGCTTGTGTAGAGAAATTGTGAGGATCAAACTATGATTTGCTGATTTTTGAGTACCTTTACTACTTTTTGGTCTCCTTTCGCAGTTCATTTATAGTTTACCCCATTAAAGGCCTATTCATGGAGGTATTGTATGATGGACAATGAGCACATAGCCAAATGAGCAGCTGGGATCTACGTTGTTAAAAAGTGTGTAAAAAGTGATTCAACTTCAGCATTGTGGGCAAGCTAATCAAACATTGTCTGCTTACAAGAAGGAAATATGAATAGTTATGAATGGGGACAATATACATCAAATAATCCCCATGTATTCTACAGCCAAGAGCTCATGATAAGGCTTGTTTCACATCAGGAAAGGTGTAGTTTAACTAAACTAGGTTAGGAAAGCTGCTGGAAGTGTAACAAGTGCCCAAACCTAATTCCCAAAAATCTAGTATTTGCAATTTCCCAGATTTCAGATGCAAGGTGTCTTCACAAGATTCCTAAAATGCTGCTGTGCATCCAGCTGAATCTTGACTTGCAGCCAAAATTGAAAGAACTATCATACTCCTTCCATAATTCAAGGCCTGCCAGTGTGACCAGTAAAAAGCAAGTTTGAATTGTGGGATGCACAGCAATGTCAGAGCTTTCATTTATGGTTATGATTTACTATAATGCTAGCCAGGAACTTAGCAGCCTTCTAGAAATGCAATACAAATTGATAGTGGCAATCAATTTGAAATTGGGGTCTTGCAAAGATGAAGTTGCACTTGCAAGTTGAACTTGCAAAATAGCTAAATATATGGATGAAATGCAAAATATGGAGATCTTTTAATTGTTGAAGGAATTCCATTGCATTTCTGTGCATCAAATCCTGAGATTTACAAGGCAGGAAGGGAACCTGACCTTTTTTCTCCTAAATCTTCACATTTACTTACAGGTTGCCACTCCACTCCAACCCTGGGAATATAGAAGCAACGCACCTCATCTCTCTGCCATTCTACTTTCATAGGAGTTCCCAATTGTCCTTGTGCTGCTTTCTCCTTTCCTTCCCTCAGCTCTTCTGTACAAGGGGACTTCAGGAGGCTTTTACTGAGTCCAATATAACTTACATTGCCTGCAATTAAAATGAATACAAAGCTACATTATTGTGAGCATTTTCTCTCTGCCTGGAATTTAGTTTTAAATGTCGGTACTTTTATCAGGTTTTGCAGAGAATGGGGAGGGTATTAAACCTTCATCAGGTTTATTCTGTTGTTTGCGTCCCTGTGGAGATGATTCTAGTGTTTATTTTCTGAACAGAAGGTGAGGGAAAAAATGCTCAATGGCACAAAGACTGAAAAAAACATTCACAAAAGATAGATCAGGTATGTTAAAAATCTATTTGTGGTTTGGAATTGATTGTATATAGAAGAGAGAGAGTTATTTGTGTTCATCATCATACGAGGAGGTCACAGCAAGCTTGGGGTCGGTTAATGTGCCAAGTATGTTTTTGGATCGCAGGACAAAGCACGTGACGATGTTCCAACTGTCATGCAATTGCCAAGCAGCAAGGCGAGAGTGCCAATTCTTGTATTCCTCACTCTCCTTCATAGCGGTACTGTCCTTGTACACCTCTGAGATAATGAATTCAGCTCCAAAGTAGGTTAGTTGGCCATGGCTGCTCTAGATTATATAGTTTTGCAATAAAGCCCCTGGTGTCACATAGAAAATTGTTTTAAAGGCAAACTCCAGGAAAAAATAAAATTGAGGCTTGTAAAAACTGGCTGTGTTTGACTAGTCAACTAGGTTGTAGCCAACCTAAATATCTGTTGACATTTTTCCCCACTTTGCAGATCTTCCTTTGGTTCCCTCTTAATGTCTTTGTTGATTATTCAGGAGCCAATTTTGAAGGTTACCATTACCGGGTTACATCATTTGGCAGACAATCACTGAACATTTTGTTTGGTGATCTGTGCTGGGAAGGTCAAATATGTAAAGCAGTGTCCTTCCAGTTGGGTAAGAATTGTGTTCTCTTAGTTTGGGACTGAAATATTGGGTCAACCCCCCAGATGTGCCCTAAGAGCATGCTGGAAATCATTTCCCATGCTTGAGAAATAAATCAGAAGACATTAGATAGAAAAAAAGGCTGCCCAAGGGAATATCTTGCTGAGTCAAGGTGAATCCAGAAAGAATTTAGTAGAGACTTATGTTGCTGGACCCATACAAGCAGAACAAACTGCTTGGAGCGGTACCTCTAAATAGCTGCCTTGTTACTATTTACCAGAATTGCCACTGACTGCAACTGCAGGACTATTGTACCAGGACCCCCTGGTCTTAAAGGGCTTGGCAAGTGAATTGAATTCAGTAAATGGTATTAACCCAAGGGTTCCATAATTAGTGAACCACTGCTACACTTCTTTTTGGATGTCTTGCCATCTTTATCCTATTTTCTTATATTGTGAATGTATTGCTCTTGTTGAAAGCTGATTATTACTATTATTATTATTAAACAGAATTTTTATAGCGCCAACATATTATTCAGGGCTGTACATTAAATAGGGGTTGATAAAAGATAACCCCTGCTTTTGCATTTTTTTTCCTATTCCTTTTTCTATTTGGAGTTGTCAAGGTAACTTTATTATTTATTGAACATATGTACCCTGTAATATATCATGCATTTTATTCAGTGGATAGCTGATCTACATGTATATGTCCTAAGCTGTCCCATGAAGCTGCTGTGAGCATTTGGTGCTGGTTCCTCTAATAGGCAGAAATCTTGTAATTTAAGCATGTTCCCATTATCTCCATCTTGTTTCAGTTATGTTCTGCAGCCAGTCTGGTGTGTGAGCTGTCACTCACCAGGGCGGCATGTTAAATAAGGCATATCTTCCACAAATGGTTATAGGAAACAAGCCTTTTCTCTGGCGTTCTAATAATTGGATATTTTCGACTTCCACAGTCATGAGATGGAAAGTGGAGTTCTTGGCTCAAGATGTCCACAATTATGAGTCTGTAAATCCATATGTTAGGAAAATTTGAAGAGTTATAAACAGAGGTACACTATGAAGAAAGTGCATGTGTGGCCAGGCTATGGACAATCAAATGTCTACATGGTTTTAAATTTAAATAAAGAAGCTGTAAAACTTCCTGAGAAACTGACCATTGTAGTTGCAGTTACCCAGAAACAATGGATCCTCAGCAATGCTTTCATTTCCATTCAGAGCTGATTATGCTTACCTCCTCCCATAAATTACTTGGCAGCTTACTATCTCTAATGTAGCAGGTGCACAGAAATTGGTAAGGTAGCACAAAAAAAAGGCTTCATGGGAGTTGAGGTTATGTAATATTTCTTTGTTGGAGGCTTGTTTAAAGTTGTGTGGCTCTGCATGAGTTACTGAACAACATGGTAACACTTGTAACAAGATTTGGTACACTGTGGTGCCATAGATTCCAAATGGCAACCCCAATGCACTCTCTTGGCCCACCTGGTGAGCATCACTTGGCATGGTACTGCATATAATATACATTGCAATGCATATATAAACAAATTGCATTCACTATGTTTAGACACCAGCCTGACCCCATCACACAGTGCAACATCTTGGAAATACTTGTCTGAAAATGGCTCCATAGAGTGTGTATGCCATTGGTAAACTCCTATGCTTTCTTGATAAGTTCAACATCCATTTTTCCTCAGCAGTGGTAAAGGTAGAAGGTGAAATAATAAAGATGTTTTGTGGGTCTTTAAAGGTGCAATTACAATGGCTTGTTGAGGGTTATGAAAGCCCCCTACACCTATCTTGCATTTGTCCTTGTGCCACAAACAACCCCTTTTCAACCTTGTTATTTCTTTTTTCCCAATGAAAGAGAAGACAATTACAAGGAAAAAAGGGAAAAAAAGATTTAGGAGTGCTAATATTTTACTCTTTCCATCCGTTCTACTTCTGCTACCCCAGACTGCCTGTATGCTGATGTGCATTCATACATTATTTACACTGATTTCTAACTCCGCTGCAGTCCAAAGGAAGCAGTGCGGCTGCTCGGCACAGAATGATGGGCAAGGATATTTGTTTCTGCCCAGAGACACTGTAGCCGTATGGGATCATGGGAAATATATGTCAAACTCAAATTAAGTCTTTCTGAAAATAAACGGTGGCATTCTTTCGCACGCTAATAAATTAGTTTATTCATTGCCTTGAGTTGCACATAAAAGATTTTCTTGACCAGGTTCTGCCATTAAATTTACCTTCCATCCCCTATAGCTCATTGCTGCAACAATTAAAAAAAAGAAAATCCTAAAAGGACAAATAGTATTTTAAATCTAGGGTTATATTTTATGCTAGGTCCTTTTTCTGTAAACTAGGAGAAAGAAGTCCTGTTTTGGCTGTCCGGGGTGCAATCTAGGGATGTGGACATTTACTGTCCATTAGTGGGGCTCTAACAGATCTTTACACTCCAGACCAGTCAGTGGTGGACCTGGACCACAGCAATGGGTTATAGATCGCTGGGGTAAAGGGTTGAAGCCTTGTTGTTTAAATTCATTATATTTTCTTGGAGATGGGTTTAAATTGTGAATCCATCTGGTCAAATATTTTTGTGTGTTCTTTTTTTTTTAAAGGATTTACGCCGATGTAAGCTTTGCCCCATTTAAAGCCCATTGCACCCAAATTTTTTAATTTTGTCTTCCTCACTGACACCAAAATAACGCTTGGAGCTGACAACGAGTGAAGAGGAGGGCCAGCAAGATCAGGGGCTAGGTGATCAGCCAGTGGAAGAGTTAAGGGAAGGAAGGAAGAAGAGGAGAAAAAGAAAATAAGCAAAAGGATTGGTAGGTTTGAGTTTCAGTGGTGGAAAAAAAGAGGGGATAAGAGGGGGCAGAACAAGAATTGAGGGGTAGAATTGTAAATGAAGGGGTGCATGCTACCTTCCCTTGGGATCAAGAATATTAAAGGCTGGGGTGTGAGTGGGGAGGGAGATTAGCCAGGGGTGGTTGAGATCCTTGGGGGAGGTTTTTGACAGGTGGGGAGACCCATCTTAGGTGCGGTATCCCCAAGATTACGAGAAGGTGGCATTTGAAGGTGGCACTAGAAGAGGCTGCCAGTAAGTGGCATTCTCTAATTGGTATGTGACTTTGAAGCTAAAAACAAAAGGTGACAGTGGGCGCAGACCTCTGTGCAGTGGGTGGTGAATTCGAGGACCTGAAACCTGGAGGAGAGTAGTGGTACTGTGTTATGTTACGGGGATAAGACAATTGGTTAATGGGGCATTATTATGTAAAGATATTGTTTCATATATGCCAATGTGTCCTGTTTGGCATTGTTTTCTGTTAAAGTGTGTGTGTGTTAATAAATGATCTTCCTGAAATTGGGGACGGTAGGGGGTAAATGGCTCAGAAAGATGGGAGTGATATCCTAGTTAACAGAGTCAAGCATTTTGCGAAAAATGCAAAATTAAATTGGAATGGCTCCTACCTTCAATCATTGTTTTCTGCACGCTGCATAATAATCCTGTTGTACTGGCCTTGAAAACGTCCAAAAACGCTTATAGTTTATAGAATCGTAAGCATGGGAACAAAAAACAAATTTGTGCCGAGATCCAGGCGAGAGTTTATATACATAAACACAGTGAAAACACATTAATTAGGGCTTTTTCTGAGCTCTAATTAAGCGGGACTCTTCAGAATTGGCTTCAAGATTTCATATAGGCCATATGTTGAAGCATTTGTTACTGTCTAATGAGAAAAGCAACACATTCTATACATAAGCTGTATTTTTCTTGCTGGCATTTAATGGATTCATTATTTAGACTTGTTGGAGGTGCGTAGGGGGGCTATTCAAATGTCATCTTGATTTTTCTGCGCTCTTCTGTTTTGTTAAGGAAATTCACCATACTTGCTATCTTAAATGGAACATTTTGTGATGTGTTAACCCTTTTATTACCTTCGGGTTTGCTGATTTTATTTTTTTGTAACAAAGCCATTTTTTTTGTTTTTTTTTAATACATTTTTTATTTTGCTGTTCTGGTTAAAAAGATCTTTACTAGTGGATGCCAGCGTGGGCATTCATGGTGTGCAACATGGTGTGTAAATTTTTTCACAGCCTTAGGTAGAAATGGTGAAATGTAGATTTGTTGCGATCTGAGGGATATGGGGACATAAACAACCACAAGGCTACATACACATGCTAGATTTTTGTCTTTGGAAACGCTCTTTCATGAAACACGACTGAAAGATGAATGAATGAGCGCTGTACATATACCACCACTCTGTTCTATGGAGAGGGGAGGGGGGAGAACAAGTGAGTGGCACCCGCTGCACTTTCCTTTTACTTCCATTCGGGTCTTTCATCCTCTATTGTTTATGGATCTGCCAAGACGGATCTATGAATGACATTGGATGGTCTCTGTACACATGTCAGATTTTCATCCGGGACGAGCCCTGCGGTATCAGCCGAGAATCATCTGATGTGTGTACATAGTCTAAAATACTGGGAATGTATTCTGCATCTTCTCAATTAAAACTAAAGAGAAGGTTTTGGATGAAGTTCTTTTTTAGAGCAGGCTGTAGCATAATGACATTATTTGCTATAGCTCTACTGATTAATACGGCTCTACTTTCTGTCTGCACCCAGCATGTAGCATTGTCTGCACATAATTGGCCTGGACTAGCTTTTCAATCATGGATCATGCATGGCCGCTTGTATTCTCCACCAGGGCCACATGTGACTAGGTGACAACACAAGAATACAATGGGTAGTCAGTTGTCCCCCCATAACAGTGAAAGCTTAATGAACCACCAAGGGTTATTGAACAGAAACCTCTTTTATGAGGATTTAGTGATTGGGCTTAGATCTATGAGCCCGATTTGTTAAAGCCTTTCAAGACTTGAGAAAATAGACTTTATTGGGGAACCAGCAAACCCAGAATGGATTTCGTAAAAGTAATTTGCTATTTGTTAGCAAATGTTTTCAGTCCTGAACAAGAGCCATTCCAGTTTTGCTGAATCACCCAGGTTTCCTGATGAAAGTGTATCTTCTCTAGTCTTGGAGAGCTTTAATTAAAGATGTTGGCTTTAATTAAAAAATGTGTGGTATTGTTTAGCATTCAAAGGCTCCAGTCAAACCATGTTGTATATCAGTGGGCATACTAGAATGTTTTTGCACCTTTAAAGTGATCAGAAACGGCATGAAAAGCAGCAAACACACTTTTGAGCAACATTGTGTTTAAGCACCTCTCATACATTAGAGGAGGGGAAAGCATTGGGCCTAGTTCCCTAACAGTGCAATTTTTATTGGTGTGCTATCATCTATTTTGCCATCAAATATAGACATTTGTAAGATAATTTCTGAACACAAATGAGGCATGATCACCATTATAACTGGGTAATTACTTGTTATATCATCATACTCGTCATATCCCAGACAGTTGTATACCTGTAAAACGCGTTGGACGGTATACGGACTGAATTAAGTGTTTTTTAAAATGTGGAATAACTGGCACATCTTTTTCAGATTGCAGAAATAAACGTTATCCTTAAACGTTCAGACTCTTGCTTTGGCCAGTTCATGACCGGCTCCATTTAAGTCATTCTGGCTATTCTATAGCATGCTCTCATCTGCTCAAATATTTAGTTACAATGATTAAAACGTACATATTGTCAGTTCCCATGTATTTACCTAACCATGTTGGAAAAATAATAAAACACTGGCCATATGTAAATAGGATGCACAGGCAGCCTGCCATATGTATTGTACAGTTATAATAGGATAATCGTCCATTCTTTCCATTGGAAGTCCCAGCCACCTGTCTTGTCTGCTAAATCCTGTACATCTAATGTCTAGCAGGTAACTCGATCCTCCGTCTGTTTGTATAGCATTGTAATGTGAATCCTTGGTGCTATAACAGAGCCACAGCTATTCTATACAATGGGCGGCATTGATTACAAGCTGATTAAATGCAAAGCTGCTTCTGTGTTCCAAGATAACCCAAAGCCCTGTTGTATAGTCTGTTCTGCATTTGAGAGATCAACTTGATGTAAAATACCATGTCAATGTGTTATTGGTTTTTTAAAACATTATAATTTGTACTTTGATATAGACATGGGGGCAGCCATATTGTCTTGTTACATATGCCATTCCTGTTTGCTGGTCTTTCCAAATTCTCTGATCTCCTTACAAGTGCACCAGACATGATCTGATTGCTTGAAATATTACAGGGATGTATCAAGGCAAGGTCAGTGATGTGGTCATCTTGGGTCCTCAATTGATGAAGGACTTGTGTTTAACCAATGCCAGGGGCTTTACTGCTCTACCACCCATCCCCTTGCTCAGCTACATAAAGTGCAGGTAGGAAGATGAGCTGACAACTCCAATGTATAACCTATGGTGTGCTGTGATGGTTATTGCTACTGTGGAGGTTATTGCTTGCCCTGACACATATCCATACCAGCTTTGTGACCACACTAAATGATCTCACACAGAAGTAGCAGACAGATGGCCTACATTTTTAAACTCTCCATAGGCCACACATTTTGTTCAGATGCCCCCTGCTATGCAATTAGCTTTAACTATCCAATCTACTTGCATTAAGCACCCATCAAGGTCCTGGTAGAAAGGAAGTGTGATCTTGTGACGTGAAAGTGTGATGAAATAGTGTCATAAGGGAGATGGTGTTTTGCCTTGGTGTGGACTAATGATTACTGCCCAACTAAAGCTGCATACACACCTGCAATTTTTCTCGTTGGAAAGGATCTTTCACGATCCTTTCCAACGAGAAAAGACTGCACAATGCATGAACGATGCTGTACATACAGCACCGTTCATGCTCTATGGAGAGGGGAGGGGGAGAGCGACGGAGCGGCACCCTGCTGCGCGCTCTCCCCTTCCCTTTCATTAGGATCGGTCGTCGTCCATCGTCCATGGATACGCCAGGACTGTACACACGGCAGATTTTCGCCCGATAATTGGCCGATACCGATTATCGGGCGAGAAAAATTTGCCGTGTGTACGCAGCTTAATTTCCTTGCCAACCATGTTATCTCTATCCAAAAACTAATATTAGGTCTTGGTTCTGGTAAATGGATTTTTTAGCTAATAAACTGCCTGCAAACAAAAAGATTAGTGTTTTACTTGTTAACATAACCTCTTTACAGCTTACAGTCGAAATATGGGTTTATCTAAATCTAACTGCCATATGTATTCCTGTGTATATCTTGTTGTGCTTTGTGTATTTCTTTCAAATCTATATATCCAATATGAAACCAGCTTTTGTGCTTTGGGTAATAAAGCCAGATCACTGCTTTTGTTCCCTGTGCAGGGTTTTTGGTCTTACTTCTGCCCCCTCTGTAGTTTTCTGTAGGCATCTCCTAGTGGGTGGGCTTATTTGGTCCCTCACACAACAGTTCAGGTCTATTATGACAGTGATAATGTTACCGTTATATTTATATGGTAATATTCAGGTTTGAAAAGGCATTTGCTAAACATAAAGTGGGTAACGTGGGTATTTTCTGGCTATCATGAGAGAATGTGGGTGATCAAGCAAGCATGGTGTAGATTTCTTCAATCTCATTTGTGTCCAGTTGGCAACTGTTTTGAATCCTGGACAGATCCCTTTGAGATTTGCTCGATCACCCAGGTTCTCCTATGATAGTCTATCTTCTCCAGTTTTAGGGGAACTTAAAAAAATAAGGCCTAATGTATTAAATATTTTGTGCCTGGAGTTCAGTTTTAATTTACTGTATATATCACAGTAGTGGTAGGTTTGGCTAATTTACTTTGGATGAAATCTCCATACCACAATCTATATATTTATTATTATTATACAACAAATATAATCCATTATTAACCGGCCACCGCCAGCATCCCTCCAATACCCAGAAGAATTCTTCGTCAATGATATATACTATAAGTGTATATGTCCATCTTCCCACCCCTCTGGACTTCTGTGTCTATTTTCATAAATGAGCATGAAAATGTTTTGTAGCAGACGTCGTCCCCCCAGGGTCACAGGACGTCGGAATGTCACCATGTCACCCATGTGTATTTACCTGCCTTGCACGGCTGGCACGCTCCAGATCTGCCTTGCTAAGCAATGTGCTAGAAGTCTCCTTAATTATAAATGGGACAAATAAATCATTTATAGGTATCACTTAATTGCACTTGAATGCTTCAAAGGCTGAGAAATTAGAACAATTAGGCATTTCAGCTCGGTTTAGCCTTCAAGGTTTTAAGGAAATGTTGTGGAATTAAGTAGCAGAGCACGCAATTAAGGAAACAAACTCTATTAGGAAATCAGATGCAAATGTTCCCTTTTTATCTGCTCCAGTTAGGATCGGACTGTCAGGCTGCATGGTAAACATATAGCATTGCCTAATCTAATGGCTTTGCTGGTGAAATTACAATGCATCAGAAAAATGCATCAGAGAATGCTTAGTATTTTTTATGATTAAAACTGGGAAAGAAACATTTTCAAATTTGTATTTGTTCAAGAAAATATGGAAGCTTTTATTTAATTCTTCCACTTGCATAGGCTGCCATAAAGCATGCAGACAGTACTGGCCTTTCTACTAGGAAGCCCAGCATTATCTGTCATGGATTTACCCAATTTTTTTGCAAATCGTAAAATGAGGAAGTTTTCAGTTTTGTAATCTTACAAAAAAACTTTAATTTAAAGTGCTTTTGGTTTCAAAGCCAAAGGCTGTGTGCTTATTAGCTTCATTAATAAAAGAGCAGCACTGACCGGCCCTGATCACATTTAAACATTTGGCATTTTAAAAGTGATTTATCAATTCCTATATAAGACCAGTTTATCTTTCTTCCTTGGCATAACACATTGAAAATTAAATTTAGCCTGAGACGGGGCACTTACATTTCCCCAGTGCAATAACATTTTGTAACCCCTATGATTAGCTAGGGCAAATAAGGTAGGAAGGAAGGCCTTGTGACCTCTTTTTATACATTGCCTCCATATTTTTATCCAGTTAAATGCAACTGCTGGATGAACACAGGTGCATAGCTGACTATTGGGAATATAATTTGTGATGAGAATTAGAGCAGAAAATGTTTGGATCTGGGTGTCAGTTATGGTTTGCAAAGTGTAGCTGCCAAGGGGGTGGAAGGGGGAGAATACTACATTACCTTAATCTGTTTACCTAGACAATGCAAACTAGTATCTGGTGCTCCTTTGCTCCTGCTGCCCTAAGCATATAGCTCATAAGCTTTAGCATAAAAATAATGATCATTATTGTAGACACGTGACTGTCATTTTCAATTCCTACTAGATTGCACTGAAAATATGCGTGTTAGCTTTGTGAGCTGAACACCTATGTCATATTGAGAAACAATTTAGAACAATAAACATGCATTTTTCATGCATATTATTTTATAGGATTAATGAGCTTTAAATGGATATTCCCATTGTTGAAATGTGTTGGATAGTTAAACTAATAGAAAGTTTCTAATCTATTTATTGCAAATTCTGTTGCTAAATTCTTTGCAGAGTCCCCAGTCTTCACACCTGCTGTGTCCAGTCCTAGGAGTTTCTACTAGTGGTGGTTAATAGGTTCTGACTTAATCTGAGATATTCCAACTTCAGAATGGAACTCTGAATTTGAGCAATCTGAGCTTAAACTCCAAGTCTGGATATTCCATGCAATGATCATGTTTTGGAACCATTGACAATCACAATCCAAAGACTGGCTGCCACATAGCCACCGAGGACAGGAATGATGCTGGTGCAGTCCAGTTGGATTAGCTAAACCGTACCATGGGATATCAGAAATGGTAATCCTATCAGTGTGTGTTTTGTAGGGGCTGCATTATGTTGTGAAAACTGCACAAGCTGGCTGCAATGATGGTCTACCAGGAAATTCCAGCCTTTGCTTTCCTGAAAAGCTATGACCATTGTGCATTGTGTTCGAGGAGATATTTAAAATTAACTACCAGGATGACGTTGGTATAAAATGCTTGTCCTAAAAACATGGCAACTAAAATAGCTGTGAAAATATTATTTTCACACACCCTCCCTCTAACAGATTCCCCCTTCCTCTTTCACCTTATTTTCCCCCATGCTTTGTATCTGTTTCCATTCCTCCACCATCTTTTCAGTCTGTATCTGCATTGCTTTATCTTTACTGATGTATTTCTCTGTATCTCCTTTTTTGTCCGTGCTTTGTCATTCCTACTTTCTCTCTATCTTTTTTGGTTTTTACCAATCTGTATTTTGGTAAACATAAACACTGTACTTTCCTACTTCTCTCTACTTTGTTGCCATCTCTCTCTACCTGCAGCCTTTCTTATCTTCTCTACCCTCTCCTTCCCTCTCTTCTTCACTTCCCTTTCTTCCGCCTTCATTTGTTTCTCCGTTTTCTCTTCTTCTTCCTCCCTTTCTCCTCTTCTCTCCTTCTTCTTTTCTCCACTTCCCTTTCCTCTGCTTCCCTTCTTTCTTCTTTCTTCTCCCATTTCTCCCATCTTCCCTTTCTCTTTTCCCATTCCTGTCCTCCTCTCCTCTTTCCACTCATCTTTCCTTACTTTTTCTCTCTTCTTATATTACTATTTTTTCTCTTCCTCTCCACTTCCCTTTCGTCTTCCCCTCCCATTCTACTCCCCCCCCTTCCCCTAATCTTTCTTTTCTTCCTCTCTCCCCTTTCTTTCTTCACCCTTCTTCTCTTCTTTTCTTCTTGTCCTTCTCTTTGTTTTTTTTTTCATTCTCTTCTTTCTCCTTGTTCCTTATTCCTTCTTCTTTTCTTCTATTTCCAAGATTTGGTAGTTGGCGATAGTTGGCAATCGTCATTGCAAAAGCTTTCAAACTGCAGTGTGTTTTATGTCCTGAAATGTAATCTATGCCTAATAGTAAACCTTGGCTCCCACTAGTCGCAGGAGTCACTACATCAGACAATACCTGCATTACATTACTTACAAACTGTTAAATTACATTACAAGCCTTAACAAGACATTAGCTTGCTAAAACATTGTACCATAACCTATTGCCATGTGCAACTTTATTAACCATTTCAAGTCGTTGTACAGAAAGTAATTTCCAATTTATATTTAGTAAAGTGGGTTAACTACTATCTGGGTCATTATTTTTAGGCTCCCTGTAAGACATCAATCAGTACATAGTTCTGTCTCCCCTGTCTGTTTCACAGAAGTTTTGCCCTGTTTTAAGGATTTATTTTTTTCCAAACTTTTCTCTTTATATGGATGTCACCAAGTTGGATCAACACTATATCCTGGCAAGGTCATTTTTGGGTAGGATGGTGATGGTGAATAATTCTTACTAGCAAAGGGAAAGCCAGTCAATGACTTTAAAACACAGGCCAAGCATTCAGCTACTTTATGATATCTCTCCATTACTGGCCAAGTCAGTGAATTGTCAGTCTATCATTGAAGCCTTGGTTCTGCAACATTTCGGCAAGTAAGGAACACTGGTTGACTTTAGCTATACAGTTCCTGATGAGTGCAACCAGCAACATGATTGCTATGATTTGACATCAAACCAAGAAGTTGGAAAATGGAACATATATATATATATATATATATATATATATATATATGTTTCTCTGGTATTTAACTTTTTTTTCTGATATGTGGGCTGTAGATATTCTTGTAAGGCAAAGATAGGACAGCAGACATCTGAAACCTAGTTAGAAATTTATGATGTGCTAAAATGTTTTATTCAAGGAGGTGGGTTTGTCATCTGTTCCATGTAAACAGTTCATCGTCTGTGTTTAAATCAGGCAAAGAGTGGGATGTAGTTTAGCATTTAAAGAAAGAAAACATACGTCATTTAACAAATGGCAGAATGGTTAATTAGTTAAATGTAGGTTTTTTCTTTCCTGACAGCAAATGAATGTGATAAGCGTTCACATGTTGTAGCCTTAACCATCAAAATGTGTAACATAAGGAGTGAGGCAGAAGGGTTGACATAGTAAAGGGGTGAACACTGACCACCACAATAATCCACTGTGGTGTTCTCTGAAGACATGAAACTTATTTCAATAGTTCCCCTATGTTAAAAAATTTGGGAAGATTAGCTCTAGGCATATTTTGGTCTTTTATGGTAAATGCATACATTTTAGTTTTCAAAGTAGAACTTAGAACAAAGTACAATAGATAAGGGGTTGGAGCCACTGTCAGATTTATATTGGTTACTGAATCACTGTTTCCTTTACTTCCGGTCCCTACAACATATTGGGAAATAGAAAATTCTCATCAGTAAAGACACAGACTTCAACAAACATATGATGGTATTTTCAACCCATCCTTAATATTCTTTTTTTTCAGTTCTTTCTAACCCTCTTTGAAAGATTCTCTTCACTTTCTCATCAGGTGACCCGATGGGAAAGCGATGGGAAATCTTTCCAATATAACCACAGGTAAAACCTGATTCATTCTAACCCTTCCCCATTGTATCAAAAAAAAGGCCAGAGTTTTACCTTAAAGCATTTGTATATGTGGATGATGAGCTGGAAAAAACACTTTGCTAGAGCACTTTTCACTTTCAAGATCAGAAGTATAAGTGATCTCTAACGTGCTAAGTACTGCTGGCTTTTAGCCGTGTGATTGTCATTATATAAAATGTTTACAAAAACGTTCTTTGCTAAACACTTGTATGTTATATGGAAATTGTCCACAAAACCCAAGATGAAATGCATCTTCAAAACCGTCTGTGGAAATGTATGTCTCTTTTAGTTTTTCTGCATGCCAGCTACATGAGAACAAATTTACATCTTTGTTCCTGAATTAGTCCTAGGGATGCCTGGAAGGTTACAGCCAGGTTTGCAGGGATGGATAGTGCTAGGGTTGCATGGATGGATAGTGCTAGGGTTGCATGGAGGGTTAGTCCTAGGGCTGCTGGAGGAGGGGCGAAGTTATTGCTAGGGTTGTGGGGGAGGGTTTGGTGCCAGGGTTGCGGGAAGGGGTTGGTGCTAGGGTTGTGGGAAGGGGCTGGTGCTATGGTTGCAGGAAGGGGGTTGGTGCTGGTTTTGCATGGAGGGGGTTGGTGCAATGGTTGAAGGAAGGGGTTTAGTGCTAGGGTTGAAAGGAGTGGGTTGGTGCTGGGGTTACAAGGAGTGGGTTGGTGCTGGGGTTACAAGGAGGGGGTTGGTGCTGGGGTTGTAGGAAGCTGGTTAGTGCTAGGGTTGCACTAAGAGGGTTAGTGTTAGGGTTGCAGGGAGGGGGTTGGTACTGGGGTTACAAGGAGGGTATTGGTGCTAGTTTTGCATGGAGAGGGTTGGTGCAAGGGTTGTAGAGGTTTTGGTGCTAGTGTTCCAGAAAGGGTTAGTGCTAGGGTTTCAGGGGGGCTAAGTGTTACAAAAAGAGTTAGTTTTAGTGTTACAGAGGAAAATGCATTTTAATGCAGGTGAGTTATTGTTATATTTAATATTGTGTGGGCATTTCTTTAAGTGTTAGCTTGATGGTTAAAGAGGCAGGGCTTGGTGCTGGGGTTAAAGAGACAGTTTGTATAAGATTAATTGGGGGGATTACAGGAGGGGAAAAATTAAGGATGACAAAGAAGATCAGTGTGAGAGTCACAGAGAGGGATGTTTAAGTGCTAGTGTTACACAGAACGTTGGTAAGGTTATGTTAGGGTTTTAAGAAGGGTTACTGTAAAGGTTACTTTGGATTTTCTGGTTAGTGTTAGGTTTAAAGGTAGGATTACAGTAAAGGTTACAGGCAAGCTTAATTTTTGGGTTATTTTGAAGAATACATACAGAAAGGATTAGGGTTACATGATGTGTTAAAGATGAAGTTTGTTTTGGGGTTACAGAAGGGGTTTGTGTTATGAGTACTTGGAGAATTGTTATTTAGGTTGGTATACAAGGAATATACATTTTAGTGTAACAGGGAAGGGAGTTAGTTTTCAGTCATGTCAGGATCTCTACACTAAAAAAAATGCCCAGAACAGAGCTTTAAAGGCTGCATGCTAAAACATCAAAATTGTATATAAAAACTAATTATAGTGTATATATATGGTGTTGGAGTTCCAGTGGATGTTTAGTGCACAATAGTACACAAACCTTATCTTACAGTTTTTAATTCCACAAATGGTATTTTTGCTGACATATGTATCTTTTATTAGGAACCTGTTAGTAAAGAAGTGAATGCCTATGAAAGGGCAGGCTTCGGGACCATGGCCAAACCATATATTCAGGCAAAGTTTGGATTTTTGACCTACATATGCTCTATCCTGATAGGTCCTCTTCATAGTTTCCAGTTGTCTCTTATTTTATATCAATATTATCCCTCTTAATTAGACCAGCATTCTTGAAATAAACCAATTGTTGCCCTACTTATTTTACAATGAAGAAGAGTCAGAAAAGGAAGGATGGTACAAATGATCTGAGATGGAGACTGTCTCTCATTAGACGGAGTTCCAACCCTACAAAGGTATACTGCGGAGATTCCACTGGCGGAATTTCTGGAAAATCACTTGCCAAAAATGTCAAGCTTGTAAATATTTAGCTGAAGGTGACTCTTTTGTCTGTTTCAATTTGCAAAATGAGATTTAGATCTGAGAGCAGGAGGAGGATTCATTTCCAATATCTGGCGGCTTTCGAGGAGCTCTGCCAGGCTCGTGGCGCTGTGAGTGGAGGCTGGATGTGATTTAACGCCATCCAACTGCCTATTAGTTAGGTCATGGAGCAGCTCATCAGCGCCTGCAACTCCACCACACAGGCCAAAGAAATTTAAACATAAAAGGAGACTTAAAGGAAAATCTTTACCAAGCAATATGGAAGCTATCATGGCTAACCACCTTCTGACATTACCAACTGCTTGGCTGACTCTGGTTTCACTCTTATGGGACAATAACCTGGAGCAAGCATGCAGATCAATAAAGACACAGAAAAATCATAAAGAGACCCTATCACACATGTAAATATTATAAACATAACAAATACGTATAAAGATTAGGCAGAATATTTGCCTCCTCTGCAATCCACTTTAACTTATATAGGTTTGCTTTACCGGTGATCTAGCGATTGGCCAGAAATTCACTGAGCTTTTAAGTTCCTGTTGGCTCACAGAAGAAGCACAGAAGTCCTAGGTAGCATTATTCTTTCCTGCTGGACTACAGAACACCTCTTCCTTATGTGATGGAAGACACTGGAGGGGCTGCAGCAGAAGCAGTGCTGTCTCAATACAGTTATTTAGGGGGTTTATAGATTTTTAGCAGGTGAACAGGCATGGTGTGCTCCCATTAGCTAAAAGGAAGGACAACCTTCTATCATGTGCTAACACTGAACACTGAACCTTAAATTTGCTCCATACCTCCTCTCCCAATGCTGAGCTTGTTTCCCAATAAGTTATTTAACAACATTTGATATTAGTTCTTCTCTATCATTGCTGACATGACAATATACGGTATCACAATTTTAGTTCGATTTTATTGTATCTGTGCTTGTGCAGGCACATTGTTAGCACAGGTGGTACAACATGTAGTATGACTTTGTGAGTGTAGGTTTAGCAGAAGATGTAAAATAAACACCATGCTAACATAATAGTAAACTTCAAGCAAAGACAGGGAATTTCTAAATTCACATTACTGCCTCTCACACAACGTGTCAGCATATATGATCTACAATAGATTGCATTTGCATACATCCTAGAAAATAGAGCAAGAAGCTGCACCTAAATAACAGGGCAGAAAGTAAATAGCTTAAAAATGAGGACCAGCAAAGCCCAGATGGGGAGGAGTGGCCTGGATGATCTTTGTAGTCCATCAGACAGGATACGATGTGAGCTCAGGGTACTTGCTACAGCTTCTAATGAATGTTGTGTGGATCTCACAATGTCCCGGAAATAGGACTTGTTGCTTTTAGCACAGGAGAAGACTATGTACATTTTTAAGGGGTATAAGTACATATATTCTAAATTTTCAGTAAATCAAAAAAAAATGCCTAATGTTTGGATTCCAGACATTTTTTAATGTCTCCTAACATGTGCTACAATCTCCTGTTCATTAAACACTCCATTGGCCAGCTGGCTCAACACATTGCCAATGCTACAAGGCGATGCTCTGTTTTTGACTATGGACTCCATGAAACCTTCATTCAAGGGGGCACTCCGATACAGCAGGGTGGGAGGGTGCATGCAGCTGTGGAAGGATAAGAGAATTTGCGGCTTTATTATACAAAGCATCTTCCCATTACTAACCCTCTGATAGTCTTTTCCCAGTATAAGGCCCATGAAGTTTCTTCTTCACAAAGGCTCCTTTAATCTCCTCTTTATATAAGCAATCTGCCTTTTTTCCAAATCTACATTTCAACAGATAAAACATAAGTGCTTCATTAGCAATGACTAAATGATTAGCTTGCTGCTAAACAGGGATCTTTCTGTCTTGTTTTATTCTTGAGTTTTTTTTTTTGTTTCTCTTTTTTGTGACTTTGCTAAATAAGTGCTAATTCACTTCTTATAAGCTACAAGAGCTCTTTTCATGTCTGAGATGTTAAGTTGTTTTATTAGATGCACATGTTGCATCCAGTGCATAATGCGTTAGGGAGCTAGCACCCGGGAAACAGAACAGAATTGAGAGTTCTGGGAACACCTGGAGGATGTGGAGTTTGAAAAAGGACTCTCTGTTGGTAAACACTGATAAACTCCACCATCTACTTCCATTTCTGGGCAATGTGATCTCCCATCACTCCTATAACCCCCCCCCGCCCCCACTCTCCATATCCCTCTTAAAACCCCTCAACCATTCAGTACTTTTATATATTCATATGTTTATTTTATCATTATGTCTTCATAAAGTATATATGTATTATGTATATATAAACTCTATATATCACATAACAAGGGATTCAGAAAGCATCAGGGGTTACCTAATTGGAATGAGGAGCAGTTCTCGCCCCCTCTATAGTGTATAAAATTATTTTTATCATGTGAATTTCCAGTTTAATTTACCTGCCATTGATTGCATTTTTCAGTGTTTCTCGAACAGGGTTCTTCCAGAGGTTGCTAGAAATTCCATGAGCAATGAGCTATTCACTCAGTTAAAGTGTCACCAATGATTTTTGAAGGCTTCCCCCATGGTAAAAAGGTTGTGAAATGCTGTTATAATTAAAACATACAAACTCTGTAAGAATGTTCTCCTGCACCGTGCTGCATCCTATTTTCATGGGATTTGTGATAGTTAGCAGTGACAGCAATGGGACCCAATTAAGCAAAGTAAGCATTCTTCTCTATAGCAGTGAGACCTGTTGATACTGTTTGCTTCCCAGGTAAGTATTTTTTCTACTAAGGTTTCTTTTTATTTTCTTTTTGGTTTTACTATGTAAATATACTATGGGGGCAGAGGGCTGTGTACAACACCGTGCTCAATTTTGGACCCATGTCCTGCCCAAATATTGATTGCAAATATGCATTAGAACTGCATTTTTTGATTGATTGAAAATTATAGAAGAGTATAATGCTAGCTTAAGTAATTTTTGAGGAACATTTCAGGTCATTATATATACCGGAATGATTTTTCTTACCACTTTCATTACCAAAATCTCATCATCCCATGATAGGGGCACTATCACATAGATATGTCATCGTGACACCAATATGGTATTGGCATCTCCAGTTCATCTAGAAATATTCACATATCCCTACTAATAATGTCCAGTATTATTTTTTGCCGTGTTCTTGGGATTTAGAGAAATGATAAGGGTACCTCAATCACGTTTAGCAATTTAGAATTTATCCTTCAACCCTTTCTACGCAGCACCTTGTGAAGGACAAGTGAATTAAGGACGGCGATGTTACTGGCTTTTAGGATGATTGTACCGGCTCTCATTTTGCCAGAGGGAGATTGCTTTGTCAAAGTGATTTCATGTCAGGTTTTGACAACTGACCCCATATACAAATATTATAAGCGCTACAAAGATTATTGAGCTTGAAAATGACTGTGACACTTTTGAAACCTGGTACCCATGATACGGGTATTTGCTTGGATGTCATTGGTGCAGACATTTTCTAAAGTAGTACAAATGTATTGATTTCATTTTCTTATGGTGTGTGCTACAAAAAAGAACATACTAATGTGATGGAGTGAAAAAGAAATACAATTTTTAACAATTGGCATCCAGCAAATATTTCAGTTGTGCCGAATATAAAAACCAAAAGTTTATGCAAGCAAAATACCTGTTGATTCTGTTGTTTTATTTGCTAATAAATTCTTGTGCTTATTCTTTTGGTTATATCAGTTAGCATTGATCCCAGCTAACTGTGTGGCCTAAAAAACATCTCTTTCCTATATTATAGAGACACAAAGATGGGGAATTGTTATTTATATTCCCTATTTAATGTATAGTCCTTTTGGTTCTTTGACCACATGGGTCCTACAGGCAAAATAGGCAAACTTTCAGTCTCCGATGGTGTCCCATTGATGAGATAAAAAGTGGTGGTTGTAAAGGGTAGTAAAAACACTTTGTAAATGGTGCCAATAACCACCAACCAATGAGAAAGGTGACTGCTATTTAAATTAAAAAACTCATCTCCTGTCTTGTTTATTAGGTAGAGAAGAACCAGGATTTAAAATGGCGATATCGAAGACCTCTTAGTTTTATTATCTGGCTTTTAGTTCCTTGTCAAGTGTTCTGGCACAGGGGTTCAGCATCCAGCCATTGGAACCATGTGGTTTAAAAAGCACACATCAGGCAGTGTTCACATTAGCTGTTAGTTATCATGGCTTTTCAGAAAGCAGTTGGCAGGGTTTATAGCTGCCTGGGCAAGTCTTTCCATTTTTGAACATTAGTTTGTGAGCTTTACACACCTAACAACCCCCACAAACCCCCATTGCATCATCTCAAGTATTCAGTGTCAATAGCAGTCCATATTCGAGTAGCTGGCTTTATTGCACAAACTCCCACAATTATTCACACAGCCTTAGATTTCATGTTTAAAAGAAACCCACAATACAGGCGTGTGACAAAGGTGTTAAATAAAATATAGAACCTATTCCCTGTAGATGCTTATATTAAGCTATAGGTCATGCCATAGATCACAGATGTATTGCTTCTGATGCTAAAAGCTGCCCTTTGTGAGACCTCTTCCATTTAAATCTCGTGTTCACTCACTTGAGCTCATTCCCAGCCGATCAATCACATACCAAGATCATGCTAAGTGCAGTGAGGAGTCTCTGCTTTTAGCATGACCTGAAATTCTGTCATGCGTGTTAGTTTTTGTGACATTCAAACTTGCCCTTTCTACCTGCTGTGATGGAGCAGTATTTATAGTAGTTGGTTTGGCCTCATTGTCCTAAAGGTCTAATAAAATGTATTTCCAATGAGCTTGTATTTAGGTTATTACTTTAACATTAGTCTAAAGTAATTTAGATGCAAAAGTGCTTCTTGTTTTAAGAGGAACTAAATGTAAAATTTTAATTACACTCACCTGTCTTTGTTCCTACTCATGTCCCCTGGAAAGTCTGCTATGAAACTATGCAAAATCAATTTTGGGGGTATATGACTTAGATCCACCAGAGGTTTCTTCTAGTCCTCGGGTGGGCCATCCTAACCCTGACGATGACAAATGTCTTGTACTGGATTACTATATGTGATAAGCAAATGGTTTGTATCATGCATTCCCTTAATCTAAACCAGGTCATTTCTGCAGGACTGGTGCATTAGTTCGGGATAAAACACAAAAGTAGTAGACCGGTATGCACTCTGTAGTTATCACCATAGTTCACGTTTTATTTTTACTGGAGACTTTATTAATTTATTCTGCTTGTGTCTATTAAACCCAGCCCAGCTTTGTTCTAAACCCCTTTCCTTTCACTCAGCCTTACCGTTCCAATGCCTCTACTAGCCACTGAACTTATGGCTTTTGACAGATGAATAAGGTCGGGTAGGGAAAAGACATTGAGATGGGGCAGGGCTTTATCTTGACTTGGGTAAATGTCAACTCCCTATGTAAAGCCTTATAAACTAGAATACAAGAAGTATGTCCCAAACTCAGGGATGTGCTTGAACAGGGTGGCTTGGAGTTCCAGCTTTCTCATCTTTTATGATGCATGACAACCAATATCCAAATGCCTTGGCAAATATAATTAATATTCTTGCTACTAATTGCAGTTGCCACTTTATGGACCAGTGACTGGAAATGATAGTTTTATACTTTAATTAGTGTGCGTGTTTTATTTGCAGACCATCAGAGGAAGAATACAAGGCTTAACACGTTAGGTGATAATGAGTGGTAATGTTTTTTAACGCTGACTATATATTAGTCAGCACCGGAGATGCTTGTTTTGTGTATCAAGCCATTTATACTGAAAGATGTCAAGTAGATGGTTAATTGTAAAAACAAAAGCTGCTTTCAGTATAGCTGGCGATTGCTTTGAATGGGGTTAGATGGGAACCTCTGTCATCTTGACCTATTACATTTCTGGTTTTGTTGGCGCTTAAAAAATGGCAAGCGGCATGAAAAAATAGTTGCATAATAAAAAGCATACTTGTAAATGAGAAACATCAGTATTTAATAGATTCTTGTTTACTGAATCATTACAAAGGGCCATTTCAGACCAACAGTAAGCCTCATTGTTCTGCCGTGAGCTCAACTGTGGTCCCATTCAAGTGAAGCCCTGTGGATCTGTGCCATGGCCATGACCACAGACCCAAGCAAATCTTGATGCCCACAGTGTAGTTTGGGACCTGCTAGCCATGTGGTTTGGCACAGTGGGTCTGAAAGGGTTTGGAGTTTAGCTCACAAACACATTATATCTATGAAAGCTTACTTGCTAAGTACTGCCTGCTTCCAGTCTTGTACACTACAATCTTGTCCAGGTGGGTTATGGTCCTGCCAATGGAATAATTAGAGATTGTGGGTCAGGAGGTGCATGACTAGTGAGTGAAGATTTTTAAGAGGAAGTTGTGAAGTTCTGCACAGAGAACAAGTAGGGCTTATCAAGGTTATTGGAGAAGAGGTATTAGGACCCACCAAGGGTAAGCCTAACTACATGGCCAAACCAACATTTATCCAGGCCTAATTTCTTTTATATAAAGACCTTATTGGACATCAGGCAGAAACCTTCTACTAAAGATTCATTTTGAGTTCGGGAGACAGCAGAAAGAAAGAAAAATGTCACATTTGAGGAATATTTTTTTTTTTATAAAGAAATGGTGTATTCTGGTGTATTTGTTGGTAATTACTTTTAACAAGTGTTTTTTCTCTTTTCTTTTCCAGTTTCTAGTGAAGATCTACACGCCAGCCTATATTTTATCAATGCATCTCTGCAAGAGGTAGTATTTGCTAGCACCACGGGGGCTCTGGTACCCTGCCCTGCAGAAGGAGTCCCTCGTGTAACGCTCAGATGGTACCTAGCAACGGGCGAGGAGATCTACGATGTCCCTGGGATCCGCCACGTCCACCCCAATGGCACTCTCCAAATTTTCCCCTTCCCTCCTTCAAGCTTTAATAACTTAATCCATGATAATACTTACTATTGCACAGCCGAAAACCCTTCAGGGAAAATCAGGAGTCAGGATGTCCACATTAAGGCCGGTGAGTGAACTGATTTCTATTTCTATATTCATATGTAACCTTGACCTAAACATGCCTAGAGTAACAATGGTGTTTGAAGGAGAGGCTTCTTGTGATTATTTGCAGGTATTTGTGTTTATATTTGAAAAAATACCAGGCAACTTCATACATGAACTTGCGCATATTGCCCTCTATATGCGGCTGTTGTATTATAGCTGGCTCATTAAAAAGTTTGGTGCCCAATATATTCTCAGATTCCTCCAGAGAGACCCACCTTGTTTATATTGCCTGGTGACAACCATAAGTGATGTAAGGTATAGGATATTACAATTGTCATTTGGAAAAGAGTAGTGTGATTGTTCTTGTGTTCTTTTGCCTCTCTGGGATAGGGAGTGAATATCATTACTGTGCAAACAATAAACACTTTAGAAACTCAAGAGGTTTTCTCACTACAAGCCACCTGCAAAAGACCAATAGGGGGATGGATACAAGACCTGTCACCTCTCCCAAGAAGAGAAAACAACAGTGACTGGTGTACATTGCAAAAGGCTCCAACATGCCCAGTGCCATTGCTTGGAGATCTTGTGCATTGATTTGCAACCAGGGTTCCTCCAGAGGTTCCTTGAGTCATAAACTATTTGAACTTCTCATGTCAACTAAACTGACACCAATGATCTTTTTAGAAATTTGTAAGGTTGGTATTCACCCCAATGGCCAGCAGTGTAGGAATCATTCTTTCTACTGACTATCATGCTGATATAATATAAGTTGTGGATATAGCAAATATAGCAGGGGTTCCCTGAAGACCTGAATGTTTTTTCAGGGGTTCCTCCATGTTACAAAGGTTGAGAAACATTGTCCCAGAGGCTTCAACACTAGAAGAAATTAAAGATTGGATCCAATGAAGATGGTAATGGAGATGGTAATGGATTTGGTCTCTCTAGGGAAGTCTGAACTTTTCTTCTGCCAGTCAAACAGCCAAAAAGATAGTATAAAAGAAGTTCATAAATAGATATCATAGATAGATAGATAGACAGAAGAAGATCCTTGCATGGTATTTTTTTAAGTTCTCAATAAATATTCTGAAATCAGTGTTTTTAAGTATTACTTGTCCATTTTGTTATAGTGTTACGGGAAGCCTATACGGTCCGAGTGGAAGATCAGAAAGCCATGAGAGGCAATGCAGCAGTCTTCAAGTGCATTATCTCCTCCCCAGTGGAGGCGTACGTCTCCTGGGAGAAGGACACAGTCTCACTTGTCTCAGGTAGGTGGCTATATTTATATTTCAGTGTTCTGCATGACGTGGGTATACAAGAATTGCCTTCTTACCCAAGGATTAAAAATTGTACATTGATGGTTATTCTTTTTGGCTTTTGGCTACCACTTTGGAGTGTTAAAGTCTCCAAGCCTCTTTCTAAATAAGTTTTGTCTCTTAGGGTTAGTAAAAATCCTGATTGTATCTGTTTCCTGCTTATTTTGTGCAGAGATGTTCGGGGAAAGGGGAGAAAAGACCCTAAGTTTCCCTATGGTTAATATTAGATACAAGTGGACATGTTAGGGCTGCTTTTTTCACAGTTAACGTCCTCATCATTAAAACATTTCTGGCTGAATTCCTGGATGTTGGAGACATCACTATTGTATTGTAATATTGGCACTTGTGTGATTATTGTTTCTAAGGAATTGCTAGCCTGTGATCTTGTGAATGTGGGTTCAAGTCACACAATGGCTGCCTGATTTGTCCTGTAAGTCATGCATAATATGAAGGTAGAATTTTATGCTTTGTGTTTCTAAAAACACATCCTAGGTCTTGTTTTGACCCTAAAAAAGTAGAGAATAAAAGAAGCTCATGTCAGGCCAAGATGGTCACCCCTGTATCCAGGCCAATCTGTAGTCCTGTTGCATTCTGAGAGTACTCTTTCCACAAATATGGGTCTAGGGGGACAGAATTGCTTTAAAACAAAATGCTTTTACATTAGATACATGCAGAAGCCTTGTAAGGTCCTTTTTCAAAAAATTGAAGATATTTTTTCCCCTATATAGATATAAAAAAAAAAATATGTAGAATCAACCTACCCTCTAATTCTCTATCTCTAAATATATTAAAGTACCATTCCAACTAAAAGTAAAGGCAAATACCCCCTTGAAAAGAAACCCACTTACAAAAATTGTTCACTGATATGATACATTACTACTTTTGGACAACTTTGCCACCTTCTGCTGCATGGATTCTATTGTTAACTACCATCATAGCTGAACCAGTCTAGAATTACCCCAGTGGAAGTTTGATTGGGCCTTCTTGACCATCATGATGGCCCCCTACCTGTGTGGATATAGACGATTTAAAAGTGTATGTGCCTTAAAGGTGAAACCGGGTGGGTTGGATTCTTCTGTGCCTATGAGTATTCCAGCAGTGAGATCTCCCTTTATTAATAGCTCCACCTAATAACTTTAGGTGCTTCTTCTCATCCTTGTGTGTCTACTCCGGATATAAATACACACTGTATTTGTAACAGGTATAGGTGAAAATCCCAATAATGGGCACAGTGAGTGTATAGACATTGAAACTCCGCACCAACACAGCCTCAAGTTATATAAAAAGCTGCTGTAGTGGAGGGGAGGGTTAACTGATGAGCTTCCACTGGTTGCAAGCAGACTGACCCCTTATACTGATTTATGTTTTTCTTTTATTATTTTGCTATGGGTGACTTCACATCCTTGCATTCTGTGCCATTTATTTTTATTTTGAAAACCTTGTTTACACATGTCGCATCTCACAAACAGCAATACAAGGCAGCATTAGACAGTGTGAGGTTATATTTTGTGGTTTGCAGAGACTAAATTGTGGTTTGGTGTGGTGATGGAACCTCTGGGCTTGTGGCTTTTGATAATGTCTGGTTGCCTAGTAACAGGGCGACTTGAATTGTGTTTTGTTCACTCACAATAGGCCTTGTGTCTAGATGAAAGCTGAAATGTATTGGATAGTGCTAGGCGATGTCATTTGCTCTGTGCAAAGCCTAGGATACCTGTAGCTAGCAGGGAGGGGGTTGCAGCCTGTAGATCCATACAGCAGGGAAAATAACTGCTATGGAAGGGATAAAACATGGCTGATGGACATTCTGGTACTGGTGGGTTCATAACAGCTGTCCTACATGGGGTGTCTCTGTTTTTATTTCAATAAGGGTGCCGTAATACCTTTGCATTTCCTCTTCCCTTGCAGATCAGGGCTTAAAGATGAACACCAGGCAGATATAAAATACACAAATATAAAATACACAGATATAAAATACACAAATCATCACTTGTGGTTATTCCTTCCATAAATACAATGAGATTCTAACTTCCTGTTTGAACTGACAACTCTTCAGCAGACTGCTTCTGCTGAAATCATAAGTAGTGCTGTCAGACATGCCTAGTTCTCAGGAAAAATCTATTAACTTTTTCATCAACGATCCAAGCAAAAAACATATTTTGGAAAAATGTAATATTTTTTCCTTATTTCCCGGGTTCTGCAGGAAGGCAACATCACCAGCCTTCCAATGAGACCTAAAGAAATGCCAAGCAGTTCAAATCTTACAAAATTAAACTTCTTACTAGATTTGGGCTAATCAGTTTTCCTTAAATGACAGCAGTAGAATGGGTGTCCTTGCTTAAGGATAAAGAAATTATATGAATTTTTATTACCTGGAATTGTATTGCAGCATTTTGGCTCAGAGGAAGGGACCAATGAAATCAGCAAACATACTTTTGTCCAAATTCTAATTTACCTATATTGTGGTTTATTTCCTGCACACACTGACACCATTTCTAGTAAATTGTTCTTAAAAATATTACTGTGCTGGAAATTGAGGACCTAAAAAACTGGCAGCTTTCAACAACAACTGTCACATGGGATACAATTGTCCTGTTCATGTGAATCCCATGTGGCATAAAATAAAAACCAGAAACCTAAAAAGCTTAACCATGTTCACAGGTTTTCACTCTATTTTACAGTCACATTAATTATTTAGGGAAATCGATCCAGGACTTTAAAATACTAGACAAAGGGGAAAAAAAGACAATTGTACTTTTTAATGGGTAATTTCAGCTTATGGAAATACTGTTTTGTAACAAAATAAAAATTGAAACATGGAGTAAATAGTAAGGGAAGTGAAACTATATAGAGATAGAAGATGGAAAATTATTTGTTTTCTGAATAATGTATGTAATAAATTAAATATTTAACAAAAATAACAAAGTGCAGGACCAAATGTAACCAATTAAAATCTTCTTAGGTCTGTCCTCAATTTTCATGGAGATTCTAACATACCCAGGTCGTGGTATAGCTAGTAGAAGATGTCAGTCACATCCACTCAGGCTTGTCATTTCAATGAAGTGTCATGAACATACACTATACCAGACTTTTTAAACCTCTTACCCCTAAGCAGCCCTTATATTAATGGGTTTAACATTTTTTGGTTGGCCAGTGAATAGAATTCCTCCAAACTTTGAATAACATCTTTACTGACACCTAAAACATCATTATAACATGTCGTGCAGCTGGCTCTAACTAATGGTGTTGGCCCCAGAACTATGCAGGCATCATCAAGGAACATTTAGCAAGTTCTGTGTAACCCTAGGGTTCTACAGAACCGTGGTTGAGAATGGCTGCACTAATATACATGTTCATTTAATGCATAATACATTTTTTACACTATTTTACGTATTACCACAAAATTTACCATGTGCAACTGCAATGCACATTAATGCATGAAACGTTGTGTTGCACTAGAAGTTTTTAATGACACCCAGATGCACCTTTTTTTTTGAGCTCAGTGCAAAGAAGAGATAGGAACAATGCTGCATGACCATTAGGACATGTTTTGTGATGTGCAGAGAGCCAATTCAAAATTAATGCATTGTCTTAATATATTGCACTTTGACACACAAAATGTCAACTAATGGGTGTGAATGGGCCCTTGATGTAGAAATGTATATACAGTGCTGCTGTTTTATGGCACTTGGAAAGCCATTCTGATCCCTGTGTTCTAATTAGGGGAATAGTTAGAATCTCTGCTACATTTAAATTGCTAGCTTGCAGAGGACAGATCAATGTTTTTGACTAATGCTACAGAGAACTAAAATATCTGAGAGCCCTCTATCCAATCCATAACTCCAATATTATTATTTCCCATCCTATTGTGTGTGAAATTCCCTCACCTACTAGATTGTAAGCTCTTCGGGGCAGGGTCCTCTCCTCCTGTATCACTGTATTAGTCTGTCATTTGCAATCCCTATTTATTGTACAGCGCTGCGTAATATGTTGGCGCTATATAAATCCTGTTTATTAATAATAATAATAATAATAATAATAATAATATTAACCCTTGCATCATTTCAAAAGCCTCTCTGTAATTCTAATGCTAACCCCTTTTTGTAATCTTAACACCAACCTTCCTGGTAAACCCAACCTAAACCTTCATCATATGGGCCGATCACGCCATTGTACAATGGTGCCATTTATTGTAAATGGCACACCAACCCACCTCTAAAATTTATGTATGTGGGGTATGTCATAAATGGAATTTCTATGCAAACTACAGTGAAATTCCCATGTGAAAGTCAGGTACTGTTGACCTAGAGAAAGGTCATTTAGGGCCAAGCTGAACCGCTGATTTTAATAGCCAGAGTGATTAGAATGCTTGTTGACAATCAGGTAATTAGCACCGCATGGATTTTAAGCTCTTGCAAAACAGATGATAGGCATCAAGTTGATATATCTCTTAGCAACAATTTTTTTTAAAAAAATGGTCTTTGTAGCTTTGCTTGAAACATTGGCGCACTGCTGCTTTAATACCTCTTATTGCTTACTCTATTTTATTATTGTCCTTTCTCAATGCCCATCTATCAATCATTGATGAGCGATTGAAAGAAACAGACCAATGTACCTATATATATATATATATATATATATATATATATATACCGGTATATATATAATAATAATGCAAAACCCAAATATAAAAATACATAGTGAATGTCAAATCTGCTGCTGAAACAATTGCTGCTTAATATAGATTCCCATACAGTTTTCCTTTAAAATCCCCATACTGTATCTTGCTTAGGCGGCCTAATTGCAGGTCCAACCTCAGCTGGTGATGAGGAAACAAAACGGTCGCCATGGAAACTCACCAAACCGCTCCACTTCAAGCACCCATAATTCTCTCTGGCAGCGGCATGATTAATTCAAAGATTTATTGATTTTTCTCCTTGCTCCATCTTGCTGACCTGCTTCTGCTGACAGGTCTATGCATTCCGTACTCTCCTGCTAAGTGAATGCACAGCCATGGTTCTCTGCGCTCTGCAGTGCAGGTTTCTAGACGCAGTGCTGTTTATATTGCAGGGGAATGATGGGTATGCATAGTGGATGTTAAGGGTGTCATGGGGCCATACGTTGACTAGGGTGTAAGATATATATATTTAAGAATGTATAGTTGTTAAAGAAACACAAGTGGCCCAAAGCCCCATTCATTCTTATAGGTGTGTTATTCCCATTGTGGCTGGGGAGGACTGACTTTCATCATTGAAGCTGGGTGATCCAGCAAACCTGGAAAGTCATTTGCTATTTGTTAACAAATGTTTTCAATACTGGACCAGATCCATTCCAAGTTTTCCTGGATCACTCAGCTTCATTGATAAAAGTGTATCCTCTCCAGTCTTGATGAGCTTTAATAAATCAGGCCCATAGAAGTGACATGCATGCTCAATAAGAAGATTTGCCCAGAATTTTTTTCCTGCAAAGGCCTTGCTGCACCCATAGGGTTGCAAAGTGAGTGTTGCAGGAACTAGTGCTAGTCTAACCTAGATAACGAGGGATGTTGCTTTAAATTCAGTAGCAGTGCAGCAGCATGGTCACCCTATCACATAGGCATTAGAAGAACTTCAAAAATAGAGTCAACAAGTATTTGTAAGACTTTGCAGAGGACTATGAAAAAAAAATGTGAGTGCTAATATATTTATAATTAGGTACTTCAGCACACTTTTTATAATTCTACTTAAAGCATGCCTAAACTCAGAATTTTTACTTTACAATAAAGGGTAGAAAACACTTTTATTAACCCTTTTATTAAAGTAAAACGTTTGTTTGTGTTATTTTTAAGTGCAGCACCCTTTTTTTTAAAGCCTAGGTGATCAAGAATTAATGGGAGCATGGAGCCTCCTGGGATACCTACATCACGCATCCTGGGAGGCTCTTGGCTGCAAAAAAAAATTACCGAACTCACACATGCACAGTGAGATCGACAATTTTTTTCTCAAAGTACGTCACCTGATCTTGCACCTGCGCGGGATCGAAGAAGAACCAAAAAGAAGATGAAGGAAGTGACGCAGGAAGAACACAAAGACATATACTGGGACGACGTGGGACCTGAATGAAGAAACCTCCCGATGAATAGACTGATCTGCGTGATTAGGAAAGGTAAGTATGATTTTTTTGTTTTGGGTCCGCTTTAAGAGTAACTATACTAAAGGTTTTGTTTTTCTTTAATATAAATACTGGTATCACCCTATTTTAGGGCAAATTCAGACCTGCGGAGGGAGCAAGTTATCTTGTGCGGTTCTCAGCGGTTAGCATCTTGCCAGCCATTTGTACTGCAGCACTGAATCTTACAGAACCAGCATTTGCAGATTTGGCAGCCGGCGGTACTAAGCAATAGTGAGCCAATTCCCACCAACCCCATTAGTTTTCTAAAAATGCCTCCATTCAGGTAGCATCTCCGCCGAGGCAGTGGTTCCCTTGTGGAGGAAGTGGTAACCGTCTGTCTAAACATAGTCCAATGCTGTTTCTATGGATAGATTGTGGCTACAGTATTTACAAAATGTATACTATAATTGGTATTAGTGGCTTTTTAGCAAAGTGCATGTTTCTTTAGCTGACCTAAAAACAGCTAATTTTGAATACCTCAAAACAGTGTATCAGCATTAACTAATAATTGCTTAAAAAAAACCTTAAAAGAAAACACAGGATTTTTATTAGCACATGTTGGATCAAAATAAAAACAGTATCACTTTATTTGCCAACACTCAGTTAGCAAAATGAACATATGCTCCCTAAGCAAATGAAAGGAATAACTAAACACAAAAATAAAAATGTAATATGGTGCAGTTTACCATTCCTTAGATGCAGTGACTGCATTATTTTTCTCTTTTCATGCTAAGAACGCTTTCAAGTACAGAAATACTTCTTGATCTTTCTAGAAATTATGTGTCCTTGTCACTTTCTGTGAATTGAAAGTGTTTACAATGTCCTCTTCCTTACAAGCAATATTCTGCAAATTACCACTGCCCCCCTCATGTAACAGCAATAAAGATCTGTTTGTAGGAGGGCAGCCTAGTAATCACAATGACTCCCTCCGTAATTACAATGCAGGAGTGAGCGTGGTCATCCTAGAGCAGGATGAGTTAAAGGATCCCCAGGTGAACAAAAGGTAAAAAGCCTGAAAAGCAAAAAACTAACACAACCACCACTTCTAAGGACTGGTAAGCTGCAATGTATTACATTTTTTGTTTTGGGGTTTAGATTTACTTTTACCCCTATGAGTAGGACACAAACTATGCACTAAGAACAATGCACTCCATACGTGGCTAATACTTAACATTTGCAAGGCAGATTTAATGTAATATCTAATCATGGGTGTCTTTAGTGGCCACTCTACAAATCTCCATAATAACTCAAACATTTAATGATGTGAAATTTGATTGGGTTCATTTCTACAAAAACTGGTGTGGATGGAAGTTTGTGTTATAAGTCACCTTCTAGCTGTTTACAGTTGGCTAAATTTGAAACATTTTCAAGTGAGGTTCCTAGTGCTGCCTTTTTTCCTAATTTAATGATTTAATCAAGGGTGTAGCTCCCCTGGGTGGTACATTTTTATCATTTTAATACTGGCAATGTAGGCATTCCTATTAATAATTACCCACACTTTTCCCAAGCATGGTAAGAAACTATCATTGAAGTAAAAGACTGTGGGAGGAAATCAGGGCAAAACTTCTTGATATAGGGTCAACAAGACGAAGAAGATAGTCAATGATTTTTGACACAAGACTGTTTTTGACAAAATAAGACGTGGACAAAGAATAAATCAGAGCCCCAAATGCACAGCCCTTCAGCTCCCTGCAGTCCCCTTACATTTAGTCAGCCTGGGCCCTGGAGAAAGTGAAGACCCTGAACAATTGCCCAGTTTGCCCTAACCTAAAACCAGCACTCAAAAGAATGCCCAGGCTTTACAATATGGAGTTCATAGAGTAGCCATCATGCACTATATAAACCTGCAAGAATTATGAATTCTATTTTTTTTTTATTTGGAGAATGACTTAATATTTATGTTTTTTTATTACAAGTATTTTATTGAGCTTTTTACAAAACAAAGAAAACATCATTTTGGACAGATTACTATACTATAGGAAAATAAAAAAATACAAAGTATAAAATAACCAGTACCTTTGAAATCGAAATAGTATTACATACTTATCAACAATACATAATGAAAAACAGTGAAAATGTATCATTAGAACATATTCAACTATGTCTTGCTATGCCAAAGAGAACATACACATACTGTCACTGATATAATGTAACGACTACAGGTAGTCCCCAAGTTAAGGACATCCAAGTTAAGGACATCTGTTCTGGAAGCTCTTGTAACTCTTTAATGACCAAGACAAACTCTGCAGTTGTTTCTTTTTGCATAGCACAGCTTGCTTTAGAAGTTAATAAATGTCCAGGCTCCATAAAGTGTTTTTTTTTTGCTTTGTTTTTTCACTTTGTTTGTGATTAACTCACAGTGTGGATTTTTTACAGTAACTGACATCACGCTGCCTAATAATATGTTGAGACAAACATCTGCCCTAACTGCATTAATTAAAATAATGTACTTGTTCCGACTTGAGACCCTATCTCGTATATAACCTTGGGACTGACTGTAGTTCTGAATCCAGGGGCTCAGTTGGACGACCTCCGCAAGGCCTCTGGGATGTTTATGCTTCTTTAGCAACTTCTTTAGCTACTCATTACTTTTGGATTACACATTTGTAAGGGAAGCAATGGAAGATTTTTGGGTCTGGTAAAGGGGGAAGATGTAGTCCTTAAACACAGGGGTACTCTAGTTTTTTAGTACACTGAACATGTCTCTCCATGCTTCGCAAATCCATTGCCTACATGGCAAACCAAGAAGCAACTGCAGAAGACTAAGGTATGGTGGAAAGCTTGGCAGACTTCCTAACAGGCATGGTGCAGGATTGAGGCATGGTGGAATACTGAGCCATGGTGAAAGCTTGGCAGAGTACTTAACAGTGATGGTGGAAGATTGAAGCATGGTGGAAGCCTGAGCCATGGTGAAAGCTTGGCAGAGTTCCTAACAGGCATGGTGGAGAATTGAAGCATGGTGGAAGACTGAGCCATCGCAGAAAGCTTGGCTATTATGGAAGTAGACACTGAAGTCTAGAAACCCCTTGGGTTCACATAGGAGCTACAGAGTTTGAAAAACAGATTTTGATATTAGAGCAGTAAAAAAGTAGCAAATGTAAAACTTAAGGTAACTCCAACCCTCAAGCTTAAATCTTGACCTTACAAAATGTAAACCTGAAAAGGTAAGAAATGAATGTACAGCTGAATTATTCAGGTCCTTTCATAAGCCCAGCCATCATAGGTGCTCTTCAAATCTCCTAGCATTATGGCCAATGGTTTGTTTTGCTCGAGGACACCTGTGTAATTTCAGTGATCCTTTTAAAAGCAGGACTGGTAAGGACACGTGCATCAATCATGTGCCTCTTCTGAAGTAGCAAAGGGCATTAATAATTGAAGCCACTTAATTATACACAAGTTATTCCGCACTAGTGGCCCGGTCTTCCCTGGGATCGCTGTTGCGCTAAATCTATTCCGAGACGGCTGGAATTTTCTGCAGTCAGTTAAGTTCTATTAAAGTGGAAATGAACGCGGAGAAGAAAAGCACATTAAATATCCATGTAAAATATACCTAATTATCTCTGGCAATGTGATGAAATCATAATAGACAGCACCATAAAGATAACGTTAATGGACCACAGAATTAAGTACAAACTGCCTTTAAGTAGGAGGTTTCAAAGTTTACATTTTTTGTAATGTTAATGTAAAAAGGTTGCAAAATACGATTTTCATTTTCATTACTGTATTACAAATGTGATTTGTAAATGCTATGCTTATGTAGTAGCCAAGTATGCTTGAATCCCAACTGACCCTGCTTAAATCCCAACTGAACTTTTTGAGTAGAAAACTCTGTACTGTGCCAGCATGGTGCACAGAAAAAACAATTTTTCTGCGTGTAAGCAGCTCTTTGAAGGGAGCATTATTAAACCCAGGGGACTGAGGAAAAAATGTGAATTTAGGTAGTCATAGGCCAGCCCCCAAGGACACATCACCACGACAGCCTTTATTTACAATATTATAAGTGGCAATGACCATGTTATATCAGCATGTCTCTTGGCATATTCAAAGATTGCCTAGTGCCACAAGACATTTGGAAGAAGTGGAACCTCTGTGTCATGTTACCAGCCTCCAGACATTAAGTATGTAAAATTTATCAGGGGCAGAGTATTGTGGAAATAAGTCGGCACAGCCAAAAAATTTGAATGTAGTCTGCAGGCTACTAACATTTAGCGTTACTGACTAGAGAGAACTTTCATTAGAGCAGAAGACCTTTTACCTGTATGTACAGCACCACTCCTTGGTCAAAGAATTGCTACTCCCTCCCTACCTAAAACACAGCAAAGTCTCACCCAGTGGTAATTGACATTGTGGTCATTGGGGAGTTGCCACTAAAGACCATAGGACAAGTATAACACAGGGCAAACACATTTTAATCATATACAAGAAACCAAAATCAATATTTAACATAAATAAGACTTGTTTTCAAATATTTTACATACAATACACTTTCCAGATGTCTTTAAGCTGTTTATGTGATTCACACTGTTCTTTTTGGATGTTCTCTGGCATTAGGCAGTTCTCATTAAAGAAAAAAAGTGTACAATTTGCATCATTGTCAGCAGGTCGCCTTGTTAATGGCTCCTCAGGGGCCGGATAGATGATGCTCTGCACTATTAGTACCCTGTTTCCCCGATTATAAGGCACTGTCTTATATTTTTTGAAATGCCAAAATATGCCCTAGGTCTTATTTTCAGGGGATGTCTTATTTTTCCACGAAGAAGACTACAGTACACATTTATTGTTGAAAGTCACTCATGATCACTCATGTTCCTCTGCCTTCAATATGTATAAATGTATAAATTCTGAGCATTTATTTTCTGGTGACTGGTGTTTTCCTTTAAGCCCATTCACATTCTGCTCCTTCATGTTCTAGGCAGTTTCTGCATCCCATATTGGAGGTGGAATGTTGCTGACTCCATTATGATTTTTTTGTTGATTAGTGAACATACGCAAAGTCGAATTTGGTTGGCATTCTAGCGTTTGTGAAATATTTATACTCCCTGCTGACGGGCGTAATGCAGATCCCTGATTTTTTTTTCATGGCTTGATATTTGTGACTGCGCTGGCAGACGCTTCTCTAGGGGGGCATGATCACTTTGCAGTTGTGAAAGTGGCTCTTGAGCTGGCCGCATTTTACTGACTGGCAATTTTGTTCTAATTAAGCCTCATGAATATGAAGATTTGTGCAGCAATCCCACGTTGCCCCTGCTTAGACTTGGCAATAAGATACTGTCTACATTCATTGCCATCCATTAGGGTGTCACTCTCATTTAGATCTAACACACTGTTATTGCAGTTGGTTTGCCTCGTCATTTGCTGCGAGCTGGAAATTGGAAAATCGCATGCGTCACTATAACGGGTTTAATGACTGCGAATGAAAGCAAAGTAGAAAGCCTTCAAAGGAGGTGGATTTTTTTCCAGCAAGTAAAAAAAGGAAATTGCATCTCAGATCTCATAGAAAAGCACGATGTGTTTCTTTAAGGGCCCAGTTAAGAAGCATTTCAAACTGCGCTGCAGTCCGCTTGTTTCTATGGCTTGTCAAAATGTTTCATAATGCAAATACCTTTTACATTCTGTTTAGAAGGTGTGGGATTTTTTTTATCCGTGTGTTTAAATTGTACCTAAGCTCAAAGGGCTCTATTTATTGTGCAGGGAATCAGACATTCCCTCAAACATTCCCTGGTGGGCAATCTTCCAGGTCAATGTGTGTCAATGTCAGCAATTGGAATGTTTCAGGAAATCTTCTGTGCTTTATAACTAGAGCCCAAAAAGTGAAGATTCACTGTTATAAAGAACATAAAACAACATCAAAATTTTGAATCTTAAAAATGTCCTGAAAAATCTACCTTTAGCCTGAAATTCCTCCTTAAAACAAGTCTGGTGGGTGACGGTGTCTAGGAACCCCTGTGCCTCGAGCATTATAGCCATGTATGCATAGTAAAATATAAAACTATAGTTCTTCATTCAATACCATTCAATAAAACATGCTTTCTACAATAAAACAATCATGTAGGATATCGGGATATGCCAGGTATTCTAGCAACCCTGGGGAATGCCAGCCTATTGCAGCATCCTACACTGAGCTGCACATGGGCAGCTCAATGTAATTTAACTATACTGGGAAAAGGGAGCTACAGGGAGATTGCATACATTATTCTGGCCAAGCCAATCAAAATGGCCAAAGATCCAAAGAAGATATGGCGAAAATGGCAGCACCTATGATGCAGTGAATACAAGCAGCTGTTTTTTTTTAAAAAGTTATGATCAGCCAGGTAAGTTTATTTTACTGCAGAAGTAACATCACCTGTCTATTTTGTAATAAAAAAACCTGCCTGGTTGCAATTTTTTATTATAAAGGTTTAGTTCCAACAAACTTATAGGGAAACAAAGGCTCTGAGTTTCCCTCATTCCTAGTAAACAGTCCAATGGTACAATTTATCAGTTCAATGATCTAACCACTGTTGCCCATAAAACTCTGGATTTTGTGGAATTCAAACACAATTAATTCCAACTCCCTCAAACCTTGACCACTAGAGTATTTTTGGTGGGTGTATTTAATATAGTTTATTTCATATTTTGTTTTTTTCTATAGACAAACTTATTTCTTGATTTTCAACAAACTTTTGGGGAAACAAAGAATTTCAGTTACACACATCTCTAGTAAATAATCCAACGGTCCACTTTATCAGTTCATTGATCAATTCACTGTTGCCCATCAAACTGGTTGGGTTTTGTGGAATTTAATTCACTTGATCCAGTTAGCTCTCCCTAACTGCAGCCTTTGGTTGCTGGTTGAATCCAGAAATATTTTGGAGAAACAAAGGATCTCATTTACACTCAATTCTAGAAAATAATCAAATGGTCAAGAAACTTTTGGGGAAACAAAGGCTCTCAGTTTTACTTGTCCCTAGTAAATAATTCAATGGTCTATTTTATCAGTTCATGGATTCAACCACTGTTGGCCATGAAACTGGTTAGAATTTGTCGAATTGCAATTTGATTCTAACTTGATCCAAATGGCTGTGCTTTTAGTGAGTGTATTGAAGGTAATTTAAATAACATTTTTCTCATCCTCTTGACTCTAACTGATCTCCTGATTTTCAGCAAACATTTAGGGAAACAAAGGATTTCAGTTTTCAGGTTAAGTGACCAGTTCACCATTAACCATCAAACTGGTTGGATTTTGTGGAATTCTAACTCACTCGACCCAGTTAGCTCTCCCCAAGTCCAGCCTTTGCAGCTACTGGTTGATATGCAGAAATATTTTTGAGGGAAATTTTCACTGGTTGTTGTTGATTGGCACTCCGTTTTATACAATCCAGCCTGGCTCAGCATCTATTTTTATTGTATGGAAATTAGGTGACAAGTTGCATTTGAGTTACAGTTATAATTACATAGCTAATAGATGTGCAATTTCCCGGGCTCAAATCACATTGTCTGTCTTAGTTTGTATAGCTCCCTGTCCGTGTTACACGCTTTGTCTTCTGCACAAGGAAAATTCAATCTAGCTGTGTAGAGCCGTCCTACTGCAAGGTATGCTGGGAACTTGTGTCAGGATGTCACCTCAGGTAGAAAAATGATTTTCTACTTCTTCCTTTGACAAAATACTCAAAGACCTAAATACATCAGTCAGAACTCCAGGAGGGAGAGGCATAAAGCTTTCAAAGACAGAAAACTTGTCAGGGTAGAAAAAAGTATACAGCTCTGGGAATAGGTTGGCCATAAACAGGCTGTCCTGACTCCTGATATAATTTTTTGATGGGGGTCTACCCTTGGGGGGTGAAATGATGAGTGCTTCCTTTGCAGAATGTTCATATGAACTGGGTGATCTCTCCTTCTTAAATCTGATATTCATGCAAACAAGGAAATATGGAGATGAAATACACATATAAGGGAGTATTTTCACCAGACAAAAGATTTATATTTTTACCCAGCCATACCTAACATTTGCACAGTTCCACCAGACAATACACCACTTGCTATAGACTATAAAAATATTACATGGGTGTCTGCTTTCCATCCCAGGCCTGCCTTTATTATCTAAAGATACCCAGTCTGAAGGGGGTGTTCAGAGGAGGTTTTCTGTATTACTAATAGAGGGCTTATTTTGTACATATTATGGTAGAATATAACTTTCAAATTGTTGACTGGTTTACTTAAAAGTATATGAAAATCACTCCCTTGCTCCTTGTATGATCGATTGTATGTATGATCGGAAGACCTCTCCCTTTGTCCACCACTATCACCCAAAGGTTGGACTACGTCGTCACCCTTCAAGTCCAAGTCGAGTTCCAAGTCATTGGCACCAAGTCCCAAGTCAAGTCTCTAGCCACCAAGAATTCTTCCATGTCGAGTCCCAAGTCAAGTCACTTCATTTATCCCCATCCTCTGACATCTGAATGGGGAAGGGAGGAAGGCAGTGATGCTTCTGTAACACAGCCTTCCTCCCCTCTTCAGCTGTCAGAGGAGAAAACTTAAAAACTTAGAATGGAAGAAAGGTGGGGAGGAAGGCGGTGTTATGTTACAGAATACTCACTGCCTTCCTGACAGCTGAAGAAGAGGGGGGGGCTGTGTAACAAAAGCCTCACTGCCTTTCTCCCTTCCCACTTCAGCAGTCGAGTTGCAAGTCATTCATTAGCTGACTTAAGTTGGACTTGAGTCCAAGTCACGCGACTCGACTTCCAACCTCTGCCTCTGCTATCACCATGACGGAAAATGAAGGAAATCCAACATTTGGGAGAAAAGAACAGTAATGGAGAAGGAATATTTCAGTGGATGGCACTTGTTCTGGGAATAAGAACAAAGAGTCTTTGTCTTTGACAATCTGTCAAAGAGAGGATTTCCCCTACGTTAAATGAAGGTAAATCTCCTTAGTGGGACACACATGTCTATATAGGTTCTCATTCATTGATGTCATTGTATATAAAGTAGTAGTTTTTCACATTCAGTTGGTCTTGTGTCTTTCATGTTGAAGACATTTTGCAGCTTATCCAAACAACTTCTTCATTTCTAATGGTATGAATCCTAGTATATACACCAACTGGTGAAAATATTAATGCCAATAACAAGTGAAGTTAATATCTAGGATTTTCATGTTACGATTGCATCTTATAAGTGGTGGAATAAAAAGGCAGCAAGTTAAATTTAGCAGGACAAATGGGCAAGTGTAAGGATCTAACTGACTTCTACAAGGGCCACATTGATGGCTAGATGACTGGGTTCAACTGGCTGGTTGTATTAGGTGTTTCCTGTATGTATTGGTTCGTATCGATCATAAGTGGCCCAAATAAGAAAAATTCTGAAGCCAAGAGCTCACTCAAGTTGCTGCAATGTGCCTCTCCAAAGTGCCAGGAAGGCAACAGAGGATGCTACTCACTAAATGTGATGGATAGAATGAGAGAGGGGGAGGTGACAGCTTCCAGTCCTATCAGGTACAATCTTACTTTAGGACTTCTTTTGAAAATCATACTAAATATTTGGCGTCTGACACTCCACCAACATAAGAGCAGACACCATCTACATGCCCAAAATATACCCCACAAACTGTTTCCCATCAACACAAAAACAAAGAATGCTTAATATGCATCTCCAGCCCAGAGCAGAGTAAAATCCCTGATTTCTCTCTGCAAATCAAAGTAAACCCATCTGTTTTTTTCCAGGCCGCCATCTCCATAATAATAATCCCTTTGAGTCACTTGCCGGCTGCATAGTAGAGATAGCGAAATTCTGGGGCGTCAGAGGCTCCCGCACCATAGAGATACTTCACCAGAGAGTCGCTAAAATCCAATCATTCTTTTTATAATCTCACCAGAATTACCCAATTCCTTTAAATCTGCTTAGCATAACATGAAGGGAACAAATGTTCTTTTAAATATGACCTTATGTATTCCTTCTTGGTTTTTTTATTTTCTTTACTTGGCTGTGCACATTAATTTAGCTTGCAGATCATCATTAATATGATTTGCCTATATCGGACTTGCTAATGTGTTGCGCATGCCTCGCTCAACTTCTGGAACTGAAATGGGGTAAATGAGAGTTCACCCTGTCGAACATCGCTCACATGATCACACGCTGAGCTTTCAAACAAGTGATTGAAAATGATCATCTACTTCCCTCATTTAGTTCTTTTTTTTACGCAGGTTATGCGGGAGAACTGATTGATTGTGATGGATGCAAGTGTTTTACATCGATGTGCTAAAAATTACATGCAAATATTTATTCTAAAGCTTCTTTTCCTAGGCAGTTTGCTGTCATGAGAGTAAAAATAATTCTGTGTTAGAGTGAGCATAGCCTCTTGTAAGATTATGATCATGTGTTTATATAGCACCAGCATATTACACAGAGTTTACACCATCTATTGTCATATCACTATATGAAATAATGGACTGTGTAAAGAAGAACTCAGAACCTAATGTGTCTACCATAGTGCAATGCCCTCAATACCTAAGACCAATTTTGTGGGGAAGCCAATTAACCTACCGGAATGTTTTAGGATATGGAATGAAGACCAAAGGAACGCACACAAACATGGAGAGAATCTGCTTAACATCTTCCACATTACAGAACAAGTTACTACTAGTAGTCAACCCCTGTCAGGTTTTTCTAAAAGTTTGCGTTTCCACTAGGTAATAACTGTCACTGGAAAATCAAAAATTTTGAGTAGTCACCATATGAGGAATTGAGGAAAATCTGACACTTGTTCTGGTGGCAACTGTCCAAAGAGATTCCTCTTACTCCTTCTACTTTTGATCTTTGGGCTTGATTTATTAAAGCTCCCCAAGACTGGAGAAGGCAATAAAGGGGGAACCTGAATGATTCAGCAAACCTGGAATCAATCTGGCTCTGGATTGAAAACACTTTCCAACTAATAGCAAATTATTTTATAGAAATCCATTCTAGGTTTGCTGGATCACCCAGGTTCTTTTACTGTAGTCTATGATCTCAGCCTATTATGTTTAAAGGACAGCCAGCAAAAGAAACAATTATATAATCCAAAAGCAATGAATGTTTTAATATAGAAATCACAATACTAACCCAGACAATGCCATAATTTGTTTTTCTCCCTTAAAAAATGGGGCCATATTTGTTTGGGGATTGTCCAGGCTCAATAAGTAACTGAACCTGATTGACTTTCACGGTATGTTGCTGCATTTGTATTTAAGCAAGGTAATTAGAGACTTTTTTTTAATAATAAATCATTATTTTTTATTATAATATGTATGCAACTGAATTTTTAAAGCTGTGTTAAACCACTTTACATCAGTGCCTAAAGCTAGGATGAGACGAAGGACAAGGAACCAATCAGTTGCACTCCATGTGCTAACAAGTTATATGCTGATAGGGGAGGAAAGAATTTATGACCAAGAAATTAGCTCATTGGTCTCCTGGTTCCCTTTTCACATGGGGAAGAGACCCTTACATGTTCCCTAACCTAATGAGCCAAAAATCAGGTCCCATCCCTTGCCAAACAGAACCCTGCTATTGAATAGAGCTTTGCAAATTTTAGGACTAAATTGACAGAAATACAAATCCATTGGCAGGCGAAACAGCTCCCTTATTTGTATTTCAACTGTATAATTAACAGTTTGCTTGTTTAAAAATTTTCAAACAGCATTGCATAAGTATAAAAATGCCAAAATGCATACCATCTCCAATATTTTGTAGTTTTCCATGTCTCTTCTTTTTTTTTACAACATTACATGTTTTGTTCCAGCACAGGTTCTCTTCCTTCCGACAAGCAGCTGCTTGCATTACAAAGCACATAACATCAGATGAAAATTTGTGTTAATTGTTTGAGATGTCATATTGGCATCCATCTTTATGTAGTAAATCCCAGCATGTTGAGGACAGCTGGATGTTTACACAGGGCTCTTTGCCTGCCCGTGGAGAAGAGCTGTGTAATGTGTGTTACCTGTCTGAACTGCTAATGATTTTTAGCCAGGAGAAGACGGTCTGTTCTGTACTTTGTAGCAAAGCGGCACCCAGGTGATCAGATGTACCTTAGGTGTGGTGGATCGGATCAAAGCTTTTGGAATAAAGGCTTGACGATCAAACAGATCGAGGGGTGCACTTCATGAAAGTACTTCACAGCTTCACAGTCAGCTTAATTGTGCTAAAAATACAAAGTTCGGAAAACCATATTCTGTTCTGTTCATCAACAAGAAAAGACGAAAAAAAGTATAGGACCCGCTCGCACAGGAGTCAAAGTACCCAACTTCTATTGGATGGGTACAGCCAAAACTTGAATAGCTGTGCTTGGATCTCCAGATACGTTTAATCTACAGAAAGCCAATTTTAACAAGACTTAGGTATAATGAAGGTAATGAAGAGGCTTTGCCAATTAATTAAATTGATTTAATGAACTGTAAGCTGAGGCTGGTTGCACAAACAAGTTGATCCAATTGTTTACTTAAAGCCTATTGATTTTTTTTGAAAAAATGAAAAGGGAATTGACATGGTTATGTTGAAAGAAATGGCAGCTTTAGTAACAATACCCATCTCTTCTTCAGTGTTTCCAACAGCAGCCATACCACTCTTCCACCCGATGCCAGTCCTCCTATCCTCCTACAGGTGGTGAATTATCCAGATGATATCCAGATGTACTAATGAACTGAATGCTGCCCATATGTCAGAATAAGGACTGTTCACTGCTATTGTTAGATTGTTAGAGCAAAAGTGGGCGGTCCATGTGGTCAAGTTTCCAACCAGAAGACTGCTAATGCTAAATTCAGCATACATATATATATATATATAAAAAAACAGGAAGGGCATGAGGTGGGAGCTCATAATATCTGAAATGGGCCTTTAAACATCTACAAAAATGAAGATGTAGATTACCTGTTGGCAATCTTTTCTCTAGTAATTACTTAGCGTGCAATGTTGTTCAATGCATCTCTGAGTAAGGGTAGATTTCTTGGTAGAGAAAAAAGCTTTGCTTTCTCATGTTGTCCCTCAGATGATTGGTAGGGCAGTATTCATGAGGCAACAGGTGAGGATTAGAAATCACAGATCTACAGAATGAAAGAAGAAACAGGGGAATTCAAGCACTGCATCTGTTCAGTTACAGCTTCCCTTCAGTACAGAAAACCGTGAGCAGCACAATAGTGACCCCACCAAATCTCACTGCAAATCTGGTGAGACTAGCAGAGATTGCAATGCCTTCAGATCGGTGTTTTTCAACCAGTGTTCATCCAGAAGTTACCAGGGGTTTCTTAAACAATGAGCAATTTCAGAATCTTAATTATCTTTTTGGGTATCCGTCAGAATGGCATCCCCTCCCCCTTGCCATAAATTCAATCAAATTCTCTTCATAAATATTGGCAGGGGTTCTCTGAGACTCAAAAGTTTTTTCAAGGATTTTTCCATGTTAAAAAGTTTGGGAAAGATTGCCTTTGGGAAAGACTGATGAACTCACACTGTAGACATACAGTTATGAGGCTCAATGTACAGGTAGGTCTAGGCAAAATAAATGTACTGCTAATTTCACAATTACATCAAGACAAAAATGTACATTTGTCAGTGTACATTTTGTCAGTGTACAATTCTAGATGTTTCCTGTAAAATAGAAAATTACAGGGTATGTGTTCAGCTATAATGAAGAAAAATTTATATTTTTAAAGCCTGTCAATATAATGTTTGGTGACAGAGCATTACTTTACATTTTTTCACAACGTTCAGACACAGTTTTAATGATTCTTTAAGTTATTCGATTGCAAAGGTGGCTCTTAGGGACATACATGGAGTTGGCAATGACAAGGGTGACAAGATGGCTTGTTGATTTACTTTCTTGGAAGATGGTATTGCTGTCCATCTGAAACAATAGCGTGAAGAATGACCGAGCAGATTAAACAGATTTCACTAAATTCGGCCTCTGAGTGTGATATTGCTCTTATCTGTTAAAGGTTAACTTTAATTGTTTTGTCATTAGGCTAAAGATTTATAAACTGATATATTTTACAATTTGTAAAACCTTTATTTTACAAATTAAAAGTTAATATGAGGTTCTCTCTATTGAACAGTTACTAAGCCGTTATAGCTGTGATCATTAAGATCACTTTTATCTGCTGTGTCATCCTTCACGCTATTGTACCAGATGGATGGCAATGCCATCTTCCAGGAAAGTAAATCGAGAAGCCATCCTAGCACCCCTGTCATTGCCACCTCCATAAGAATCTTTAAAAGAAAAATCTGCCCTACTTTCATATTTGTTGTCTGCTTCTGCAGTCTAAAAATCTAGTGGGGTCTTATGTTTGCTCGATATAGAGAAGGGTGCACCCCATTTCATCATTACATTTTTGAAGGCTTTAGAGCAGTGTTTCTTAACCTTTTTAACATGGTGAACCCTTGAAGTAAGTTTTGGGTCTTCACAGAACCCCTGCAAAAATTATATTTCTATATCCACAACTCACAGTACTTTAGCATGGCGGTCATTGGGAAGAATGCCTCCTACATTGCTGGGTAGTGGGAACAATGAATTTATTGGATACATAAAATACTATCCATAGAACTACTTGTAATACAGCATTCCACCAAACATTGAGAGTCCCAGGGTAACACCAGAAGTTCCAATCTCTGCTACCGAAAACCCATGTTTACACAGCGAATCTGCGTAGACCAGTGTTTCCCAACCTTTTTACATGGGGGAACCCTTGAAATAACTATTAGGTCTTCTGGGAGCCTCTACACTGCTTTAATTGATATATCCACAGCTCACATTGTGGTGGTCAATAGGAAGAATGCTTCCTACATTTCTGTCCATTGGAAAGGCGGACACTCTTACAGATAGCAAAATGAACATCGGTATCTATTAAACAGATCTGGGAGACAAAAATTGCTTATTGTTCAAGAAACCCTAGCAACCTATGGAGGAACCCTAGTTGACCCCCTGGTTGAGAAACACTGCTCTACAGGTTAGAATATTTCCTAAAAATTCCAGAAATCTTTTATGACCAGCATGCAAAATTCAAAAACTACGAGCAGATTTCACCTCTTAGCGAGGATGTTCTGCTAAATGATAGTTGTTGATTGGTTGCTATGCGTACCTACACGTTAATATTTATTTCTTTGCTTATTAAAAGCCAAAACAAGGTTATTTGGGATCCAAATGATCATAATCTGCTTTCTCATGGATGAATACAGCTTTTCTCAGTACTCTGTGCAATTTGGCCTTACTGAGGCATTACCGGAAATGTTTGAAGTGTCTACCACAATAGGGATTTCCATTTGATGATTCATTTGTATGACAATGATAGATTCCATCTGTTACCTGGAACGATGCATTTACACAATGCATGTGAAAATTCATTAGTATGCAGAATTTGTCAAGTGTTGGCTGCTGAATAATTGATTTAATATGCACAAGACTGACTCACTGAGGATGAGAGTTAATACCATACTTACCGGTAATGTTTCTTATTTTAGGTGTCTAATTACAATGTTTTCTATTCCCTGGGACAGTGTGAGGATATTGTAAAGCCTTGGCTTCATCTCATAATCTGGTTCACTTTTCCTGCATCCTTGCCTAGAGCTTTGGTGTGTCCCACTCAACAGGTTTACCTATGGCAAATACAAAATGGCACACACTTACCTTCAGCTCCAAATGGCCACCAAGAGCAAATGTAAACGTCTGGGCTTTCTTGGATGATGGGTATTCATGCTCTTCACTCCCCTTGCTACACATGGCATTTTGATGATCGACTTTTTAGGCAGATAGGTTTAGGATTTTATTTGTGTGTGTGAAGTCATGTTTTGGAGCTCACATAAGGATATGTTACCTCTCAGTCTGAAGATTATCTGTTAGCATCCTCAGCCTCCCTTTATCCATGCAGAGATGTGCCTTTCTCAGCATCCCCAGTACTTACTCTGAGGCTGTGCACAACTGAAAGGGGATTTTAGAGTACGTGCTGCAGCCAATGAGCAGATCAGTTCTTGGTTTCAATCTTGTTCTGCAATTGGCTGTTAAGTCCTATTTAAAACCTCTCTTGTTCAAGGCTCTGGTTCCTAGATCCTCTGTGTGTTACTTGAGATTTTACCCACCAGATATTTGACCCTGCTTCTTATCCTCTGCTTGCCTTGACCTTGGACCACCTAGACCTTGATTCTCGCTTGCTGCCTAAGTCTTTAAGATCTTCTACCTCGCAGGCAGCCTAACTAGTACTGATCTATGGCTGTCCCTACACTAAAGCCCTCTGTTCCACTTAGGTAGAACTGAGATACGGAGAGCCTGGGGACTGTGATCCGGTGTTCTCCCTGCAGCAAAGTAGTCCAATGCCCACTAGGGTTACCAACTCATCACTTGTGGGGTGCTCGGGTAAAAACAAACTCCTAGACACTAGTCCCCAGGTAATCCCGTGTCACCTGCCAAGAAATGCAGCCCTAACAGAACAGCCTTCCTGCCTTTGCTTCACTTGGCATTTCCTTCCCTCATGCTTTTAAACTTACAATATATCATGTCCACAGGCCTTGACAGTCTTTTGTAAAGTGTGCCCAGTCTCCAATCATTCTTTAGTATGTCTCTGATTATTTCCTCAATGCCTGCATTCCCTGGCCATCTACTGTAGTATCTCCACAGTCTCTGGAACTTTTTTGTAATTTTTTTATAATGTACATTATTTATGGTCCATTGGTGATTTCAAGGGATACACTTAAGGCATCCTAAACCAGAAAACCTGCCCTAGATTGCATTGAAAGTCATGAAAGCAACCTGGTTGTTCATTATCCAAATGTAAACATTTAAAAGTAGGTCCAAACCCAATCCAAACCATCTCACACCAAAAATGTGACAGGCATGCTTTCTGAGCAATAGTGAGGTGAGTAAAAGTGAATGGAGCTCAATTCACCAATTACTTAGCAGAAGTTTGTATTTTCATAATGAAGAGGGTTCCTGCTGTACTATCTCATTCACAGTCATTCTGTTACAACATGTACACTTGATGAATACGCATGACCATTCTATAGATTTAAAAAACTGTGGTTCATAAAACCACTTTGTCTGAAGTTCAGCTTTCCATGTTCTTGAATGCAAATAGCTAAAAAAAATATAGGGAGCTGTTTTACTTGTCAATGGATTTATGTTCATGTCCATTCAGTTTAAGGTATAACAAAGCTCTGCTAAGTAGCACATGCCTGTCTGGCCTGTCATGACCTGATTTTTACTGCAGCTCAGGAGCACAATTTATTGGCTCCTTGTGTTCTTATACCTTCTCCTTTCTGAGCTCTGCAGTACAGAAACTTCAAGTGACTGCTTTCAGGTAGTATTCCGGTACTTACTTTACTTGCATTTAATATATATAGACATAAAAAATTATTAGTATATATGAGTTGCAGTAATTGGTATTGATATCTTTATAAACAGGCCTTGTAGTTTAGGTATATTACATACAGCTGGTTATATGACCCTTCCAAAGCTGTAATATGTAACAGTATAACATGAATTTCTTTGATCAAACAGCAAGTTGTTCATTAGCTTACATTAGCATCTATTGATTCCCGGGCTACAGCAGAGAGGTCGGATGTCACAATCCAGCCGCCCTCAGCCCCTTTCCACAAGAAGAGTCCCGTCTCCTTTGGTTAGCTGTCAAAAATCAATATACTGGGATTTAATCCAAAACCGCGGAATGACAGCTATCACAAGTAATTACCTCAGCCCCCAACCCAGAAAGATTTTAAGCAGAATGGCGTTAATCTAAGCAGCATATGGAAGGAGGGAATTAACGGTGAGCAGCACGGCGCTGGGAAGCCTTATCGCCAAGATGCGTATAGCTAAACCCATCATTGTCAGGAACATATTGCCGCTCGTTATGTCCTGGGACTCCTCAACGCTCAACGGGTTTCATTAAAATACCTTGAACAGAGACAACGGCGGCCCAAATCCTGACCTAAATATTCATTTTCTGCTTTTACCTGCAGGGGAGCATCAGTGGAGTGGAAAATGTACCTATAATGTTGCCGGAATTTGTCTGCTAAAATGTGGCTGAATTGTGCCATCTAAGAATTGTGAGTGGCATAATTAGGTACAATTCTCTAGCTGTGACATATCTCTATTTCTCAGTTTTGTTATTTAAAGAGGAATTTATTATTTATAATTTTTGGGCTTGTATTGAAAAAATACTCTTTCCACCAGACATTCTCAACCATGTGATCCTAGGATTCCATCAAAGGTTGTCAGGGTTTCCTTGAGCTGTAAATGCTCGGCCTCCCATTTTCTGGTGCCTGCATAGTTCTTAAACCAGTGGCGATTTGCAGAGCCAGCATCATTAAACCAGAGATCATTACCTTTCTTTAGGGTGTCATTCAGGCCACCACTGTAAAAGAGGCCCACGGGCACCCAATTAGTTGGTTTTAGCTTAGGTTCCGTGAAACCTGGAAAGGTTGAGAAAGGTACTTGCACTGTCCCCAGCATGGTCATTGAACCACTTTTCAGCATTCTGTCTATGTGAGCAGACAGATACCATGGAAGGGTATCATCACAAGGGCTGGGGTCACAGTACCCCATGAGTAAACCAGGCTCATTCATATATGAGTGCAGGTCAGAGTAAGAGAAAAAGAAATCCCTCCAACGCCTCCAAGAAGAAAGAGGAAAGGTCTGCTATAAGACTGCAGAAAAATGAATACATGGGGGTGGTTTGCAAAAATAAATCTGGGGGCTTCTGCAGAATGGCGGGGTATGTGTTTATTTGAGTCCACAATGCTAAAGCCGCTTAGGGCATTGCAAATGCTGTATTTGTCACTTATGGTGAGTTTTTAATGTGTTTTAGATTTTCTTTGGACTGGCTTCAATCCCATTAGTTTTAACCCTATTTATTCTGTAAAAAAAAAAATCTTCAGGCTAATGAGTGGTAGTTTTTTGGCACAAATATACCGGTAGGTCCTGAACTGGTAAAAATCATCTTCTGCGCTTATCAGGAGTTAAATAATGCCCAATGATCCCTAAAAAAAACAAAAAAACACCACCATTTCACATTCCCACAGTGACTCCAATGCAACTTTATATTATTCCCAAGTTGCAAAATAACAGTTTCTGCCCTAAAGATGAACATGCTATGGGCAAATATCTTGATTTTACACATCATTATAGCATATTCAAGGTAATATTATAAGACAAAGCCAAAATTGTGCCAATAAAGCAATATACATTTTAATGGACATGGTATGAGTTTGTATAATTGTATGGCGGTACATTTTTTTGTGCCTACTGCAATTGTTTTCAATCGAATCTCCATGGTGAGCAAAGCAAGCTGAATACAGTAATTGGTTGTCAGCATGGAAGTCATGACTGTTCTCAGAGAAGAGAAAAGATGTTAGTTAGGTGGATTCATGCATCACAGCAACCATATGATGCTTCTTCCCTTAGACACAGCACCCATCAGTGATAAAACACAGAAGCTTCACATCTCTAGGAAAGAAAGGGGTGCTTGTTTTCATCTGCTTGTGTTTGTCTATAGCCTGTCCACAGCTTCACTTTAATGTAATGGTTAGCAAGTGTGAACTAATGATTCTTTGAACAGAGAACAATTTTCCATGACAGGGAAATATTCCATTGGTGGGGCATCAGAATTGTGGAATGGCAATGCAAAAGCAGTTTGAAGCAGTTTGATGCAACTGATCAAATTGAGAAGCAATTCAACTGATGTGAAATGTAAGCAATATGCACCTGAGATCAAGATGCATTCTCCCATCATCATAAACCCAAAGGATTCCTGAATCTAATAATGTTTAATCTCAACTCTCAAGAACCTGGTAACTCAAGAGACATCTCAAGTTATGTCAAATGGAAGCCCAATGCACCTGAAAGCAAGCCACATCCACCCATCATCTTAAACCTAAGGATTGTTGAATTTCATAGTGTTTAATCTCAATTCTCAAGAACCCGGTTAGGGAACATTATAAATATCTGCAAGTGACGTCCTCCTGCAGAGTGAATTTTAAATATTTTCAAAGGCTTAAAGATTCATGGTTCCTTATTGTGACAGTTTCTCTTGCAAGCCCTTAATCTAATTCTTACTTTCAGAATTAAATATTAAGCTTCTTTGCTTCTGCTGGTTCCCGCCAGGTCAATTTATTGTCTTTGATGATGGTCCATTATGCATTTGGCCCTTTTCTCAATAGAAGTCCAGCTTGGGGGCAAGTGTCTGTGCTGGACTGATAACCGCTCTATTCTCTGGTGGGAAAAATCCATGGTTACAAAGATTCATTATACTCCAAAATGACGGCCTTTTTTTTATCTGGGAATGTTTGACTGTCAGTCTTGAAGAAAGGTACCTGGGCTACACAACATATCTGACCGTACATCCTTATTAAAAGCAAGGAAGAACTAGATGTGAGTTAAATAAATCGATATTCCCTATCAACACTTTTTAAAAAGCTGTCCTATTTACCAGAATCTTCCCCATTATCCTGCAGGCCTTTCTCACTGTCTGTTCATAAGAACGACTCTGATGTGAAAGCTGAGTACAACCTGCTTAGATAGAGCTGCTGTCTCACCTCCTGCTTGACATGATTTCCCACAATGTTGATATACCAGCTTGCAATCCTCTTCTTCCAGGTAATTATCTGCAATGTTAAAGTTTACCTAAACCTAAAAAAATAAAAATGAAATCAGAATTGTTCTTTATTCCAGAAGGGACAGGTAATGTCTGTTTGCAACCTTCCCCTTAATTGACACTGGCACATGTTCAGCGCATGTATAATCCGTCCATAGATGGCTGCTGGGAATGAATAAATCCCTATGCTCATGAAAAGGAGTAAAGCTGCGTACACACTTCCAATTTTTATCGTTGGAAATGGACGACGAACGAACGACGAACGACCGATTGGCCAAAAATCGTTCGTAAAAAAAGTAACCAACGACGCCGACGAACGAGGATAGTCGTTGGAAATGAACGACCGTACCGGCGGATCGGATTGGACGACGATCGTTGACCATCTATCGTGTGTACGGTCGTTCAGTGATCGTCCATGTTCTGAGCATGCGCGGTGAATGAACGTTTGCTCACTTCCTGTGGTGCACGTCACTTCCTGTATCGTTCAAACGATCGCATCTATCGTGTGTACAATATCTTTGAACGATCGTGTCGTTATCTGTATGTACAGGATCGGTGCCATACGATCGTTCGCAGATATCGTGCAGGATCGTTCGTCGTTCGTTTACCAACGATAAAAATTGGAAGTGTGTACGCAGCTTTAATGTCATTTCCGCCTAGCCAATCAAGATGGCCAAAGATCCTGGACTCAGAAGAGGACCTGGTGAAGACGTTGGCACCAGGGAACATAACCTATCCCTTCTGCAATAAAGAACCCACCTGCCTTATGTGCCTCTTAGCAGAGGCATATCTTTCACTTGGGGTGGTAACCAAGACATTTGTTGCCACTTTTTAGGTGCTTATAGCTGTATATTTCCTTATTGATTGCCAGTGCAGTTTAGGGAAGGGAGGAAAGTTGTGACTGGCGATATTGGCACTCGAATGACTTAGACGGCCAGAATTCTTTGGAATTGGACCCTGTCCATTGATGCATTGAGTGGGAAGACAGGGCAGGAAGCAAAAGGCAGCCATGGCTGGGAGCCCTGGGAAAGGAGCCTGTAGACAAGAGCCAAAGGATAGGGTTGATAAGAAACACAGCATGAGGAAACGGCGATAAGCCCTAGGGTTCAGAGAGCTTAGGTAGGTGTGTGTGCGCTCAGGTGCAGGTGCTTAATTTTCACTCCTTGGCTTTGGTGGGGCCTGACCAAAGTTTTGATGGATTATTTTAGTAATGGGTTTACCTCTACTACTACTCTCTATTTTCCTTTGGGAGCCACTGAACCCTAGGCCCAAGTTCTATTGGGCAGAATCAGGACTCAAGTCTCAAGTCACTAATAATGCCCGCCCCTGTCCGATGCCAGTTGATGTTTTGACATGAATTTATGGACTGAAGGGGCTGGGCTTATTGGCTTACTAATGATTTTATTTTAATAGTTTTATGATGTCCAAAACTTCAGTGGTCAACTTTTTTACTCTCTGTACACAATTATATTTTCCCTTTTATGATAATAGGTGATAAATTTGACTTTGCTTTCAATCTGCTTTCATTTAATTAACTGTGCTGAGTGCTTTATATGAGGGTCATTTCATCTAACTTACTATTCATTTCAGTGTTTTTGTATTCATTTCACTCTTTGTACAGTATAAAATGTATATAAAACAAACAATACAATACAAAGCTATGGGAGGAATACTGTGGCTCCAGTTGCTGACTGCCTACAGAATGTGCTGGTTATCTGGTTTGTATTCTGACCCATTGGCCCTGATTTACTAAAGCTCTCCAAGGCTAGAGAGAATACACTTTGATCAGTGAAGCTGGCTGATCCAGAAAACCTAGAATGGATTCCTTAAAATCATTTGCTATTTGCTAGCAAGTGTTTTGAATTCTGGACCAGATCCAATCCAGGTTTGCTGGATCACCCAGCTTCACTGATCAAAGTGTATTCTCCCCAGCCTTGGAGAACTTTAATAAATCAGGGCCATTGGCTTTACTTTCATGTAAACACAAAAGGTATTCAGATTAGGAAAGTTTGGATAATATCAGGCTTCTTGATGTGTATGTTTGCTGGGTCAGAGTGGCCAGGTAGCTGGCAATGTGTGAAGAAGGACTCAGTATTAGCAGCCTCTCTGTTTTTTACATTGCATTATTCTTTTTTACATATATGATTTTTAAAGTTTTTATTGGCAGATATCTTGTATTCCAAAAGCATGTTTACTGGGAATAAATTGGAAGAAGAGAGAGATGGAATATTTGCTCAGGTTACTTATATCTACTGAATGGGTCAGTGGAGGAACACCTCCCCCCCCCCACTTTCTCCCAGCCCAAATGGATTTTCATTTGTTCAGGAAAATCATTTTGGATACAGGAAATGCTGGGGTTTGTTAGAAATCTATATAAATGTATTAGAAACTGCACATACAAACAATAAAAAATCAGGCTCACATGCAAGGGAAAAAAAAAAGCTTGGTGGCTTCCTGTCCCATCAAGTTTTGTGCTCCCTGTGTCTGGTAGAGCATTTTGATGAGCAAGAGAGTGTACGTTATGCAACTATGTCACAAAAAATATAAACCAAAATGGTTCCAGTTTAAATATACGTTCTCTGGTGTAACCAAATGAACAATTTTGCATATATTGGATTGCATATATAAACTAGACCATTGGATGTGATCACATGACCAGTCCCGTATGTGTACGTCAAACCCAATGGATCGATTGTATCTCTAATGCTAAAAGAAGCTTGACCCCCATACATTCACTAAACTGTACATTGACTATTCTCGTACATAATCATTTATGCCCGGCCTAAGTGTTTTCATGGTTAACTTCCATTGAACAGAGATTGCAGTATCATGGTTTCAGGCTTCATTGCTTCCAAATGTAGGCTACAATTCTATAATCAGCTTGATGGTGTGTGCTACAGCTATAGTTAAAGGCCTGCACATGGGAAGGCAGATCGGAAATATGGATCATCATTGTGTCCTGTACAGTACATGTCAATCCATGTACTGTACAATAAATGACAATAAATTTGGTTTATTATGCATCTCAAGGAATTTCTTCTGCCAAAGCCTCCAATGTCTGCATGCAAATAAAGTTGTGCATAGGTGATCAACTCTATTTTCTGGATTACCTATAATTTCTATAAACTAAAGGTGTCCCTACCCCTAAATTGGGAAGTGAGAAGGTTAGCTTTATGCCCCTAAGTGAATCAACACCCCCACTTCTATTTCCTTGTCTCTTTCACAGAACCATGGACAGTTTTTCATTACTTTTACACCACTGAGCTCATTGACTTAGATTGGGCCATATTGTATGTTGGCCAAGAATACACCATGCAAGAAAAGCACATTGGTAATGCATTACACTAAGTTTTTTAAATGTTTGTTTTATATAAGAATAAGCTATAATAAGGTCACTTGCAAACAGTTAAAAACACAGTTGAAATACAGTTAAAAAAACTGTCAACAAATTGTTACCCCCTTTTGTTTTTTTTAAAAGACACCCAGCCAAACGCTATTACCAGGTCTCGATGCTTTAGTTTTTCCCTACTGCAATCAAAGCAGTTGCAATCGGGTTAGGACTATGACTGTAGCGTAAATAAGCAGCAGATCACTAAACATGTCACCCCTGAGCCCTATACAAAAGAACAAAGTAAATCTGGGGTACCATTGAAATATTTTTGTGCCTGTTCCTCATGGTTTACTTCATTACTGCTATACAAGTATACTGAGCATAAGGAGTCTAGGACTTTCAGTGCCATATTGGTGGAGGTGAAGATTACTTTGGTTTTGGCAGTGGGAGGTATGGAGCTCATCCAAGACATGCCTACCATTACTGATGACATCTCTGCTCATGCCCTCCCCTTCATATTTCTGATTACTACAAATAGTTATTTTGTCTGACCAATTGCTCCAAGGCAAGGCTAATAACTCATTGGCTATCATGTTGTTACACTGAATAGGATCCTAAACCAAATGCAGCCAAAAAAAAAATTGAGGGTGTCTTTAATTATAAGTCGGTTGGCTGGTCCCGTCATGCCTGGCAGAGGAAAAGCAGCAGGGTTTGGGCTCAGTGTCATATACGCGCTTACATTTTTTTACCAATATAAGCCTTTCTTAAGGAGATTTGTCCCCTAATCCTGGTTGATTGTTATACAATTGGTTATCTTACAATGTGCCGCAGATGGCTGGGAAGTGTAAGGCAGATAAACAGGAATGCTTAGGCGTTCTTCAATTTCCGGGTTGGATTTTTTCCTCCCGTAATCCAGGCCCAAAGCATGCCAAATCTGTTTTCATCTTCTGTTTAATGCTCTCCTGCTGTAATCACTGCAATATGTTTGCAATCTGTCTTTATATAAAAATAATACTTATTATAATATTATGGTTCAAAGTACATTTCATAAGCAGTCTGTCTAATTGGGAAGATCTGTGGGATGGTGCTAAGCGTAGCAGGGAGAATGGAGTTTGTTTATAAATAAAGCTGGTTGAAGTACGGAACTCCAAGTGTATAAGGCGTTCTGTTACCAAAACAGAATGGCGGCTATGAATTCAGCCCAAGGTGGTTAAAGTGTGGGTGCAGGGAACAATTAAGAAAAATGCAAAGTATGCACATATGACAATTCATTTTTTAACCCTTGTGCTGCAGCATTTTACATCCAGCCCACCTACGACCCCCTTAAGTGTTCCTGTACTCAGTTGCAATGCCTGGACCCCCTGCCAGTACAGATGTGCGAGAGATCCTCTTGACGTCTGCAGGAAGTGGTCTTAGAAGGCGATATTTAGTGCTGCAGGTCCAGCCCTGGCTGTGGGGGCCTCTGGTGACCAAGGAGGGCCCAGGGCCCTCGTGCAGTAGCACACTGTGCACTTCCTGATCTCCATCCCTAACCACAAATATGTGAACAAGCCTGCTATTTATGAAGAGTATTAGGAGGCCAATGTCTGCTCTGTCTTCTGCAGATTGAGCAAACTAGTGATGTTAGACGTCCCCAATGTCATTTAATAAACTTTCACAAGAGAAGATGAGTTTTGAGAAGATGAGAAAAGTTTAATACCCTTTCTATACTGTGTCCCCATTGGAGGATTTTCCTTTCCCTTTTGGTGGCAAACATAAAATTTTCATTCTGTTTCACTGACACCCAATTTCTTCCCTGCTGAACTTTCCCATCTGCAGGGACAAAGAGATTGCTGAGTGGTAAGCCTGATTCAATAGGGAGTATGTCTGACCTCTGCAGCAAGACCGCTGTTTACACAAATACAAAAGGGTTCTTCTCTGTAGTATGTTGGCAAGAGTTTTTTTATGCTGTGACTACTTTTTTAATTTCATGAACTTGGAATGTATTCTGGAGAATTAAACTGACAGCTTAAGTAGGCTTTATGGAACCCTTCTATACAGATAGGAACTTTCTTTAAGACTTACTTATATTCGCACTGCCAAAACATCACAAACCAAGCCTGGATCAGTGCCAATATTTGAAACTAGCAAGCTGTGTACAGCCTTTATTGCAGAATAATATCCACTGCTATGGTCTTTGCACAATAGCACAATACCCACCCGCATTTTACCAGGTACCCACTCTAGTAAAGTGCTCTGCTGCCGTGGCATTAAGTTACTTAGTTAGGGTTCACCAGCTTGATAAAGGCCCCTCAGACAGTGAAGGCTTGTTAAGCCCCAGGGGGAGGCTAATAATTAAACTTGGAAAGCAAGCAGCGCCGTTCAGCTAAACAGCATCTTCAAACAGCCATACAGTTGCAGCGCCAGGCTCTGGGCCCTCGGGTGTGTGTAGAGACACCACTAAGATCTGCCAGCGATTCTCATAGAAGAAGTAAATTGATGGAAGTGTTGTGTGCAGATCTGCATAAAGCAATATGATTCCGCCTGAGGGCTCCTTCAGCAGGGAGTGATTAGCAAAACGTCTAGTATTTTTCCCTCTTTCACGCTACCCTGTTGCTTTGTTAACATGCCTCTTGTCAGAGAAAAAAATTCTAGAAGCCATATGCCAACCCACAGCACAGGGATCTCTCTTGCTGATTGCATGCATAAGGAAATGTTGTTTTGATATCATAACTGCAGAAACTGTAGGATGTTTTAGAATCCAAAGTGAACTTACATTGACAGATCGTATCAATAAAGACATAATTTGGTCTTATTGCATTCATGACAAAGGAAATATTTCCAGCTGACTTGGTAGATTTAAAGCTGAACTTTAGGTGATCTACATGGGCATATGTGGGACCTCTCTGTGACCTCCATATTGACTTAACTGCAGATATGTAAAATCAAAAAAGAAAATGGTGGTCAATTTACTACATACAGGGGAGTCAAGTGCAACACCTGGAATCACCAAGGGCTGCACATGGTAATACATGAGTGTAATGCTGCAGGACATGACACAGGAGATAGTCAAAGGCCCCAAACACAGTATAGAGTTTGTTAGGTCACAGATTTTACGGAGTGTTACGGTGTGATCAGGCCCCTATGGTAGTTGTAGTCAAGCAGGCTAAGATCCAACAGTCCTAAAATAGATCTTTTGGGTACTGGTGCCAAATAAATAGGGTCACTTGGCCTACCTGTATGTACATGTTTGGTGCATAAAGAGAAGAAGGGAAATTGTTCTCATATCAAATGACTAGATCTAAAATAGGTACAGATATCAAAGTAAATGAAGGCTGAAGACTTGCTGAGAAGCACTGTGCAAAGTGTGCTGCAAACACTAACCGTGCAACTAATGGGCCAATAAAGGATGCAGGGATGCATATAAAAGACATAAAACACTGATCTGTAATATTCTGTTCAAAGAACATTCTAAAAATTGTTCATACCATCTTGTTGCTACCTATCTTCTATAACACCTGTATATGTCGGAAAAAAAAATAGAACGTCAGTTGAGCCAGGAAACAATGAATCCTACGAGAGTGAGGAAACCATTCCCCCTGGTCTAGCCAATGACAGTCCAATTTATTCCCAGGATCAGTCTCTCCAAAGAATTGTATTAATTAGAGCTGAAGATCTCATTTCTAGTAAGAAAGACACCCAATTCACATTTAAAGGGGAACTGTATTTTTTTTTTAAATATACCCTATACGTGTGTGAACATGGGAATTGTGCAGTCGTGTCCTCAGATGTAATATTTAAAGGAAAATTTTTACTAAAAAAAATAAAATAAAAAAAAAAGCTGTCTCTACACAAACCAAACCCAGCAGGTTGCACACTGTTTTACTTTCCCTCTTCTTTTCGGAATCTCTGTACTGACTAGTGCCACCATCTTTGCTCTTCCCACTTCCTGGTTCTTCCTCACTTTACCCGATCTCGCACTGTGCAGGTGCAGGATTAGGTGACATGTTCTCCTTCAAATGAAAAAAAATAAGTGCCAAGCTCACTGCACATGTATGAGATCGAGGATTTGCTTTTTTACATTTGAGGAAAGCCCTTTAAGGATACATGCATGATCATGGGCATGCTCAGAAGCAGCACACAGCTATGTGACACATATACTCTAGGAGGCTGCAGGTTTCTTCCTTTTCTAAGACAGCAGTACCTAAGATATATCTATCCCCCTAATGACACCCACTCAGCCTTCACTAAGACCAGAAGACTCGTGGAATGGAGAAGCAAATGTCAGTATTTAGTTGGTATTTGGGTATACACTTCCCCTATTGCGTGTTACTTCCCCCACCTCCTAGATTGTAAGCTCTTCGGGTCAGGGTCTTCTCCTCCTGTGTCACTGTCTGTATTTGTCTGTCATTTGCACCCCCTATTTATTGTAAAGCGCTGAGTAATATGTTGGCGCTATAAAAATCCTGTTTAAAAATAATAAATAATAATATTATTGATCCACTTCAATAACAATTAATCAGAATTGAAATATTGGAATTGCTATTGTCAAAGTTCATCTGAATTCCCACTGTTACCTATCATCTGTGTTTGATGCAAGTAACAAAATCAAAACTAAAAAAGACTAAATGTTCATATTCCTACATTAAACCAGATGTGATTCCTTAATTCTCTTTAAATTTGATTGCAACTACGTGGATTTTGTACAAAACAGTATTCTCCTAATAAACCACGTTAACCTTTGTATTTCCTCTTCATATATCCATCTCTGGAATTGTTTTTGCTGTCTTCAGTTGCTTAGCTTGATTTATTTTTGAAAAGGACATTTTCAGAAAGCTTTATGATACATTTTTATCCCCTGCTACAATAGACACAATTGTGTGTAATCAGGTTTGAGATTCAGGGGGATTGGGAGATCTATTCCAAAGTTACATTCTTCTCACCTGTAAACTAATCCTGATAACAGTAAGAAACTAATATTATCCCACAGCATGTTACATGCTTCATTATCTCTGAGATCTGACTGTATTATATCAATGTAAACAGGGGAATGGGAATAATTATGGCCAGCCAACAGCCATGCTGGATAGATAGATAGATAGATAGATAGATAGATAGATAGATAGATAGATAGAGGGATAGATAGATAGATAGACAGATAGATAGATAGATAGATATGGGATAGATAGATAGATAGATAGATAGATAGATAGATAGATAGATATGGGATAGATAGATAGATAGATAGATAGATAGATAGATAGATAGATAGATACATACATATGAGATAGATAGATAGATAGATAGATAGATAGATAGATTTAGAAGAAAAGATAGATTTATGAGATGGATAAATGGATGAATAGATATATTTGAAAAAAAAAATATGAGATGGATGAATGGGAAGATAGATATGGAATAGATTTATTGACATTGAAAAGATAGATAAAGACAGAATATAGACAGATAGATATATTATAGATAGATGAAGAAAGAAATATATACACAGATTTGCAATAGACAGAAAATATATATTGGATAGATATATAGGTATCAGATAGATATTTATTAGATAGATGTGTTAAAGATACATGGATAGTTATTTAGAAAACACAGAAAAATATTAAATACTTGGCCAATATGTAACAGCCTCCTGCAACTTTCATTATAATAATACACTATATTCCATGCTAGCAGTCTAAAGAAATGCTTTATTATATAAAGTATAAATTGTGCTGTACTTATCTCAGCATAGGTGTATGAGCAGAGCTTCTTTATTAGATTTTCCGGTGACTTTTCCTGGGACTATATTCTCACAGCATCCATAAAGCAAGAAACAGAAGAATGCACAACACAAAACCAAGTGATAAAAGGTTGCAGTGTACCCAATGTGAAAAGCATTCTGAACCAGCACATCATTTTAGAAAAATGCAGAATATTTGTATACTGAGTGTATGTGCTGATTGATGTGATGATGGTGCTTTGTGATGACCTGATCACAGCTGCATGTAGTTATTTTACTTCTCAAGTTTTATGGAGGTTCTCTTTAATTGCCATTTTATGTCTATTATCTCTTTTAATATTTTGCTCCCTGTTTTTTTCAGTAGACTTTTTCTAACGTTTATGATGGATTACAATAATTTCCTGCAATATTTTACATTTCCAGCCTCAGCGATGTACGCCTTATGAAGTTGGTGTAATAGATTGCAGTGACAGGTCTGGTTCCCTTGCAGATACCTAGTGGTGCAGTATCATAAAACACCTCGCTCTGCACTGCAGCACAGGCGCCACAGGCTGGACTTTAATAAAGTGGTGCAGCAGGTTGCCTGTCTGAGCTGTAAACTCTTGTGGTTTATATATCAGCCTATCTGGTTTTATAATCCAGCTGATTATTTATTAAAAAACAGCAGTCTCCCTCGCTTTCTATAACTTGCCCTCTTTCTCCTTTCTTCCCTTCTCCATTGCCAAACTACATCACTGAGGAAACAGAACACAGGCCTGGAGCATGTATGTGACACAAGAATACTCATTATTTCCCAAGAGACATTTCCAGCAGTAAAAACAGCATTTTTTTGGGGGAAGGGGGTGAACATTGCACTGCCTTCAGCATCATTGCCCTTCAGAGGCATTCATTGTTAATAATTGAGATTTGTCTGGAAGCTCTATGTTTTTCTAAATTTCAGCGACTGTGATTTTTATGACTTTGAATATACAGATTTTCAAATACAGCTGATTAACTGTTTTTGTCCCTTTGGCATTGTACTTATGGCCCAATTTCCTTTTCCAGGTTGTGCATGGTGGCTTATCATACTGGGATCCTGGGTTAAAATCTGTGCCACAACCCTACATGTAGTTTGCATGTTCTTCCAGTGTTTGCATGCATTTCTTTGGTACACATTAGTTTCCACCCACACCCCCAAAACATAGTAGTGTGTGATTGGCTCATCCTCAAAATGTTAGGAACATTAGATTGTGAGCTTCTGTGAAGGAGGACAAGTAGTCGTTTCCTGAAGGAGGAATAAAGAATGACTATGGAGTTTGTACAGCTCTGCATAATAGGTTGGCGCTATACAAATACATGATGATAATGCTGGTTCACCTTTACATGATTGTCACTTGTGCTCACTGGAGATCACAGGACCTGTAAACCTTTTATGATGAACTTTAACCAGAAAATAATAGGGGGAACCAACCTTGTGATGCTGAGGAGCTGTGCACCATGTAGTTATGGAATTGTGTAGGAAGTAAAAAAAGGTTTTGGTAAATGTAAATAATAATTTTGGAGTGAAAATGGCCACTTTAAATGGATGTTCATGGCTGTGTCACCCAAACAAAGTAGGAAGATGGACTTAAGGTTATCCAGAACTCATTATGTTTGCACATTGGAGCAAACTGATTGGCCACATACAGGGTCTGTTGATGTGGCTGCTGTACTCCAGGTAGCGTTAAATATGAGCTTTTAGTAGGACTGGGTTTACAGGGAACTAATCAGGCATATTACACAGGCCCAGGATTGCACAAACACTTACTGCAGCACTTTTATACCCCCCCTTTTACACAGCCTCATTAATCAAAGTGTCACTTATAAGAAATAATATTTACCCAAAGCCACCAATAGAAGTTAGACTTCCACATACCATCTCTCAGTCTTCCCTAAACCATTATTGCAGATTTTGGTGAAAATCAGAGTACTAAGCCAGATCTTTATTTCTCATTCTTTTAAGAGTCGTTTATTCTTTCAGGAGTCTGGAGATGCCCATACCTGTGTATGGATAGCTAATATCTGCTAAGATATTTAACCTGTTTAATAATATATTACAGATATTTCCTAGTTCGCTTTTAGCTAGTTGGCACCAAAAAATATGTATCATAAGTTATAAAAGAAGGATGTTGTTGCATATATTTACAAATGTGAAGTCACATTGATTTATCAAGGCATCTTTGCATAGTTTGCCCCCCAATCTAAGCTATCTGAGATTCCCGTTGGGAGAAGGGTAAATATGAGCAAGCAAATCTTGAAGAATGTGACACTTTTTGAAGTGTTAATTTCAGCATTTTTTGAGCCTGGCTGTACCTTCATTAATACACACACTTAAAAAAGTAAAATATGCACACTGTGCCACTTTGTTATATACAGATTATGTATGTTCATTGGTGCTAAAACAAAAAAGAGATAGGAAGTGTCCAGTTTGTGGTGCTGAACTACACAGGAGCTGCCCACGTTTTGGTACTGAAACATGCAAGAACTGAATACAATGAGGTCCTGATACATGAGCTCTCTCTTGTGGTGCAGAAACACACAGGAGCTGTCCACCATGTGGTTCTGAAACAGACAATAGGGGCCTGATTTATTAAAGCTCTCCAAGACTGGAGAAGATAGACTATCATGGGTGAACCAGCAAAACCGGAAATGGATTTGGTTAAGGATTGAAAACATTTGCAAATAATAGGAAATTTTTTTACTAATATAGATTTAATAAGTCAGGCCCTAACTGTCCACCATTTGATGCTAAAACAGACAGGGGCTGCCCTTTTTGTGTTGCTGAAGCTATCCACTGCTTGAGCTGACACGAACAGGAGCTGTCCCCCGCGTAGTGCTGAAATGGACAGGAGCTGTCCACCTCTTGGTGTTGAAACCGACAGGAGCTGTCCCACGCGTGGTGCTGAAATGAACAGGAGCTGTCCACCCTGTGGTTCTAAAATGGACAGGAGCTGTCCCCCGCTTGGTGCTGAAACCGTCAGGAGCTGTCCCCCGCGTGGTGCTGAAATGGACAGCAGCTGTCCACCGCATGGTGCTGAAATGGACAGGAGCTGTCCATCGCGTGGTGCTAAAACGGACAGGAGGTGTACCCTGTGTGGTCCTAAAATGGACAGGAGCTGTCCACTGGTTGGTGCTGCACTGGTTGGTGCTGAGGCGGACAGGAGCTATTCCCTGCGTGTTGCTGAAACATGCAGGATCCATTTTACAACATGGTGAACAGGACCTGTCCACATTCTATCTGCACCATTCTCATTGTAGTTCTGTAACACATAGGAATTGACACTGGTATGAACAAAAAGAGTTGAGGTCTTGTGGTGGAAGCCAATTAGATTTCAACGGTCGTAAAATGGAGTCACTCCTGTTTCCCTTGGAATCTGGTTCTTATGCATTCCATCCCGTGGATATGACGGACCGGATTTACCTGTACCTATCACTGGGTATACGTCTTGCCTGTAATGTCTTTTTAAAGAAATTACAGGGCAAATTATAACTACTGGTTGGGGCCTTTCTGTGTAAGGGCCCCACAGCACCTAGTAAAGTAATGCAATCCTAGGATTAACCTACATCATGTATAAAATCTGTGCTATAAAGCAATCACCATTAAGCTTCCTGTGCACACACAAAAAACACAATTAGAATGTTAAAGTTGCTACAATTTGCACAATATTATATCACTATATTTTGCCTTACTAAAAACCTGATTATCAGTTTTCCGGATCTACAAAAATTAGGATTTTGGAATCGGTGTCGCTGGTAAAAAACATTTCTTGTAATATAGTAGAGAAGACATTCTCCTGCAGTCATGCAGCTCCTCCGCTGGCCTTTCCCTGCTCCCTCCCTGGACAGGAGCCCAATCCCTACCATCGGAAGGAGAGTTTTCCTTGTTGCCATGGCAACATCAATTGTCATTCTGCAGGTACTTTCGCAGCATTCACAGAGGCCTGTGATTGGCTGCAGGCTGCGCCACGTTCTCTCTGCGATATACAAGCTATTTTTGGCCGGAGGGGCGGCCGCATGCTTTCCTACAAATGCCCCCCTCCTTCCTTTACCATTACTTTATTTTTTTAAAAGGTGATAAAACAGAGCAGGGAGGGTGTTGGCAGAATTTTCACCGGTTTGATCCTAATGGGAGATAAATCATTCATAGGAAAATACTTGTCGGCAGATTGCTGGTATTTAACAATGCCAGAGAACAATGCATTATTTTTAGTGGCCAATTACAGCGTTGTTGGGAGGGAAATATCTAAATGCAATGCTGGGAGGTTTGATAGAGCAAAGTCTGCTCGTGTTCTATACTGTACATGTAAATGTAGATAGGGATTTGTACATACTACCATACATATAATAGGAATAACCACATTTCAAATTATTACACTCTTTTTATATTACTGAAAGGTTTTCCTTCACTGTCCATTGCATCTATAAAGTGTAACTAATCCCAAGAATAAAAATGTAATATTTTGCAATTTACCAGATGAGGTGGCTGCATTTGCTTTCTGTTTTGGGCTATGGACAATTTTAGCAAATACACCTGTTGATTTTATTAAAAACCTGTCCTTGTAATTTGTCTTGAGCTCAACAGAATGCAGAAATTTTTGTATCTTTCTTCTACAAGCTACTACTCATATCTAAAGGAGGTGAACATAAGAAGACATGTTTGAAGTTCAGGCTGAGTGACAACCATAGCTCTCAATAGATGGAGCATATGATGTAACAGTCATATTTGTTTTATAGGCTAAATTACCAAGTAAAAGAAAAAAAAAGAGAAAGACATCTAATGCAGGCATCACATCATTGGACTGATATACAATAATAAATCATTTTTGATTTTGGGTTTAGATATGTTTCAAGCACAACCATCATTTTGCATTCTTCACTGAACCCAAATAGTACAAGTCTGCAGAAATATTGACATTTTACAATAAATGCCAATCGGGCTGAAAACGTTCACTTTCTTTCATTCCAACTTGTTAGTATCATGCAACATATTCGGACACAGGGCAGCTGTAGTTACTCCATACAGGCCGCACTTCCAGCTTATTAGTAGTTTAGAGTGATTATCTATTTAAGTTCTTCTCCCAATACAAACATCTCTGCATGCTCAGAAAACAGGCCGATGTAGACCTTGGCCCCAATTTACAGAGAGCGGATACTGCTATATGCTCTGCACCAGAAATCCCAGTGTTACTCCACCCTGCAGGTTGCATGTAACATTCATTCCATAAAATTCAGCCTTCAATGTAGAATCTCACAGAATCTTACTGAGTACTCTTCACTGAAATCTGCAGAGCAAATTTAAAGTTTAATATCTAAGCTGTCATCTATATTGGAGTATCACATCCCAATTATACATAAATGAAAATCTCCAAAACTTTATGTTGTAGGCTTTTATGGGTAATCGAAGGAATAATACGGAAAAGTATCAATTGATTCCTTTTAAAGCAAAAATACCTTTTTTTTTTTTTAACATTAAACAAAAACTCTACACTATCTGCTCCTCTGTAATGTTTGGTGCAGATTTTGAAAGAAAGCAAATTCTTTGTACACTTATTGGTAAATCATTCAAATCTTGTGAATTATCTAGAATACAGACTTTCTAAAAAAAAACTGTTCTCTGCCCCAAAGCGTTTCACATCTAGAGTCCTCAAGAAGGAGAGATATATATTAGACAATGATATTGATAATGGTGACCTTTTGGAACTATGGATGGCATTCCAACTGCTATATTTAAAGCTGTGAATCTGATATTCACTGAAACATTCCCTCATTGTTAATCAAATGCTGCCATTGAACCATATGAACCTAGAAGAATCTCTGCAAGGGAATTTTTCAGGTAATGTCAGCCTCACTTAGACCCACAGTAGACCCATATGAAAATTGTGATCCCTATGATTATGCAATGTGACAAGACCTCAAGATGAAATAATGGTTCAATCATGCTCCTCTTTCATGTACGAACAATGATCAATCATAACAAGATGAGCAAACTGTTCTTAGTTTTATATATATAGAGCACCTACGGTCTGTGAATATCTAAATGATTTAACAGTAAATATACAAAGAATATGCCCGTCTACAATATCTCTACCATACAGTATGGAGAAGTGAATGATGTAGATTTTTATTGTTTGATGTTTATAGATATATATTTGTAATAAAGGGCAAATAATTGATACTGTTCTGCATTGTTCCTTGGAGTTCCCATAAAAGTCCCTACAACCTAAAATTTTAGGAAGCTGCAGAGTAAAAACTCGTATTGAAGACCATGTAAAATGGTCTTTTCTTTTTTCAGTAATTTGTATTTTTTTTCAAATTGTTACTAATTGTACATTTGTAAAGCATAATAATTTACTTTATCAATGTTCAATTTTTTTCTTTTAAAGTAGTGGTATGCCCATAATAAAGCCCAATTCTGGGCACGCTTTGATTTACATTGACATCCATCCTGGCCAAGCTTATAGACTTCCATGGGCCAAGTGGGTGGATTTGTTGACCAGCCAATTAGAAGTATGTGGTGCTGTAATGAGCAGATGGGATCAGGACAGTGTTAAACAAACAGGACCATAGCCAAGGCCACTATCATGGTGAGACAATGGGTACTTCTGTACTGGGCCCCTAACTGAAGAACTTGACTTTTGCAATGCAGGAACTTTTAGACATGAGGTAAAGGGAGCCCAGAATGGTTACCTAGTAGGGGGCCCTGACCATGGCCACTGGATCTTGGTTAAAGAGGACCTAAACTCAAAACTGCCTAAAACAAAAAAAATACACTTACCTTCAATCCTGCAGAGCAGTCGATTGGTCTGGAGGTCTCTTCCACTGGGTCCCGTGTCATTCTGGTATCTGTCTCGGAGACAGCGCTTACGAACGCTGCCATCTTTACCTCTTCTACTTCATACGTCACGCAACCCAGGAGCGCGATCAGGTGATGTAGGTTTGAAAAAACACTTGCCTCAATCTCAATGTGCATGCGTGAGATTGGCAAATTTTTCTCCTTTTATGAAAAGGCTCCTTTTGTGCATTCTGGGGATGCTCGGGCATGCACAGAAGGAGCACCCAAGAGTTTCTCGGGATGTGTGACGTAGGTATCCCAGGAGGCTTTGCGCCCCCATTCATCCTTTTAAAAAAGGATGTTGCACTTAAAAAAAACCTAAATAAACAGAATTTTTACCTTTCATAAAAGGTTTGTCTACCCTTTTATGTAAAGTGAAATTTCTGAGTTCAAGTACACTTTAGGTATTGCTGTTATGGAGGGAAATGGTGTGTTAGATTTGTTTAGCGTAAAGGAAGACACCAAATAACTGCACTAAATTGCATTGCATAAATATGCAGTTATACTTTAAGTTTCTTTTTCTAAAGCTAGTTCTTTTATAAGACCAAACATAATAATGTAAAATATTGTAGGTTACCAGGGCATATATGGCAGTGGCTGCATTGGTTTTCTTTTCATGCTTTTTCCTTTTTTTAGCTGGTAATACTGCCAGTAACACCTTTTCTGCCCAAGGGTGACAACAAATATAACTATACTGCTTCTATAAAAGATCAGCAATGTCACTATAGGACTGGTAAACAGAAAACCCATTTACATAGGATAAAGGTGGTATGTAGCCCTCAAAGGTGAATTGGGCAGGATTGATACCACTGCAGAATGTACAGAAATGTATAATAAGCCCATTGGATTTCTGACATCAACAGGTATTTTTCCCCACTTATCAGACAGATATAACAAAACCCTTTCATTGTGATACTATACAGACCAAAAAGGAGCAAATAAGTAAAGTTTATTGTTTGGAGTTACATTCGCTTTAAGTAAATGAGCATGTATCCATTGCAACCCTCTACCTCCATCGCAGCCAGCGTTTAGTTCATCGAGTAGGAGGGAAAGCTTCTAAACATTTTAGTGCGCTATTTGCGGCTGATTTTAATGCACATTATTTCCATGGGTAATAAAGCAAAACAGTTGTGCCATTTAAAGCGCTATCAACTGTTTTCCATCTTGTTCACACCATTAGTTATTCCCATCAGGCATTCAAATATGCATCAGTGCAAGCTGGTTGCCTTTTATGATTTCTGTAAATAATGCTGTTCGCTGGATAAAGCCAGGGCTGTTTGTGTGAGACGATTTTCTTCCCGGCTGTGCATCATGCTTTGTGTTCCAAAGTCATCAGTATCAATGTGGTGGAGGGAAAGTCTTGAATGATGATGGCTACATTCTTCTTCTGCTATCCTAAAGTTGCGGTTTCCACATGCAGCCATTTTTTTATGTTTTGTTTTTTCAGTTTATATTTAGCTTGGGATCGTTTTAGGAAAGGTAAACCACTGTCAGATTTTGCATTTTATTTTGCTGTCTGTACCATTAGGAAGATAATCCGTCTCTTCCTGTCCTAGAGCTGCAACAGGAAGTTGAAGGAAATCTCACAAATTGAGGGGTAATCCCCTCCTAGACATTTGTCCCCATAACTTGTTGAAAGATTCACACTTATCTCATGTTCAAGAGGCAACTATAAAATTATGGATTCTTCTTCCCTTTCTTTCCACTTACCTTGGATCGCAGTTTAAATATCCTGAGCACAGATACATCTGCTATGCGCCAACATTGGCAACTCCATTTTCATACGCCAATATCAGGAATGATATTGGTGCAGCCAAACTGGATTGGCTGTATGTCTTAATATCCACTAGCTGGATTGCCTGTATGACTCAATGTCCACTTGTTGCATTGACTGTACAGCTCAATTTCTACTGGCTGAATTGGATGTATGGCTCAATGTCCACTTGTTAGGATTGGGACAGTTGTTTAGTAACTTATTGCAGGGGGACACTCATAATGAATCTAGCAGGCATGCAGACCAATGAATCCGAGGTAGGGATGCAAGGGACCCCTTATAATGAGTAAAGCTGGTGTTTAGACCTGAGGACTTGAGATGGTGGGAATTCCACATAATTGGACCCAGCAGTTGTGCAGACCCAAGAAGTGCAGGGATAAAAGGGATTCCTTATAATGGGCAAAGCAAAAGTTTTAGACTTAAGAACAGCACAGGTATAGGGGAAACCCTCATAAGGGAGTGATATAAAAGACTGTCTGTCTACCTAATATGTCTAACCTAAGTCTACCTAAATTTATTACTGTTGGGCAGCCTAGTTATTTTAATGTGGAGTATGGAATGGAAGATGTGCCAGATGATTAAAAACTGACTTCAGGCATCCAGTATATCTATACTGTAATGGTCTAATTTTGTCTAAAATGTTGAGCAGGAATCATTAGATCTCCACCGTAATGGGCCCAGCAGTTGTGTAGACCTGGGAACTCTGAGATTTTACCAATAGTAACACGAGGAGATAACTGACTGTGAGATAGAATAACTTAACGTTTTCCAAAAGCTTAAATACATGGAGTGACCCTTAAATTTAGGTTGGACACCTTGCAACACTTGGAAAAGCCAGCTTCAGCAAGTAAGTGGAGGAATTCGGGGGAGGTATTTTTGGGTGACGTTTTAGAGAGAGCTTGATTTTCAGATTTCGGTATAAATCCTGTTTCCATGAACCAATGAAATGCAAAACAATAATGCCTGGACTAGTTGCACCATTTCATCTGTTAGGAAAGAGAACAAAAAGTGTATTTAGGTCATGAAGTAAACTTCATTATATAAATGTATGAAACAAAATGTAGCCTCCAGTTGTCTTTTTTTATAATATATATGGCTGCTCATCCTCTACTTCCCTGGGACAAGCTATTTACATATCGCAGTTTGTAAGGCATAATTTGGCTCTTTAATTTCTTTTCATCCTCTGTGTTGGATAAATAATAGAGTAAATGAGTTGGTGTGTTTCAAAGCATTTTTTTCCTCCAGCCCATTGCTACAGATTGTCTAATTGTTCAGAGCGCCGGGCGTCTCTTTGATGATAATAATTGGCCACGTAGCACAATTCTTGAACCAGAAACGTTGTTGTGTTTGATGCATTGGCAGCGTTGGCTGCACGTGAACTCACTAGTTGGTTCCCAAACCTTTTACAACTGCGAGCGGTAAAAAGTGTAATTCAAAACATGCTTGATAACCCTCTCAGCTATTTCTCCGGAGAATAAAGATTTCATCCTTGGAAAAGCGTCTTCTTGTATGTGAGTCTGCACGCCGCAGGGGGAAAGATGTACACCCCAGCACAGGCATGTCTGCTGTCATCAAGTTGGCTGATCTATTTTTGTAACTTGTAACACTTGGAAGTAATTGGGAGAATGATAAGCAGCTGCTGTGAAACTGTACAGATTGAGGAGTCAGTACACAGTGTCATTCCCATGGTATGCCAATGATATTAAAACAGGAATTCTTGGATCTACATGTGACAGTTGCTTTGCATTAAAGCCAAATTTTGAGCTCCTTCTCCTTGACCCCATTCTACGTCATCAATGTGATAACTCGCAGGGCCTGCTACCCTTTTTGATTTTCTCCCAACTTTGGATGGCCCATTGACATGAAGATGTTGCTTTGCTTTTGGCGTCATAGATGATGTCCTCTCGAGTGGGTCCATTACACCCTGTACTTACAGGTTATTCTTTTTTAATTGAACACTGAGCATCATTCACCATTGGGTGGACCTTTAATGGCAAAAAGTTATTATTAGGGACAGGTTGAAGATGATGCTGATATCTTAGCCAGAGATTTTATTTAAACACCCCCAAGGGAGCCTTAAAAAAGGCTTTATGCTGGCCAGCTCCATCAAAACTGCTAACTAGTGAGTCTAGTTATTTTCTGTATTTCCTTTATTAAATCCTCAAAGCTGAACTCCAACAGCTTTGATAATAATTGGCCACGTAGTGCGATTCTTGAACCAGAGACGTTGTTGTGTTTGATGCATTGGCAGCGTTGGCTGCATGTGAACTCACTAGTTGGTTCCCAAACCTTTTACAACTGCGAGCGGTTGATAGTCCTTTTACTATACAATCAGATACTGCATCAAGAATCTTGAGTCCTACTTCTTGTCTTTGGTCCATCTTTTTCAGTTATTTGTTAGTGAATGGGGATTGTTCATCCCTCCAGGCAACAATTTGCATTCCTAAGCAAAGTTCGCACATATTGTTTATGGAGAGCTGATGGCAGACATCCACACACGGGGTAACACTGGTGGAAGATAACTTCACTGTGTACAGCCTCTGACTGAAATCCTGGTATTGTCACTGAAGGAAAGGAAAGTTTGTAGCAATGGGGGAAGTGATAGAACAGAAGTGATCTTTCCAGCTATCAGGCAGTCACAATGGAGAAGAGAACTCCCATGTCACATCCACAAATGTGTCCCTTGCACTTCACAGTCCTAGGACGTTCCAAAGAAATCAGCCAGAAGTTATTATGCTAATTATGATACTAAGATTATTGCTGATTGTTTTATGATTATTAAACCAAAAACCAAAAAGAATAAATAATACAGTGTCAGGTTTTACCTGGCCAAATCATTCTACTGAGATGATGTGATCCGTCTGAAGAAGATTTTCTGTAGTCTCTTTTACCCCCACTTATCATTTTTGATTGAACCACTCAACCCTGGAAATAGATGGTACCCCTGGATGATGCTTAAAAAACAATAGCTCCAACCTGATATAGAGAAAGGCATTTTCAGGGAAGTGCTGTAATGTCTTTGACAGTAAATACCTGAAAGCATTACAATCACGTAGGTAACACAAGGTAGCATGCATTAAGTATAAACTTATGGCTGATGCTAGATCTACAATAACCCAGAGTGGCAGTCTAAATTATGAGGCCTTGAAACAATTAAGGATAACTACTATTCTTGTCAAAACATTTGCCTTTATTCTTTAATATGCAGTTGTTATTTTACCTTCTATAGTTAGCATTTTACGAAGCTCCAGTTTTCCTCTTAATCCGTCATCCAAAGCGATTCTTTCAATTAAGAATGTTTCACACAAATGAAAGGAGTCCCCAGCTGATATAATTACTATTTTTAGATTGTCGAAGTAATTGTTTGTACTCAGGATCTATTTTCTGTGGCAGCTTTCAATCGAAAGCTGGAAAAGTATGAAATGCATGATTTTAGGTTACTGAAAAGTGTATAGATAACCCGTGCTGTGCATCCAGCTCTCCGGCCTGTTATATGTAGTGATATTTTTTGCAAGACCTTTCCTCTATCTGGTTTTGCCTTCTGTAGTTCTTACATGAACTTCTTCTCCAGGTAGTCAAAGGAAATAGGATAAGGACTAACTAGCATAGAGGGTACAGTTAGTTGGATATGACTTAGGGGAGCGCTGAGTTTGTTATCTCTTACTATATAACCCACTCAATGGTCATGCCAACCAAACTTTTCAGCCTTCCCACTCTAATCCCCATTGACCACCAATAAAAATTTTACGTCTCCAATGGGGTTAAAAAGCCATAGTGGGCATTTTTATTTTACCAATCACTCTCTTTTGTTCACATTAATATCAAAATAACAACAACACAATAATAATTTTGCAAACTGCTCTCCAACATCAGGCACTGGCGTTACAGGTCCTCGAAAGCCCTTACCACCACCAGCATCAAAACTTGGGGACTGCCATCAAATCACCTTGCTGCTCCCAGCTGTAACCCACCAACTCCAGAGGGATATCTTATTACTTGCAGATCACAGAAAAGCGTGCTTACCACCTAACCCTCCCTTTTTTTCTAACCTCTGATCTCCACACCATTTTCAACTTTGCCAACCACTCTCCCTTAGCCCTCATCATGGCAGCCTTTCCCCTACTCCTCTGTTGCTGGCTTCAGGCTTAACTCAAGGTTTATAATGTATCTAAAGTATTTTTTTATACTTGAGTACAGAGATGAGGGGTTTGAACTTATGATACTACCTTATGTTGCCTTGAGGAAGGGACTTGTGAAGTGAATGAGACCATGCAGTGTTGGATATAAACTTTTTCAGAATTAAAGGCAACAAGCACATCATTGGAATGCTGGCGTCTTTCTGCATCTTTAGTTGTTAGTATCCCACTAATTTTTACTGTGTCCCTTCCAGTGAAATTCACCATTACTTTTTGTATTTGACAAGTTGTCACTATTGGGGTCATAAGTATAAGCAAGTGTATAGGTGGAATAATTTGTCTGATTTGATGACTGTTGAACATATTTGGAGAGCTGGGTCCAAGATTTTGGGGAAGTGTTGAAGTCAGGATGGAGGGGTCACGGCCAGGAATGGGTCACTAGGCCACAGGGAACCAAATAGAGATGGCCACACCACAGAAGATCTCCCCTGCCTTTTCCTTGTTCTCTGGACATTGGCAGGTTCCATTCTTCATTGTCCTGGCCATTTCTTTAAATGCACCACACACATTGTCTGACCAGTGCCACTTCTCCACTCTCCTATTCCAGTAAGAGTGTAGAAGTGCACAGGGCATTAGATACTACCCCACCTCCACCTTCAGCAAAACTTATGCTCCTTGCTGATTTTATAGATGCATCTCTGATTGAGCAGGTAGTGTGTCAGACCACTTCTGAGAGATCCCTGCTTCCACACAAGAATCAAAAGTCCTCTACAGTGTGCTGGAAGGAGAGAGGCATTTCTCCTTTGTGGTTTGTGGCAAATCTTCAGCTCTTGTTTTATTTTTAAACTTTAACTTTATGTTCCTGGAATGTTTTTGACCCATTAAAACTGAGCTTCTGAACTGTTTTGGTGGAAATATTGTGTAAATCAAATGCAGGAAAACAACAATCGCCTACATGAGCCCATACCAAAAAAATGTCAAGACCAGTCATAGCCCTTTATTACTACTTGTTTTGAAGATGCTGCTTAAAATATAGCTATGAATGATGCCTCTTTAAGTATCATTTTGTATAACACTGGTTCCCCATTTGGCAGCAAGCCTAAATGACTGGAACAGCTCAGGATGTAATTGAGAGCGATGAGAAAATGTAGAGATTTGTACTCTACGGCGAGTCTCACACACTCAGCAGCATCTTCCACTTTCCCTGGAGGCTACAAGGGAAGGTTTCTGGTGCAGCAAAAACCATCTTCCACTTCAGCAGCATTTTGTGAAGTCAAGAGTGCAGGCCTACTAGCGGGAAGACGGAGAGCTCGGCAAGGATTTGCCATCTGTCACAACACAAACACGTTCAAGCGTTTTATTTTCTCCAAACAGTTTATCAGTTTGTTGGTGTGGAAATAAATTGTGATCATTATACTAAATCACTCAGTTGTTTATGTTAAACAGTTGCCTGCGAGCTTGTGTGTCAACAATGCGCCCCTTAACTGACGTTTTTCCGTCTTCTCGTATTGTATAGATTTATGTAATGTCTTCACACATGCTTAGTCATTTTAATTAGGGTGTAAGTGTCGTTGAGTAATCATGGTTAATTGGGGTTAATAGCAGTTTTTAAGAAAAAAGGTTCCTAACGTGCTACTTATGTTTTATGCTTCAGAGGAATTTCTGCTTTATCAGTTACTCTGTTGATCTCTTTGATAATTAGGAGGAGGTTTTGTTTTCCGTGTTATCCCCAAAGAAGCGCAGGCCTCTTTTCAGGTTCAAACTTTTTCTTTTTTGGTGTGGAGATGGGTGGGTAAATAGACCTGCATGCCCTCTGTGATCATCCTAAAGTATTTACTTAATCAAATACTGATCAAAGCAATACATTAATATACAAGTTTTCAGGTCCAGGCATTGGGTGGCATCTCAACATCTATTTCCAGTGTGCACCTTGAAAATATAGGATCCTCCATTTATCACATTTCAGCCAAGGTAGTCTCTCACCACCTCCCTGCAGTCCCATTCCACTTGCTTTTCTATTGGTGATTGGTTATTGGTTGTGCATTATATTAAGTGACCAGTAAGAAGGCTTTAATGAGGGCAGCCTTTTTCAACCATTTTTTTTTTTTTTTAAATAATATTTATTATGAGACACATTCGGCAAGTACAACAACATCATATAAATTAGTAAGGGCAAGATCAAAAAACACGATAAATATTCAGTACAGCTATAAAAAATCAATGTCGCACAGAACCTCAGCGTCTCTGATTTTGAAGTTAAAACTTAAATGTAAGGAGAAGGAAGGTAGGGAGAGATGGGAGCGAAAAAGAAGGGAGGGAAGGGGGAAAGGAAAATGAGAAGGGGGAAGAAGATCAAGGGTTGAGAAGTTAAGCCTGAACAACTGTTGCAACAATTGAGACTGTTGCAACAACGTACTGTAGTCTGTAGTTGAGCAAAATTGGATTCAGTAAAACCAGGTCCATGTGAATTTTTCAACAGTCTCAGTTCCTGGACTCATCGTGTCCCCCATACGATAGATATCAGCCAATCAGCCATTGACTGGAGGTTGGAGGAGTGTCACACTTCCACTTCCGTTCTCAACCTTTTTACCTTTTTTTATGGGGAAACCCTTGACATAAATTTCAGGTCCTCAGGGAACCCCCACTATAATTTCTTTATCCACAACTTGCAGTAAATTCATATGATGATCAATGGGAAGAATGCCTCTTACTTTGTTGACCACTGGAATACAATCCTTACAGGTAGGAAAAAGGATTGGTGCCACCCAAACTGACCTGGGAGGCACACATTGATGATTGCTCACGGAACCCCTAGCAACCCCTAGAGGAACCTTATGTTTCCATCGACTTCTTGTTGAGAAACGCTGAATTAGGGAGTAGTTGTGCCAGGGAGCAGTTTTCTAAGCTTGGGTTGGAATTTGCATATTGGTTCTCCTAGGCTGTTTGGAAATAAACTAAAAAGTCTTTGGGCACCTGATATGTAGTCCAGGGACTGTAAGATGTTGCCAAAGGTACACAATATTCAATACTATAATACACACATGGCCAGTCCCTAGTGTATAATACCCCCTTATGTTTCCTTCATTTTTATTGTACAATAAATACAGCACAAATGGATAGTTTTGACACTTTTTTGTTGTTTGAAAAGCCACATAAAATAATAATCATTTAAGACGCAGCCCACTCAAAAACGGCTTTGTGGGTTTTAAAGCATTCAAAGAGTAGGCGGATATTTTCCATAATTTCCATACATCTGTTCACATGTTTGCATTTCTATGTGGTTATCCTCCAGGAGATTATTTGAAATACTTTATGCTGCAGTTTGAATATAGGATTACAAAACAATGATTATAAAGCCCATTATTTATTGATTTTGTAATGGATGATCTAGGGTACCCTACTTGTTGACCTTTTACCTTGGAAACAACAATAACTTAACCAGTATAAAACAAAATCATTGTGGATAAAATGATTGCTATGGCTTAGTTTGGGCCTTTTGAGTCCATTCCTAAGTGTTAGATTTTGTGGAATTCCAAACTTCTCAAAAATCAAATGCATTGCAGAAGGTTCAGGATCTATGAAGGATTTGTTGGTGTTTTCATGGTCGAAAGATTTTCATGGAAATCATGATCACTGGGTCGGAAACTGAGGAAATTTCCCATCAGAGCTATGATAAAACCTTCCCATTCTATCTAATAGAGAAAAATGTTTCCCTGAAGTTCTAATCTGTACCAGAAGCCCTCACAAGGAGGTATGGGTCTCATGCGTGACAATTCCAGGTCAGAGACTTCATCTTTTTCATAACTGGTGACAGTTGATGTTCAGGAAGAGGACCAAAGCAAGGTCAAGATTGGAAGCTTTCAGGCAACATCATATCAAAACCAAAGGAAGGCGGAATATGAGCTGTAATACAGGCAAAAAGCAAGGCTGGCAACAGGCAAATGAAAACCATAATCCAAAATATGTGCTGATGAGAACAAGAATCGTTACTAAAACTGCAAATTATTACAGCTTTCAACTGAGGAGGGACTTTAATTCTAAGGCACCATCACAGAGCATTCAGTGGATTTTGTGTCTGCAGAATGGACTATTTAAAGGCACAATTTCATGGCTGCAGCACTACAAATTCTAGTAGATGTTTTGCCCAGCCCAGAGCAAAAGGTGTGCTAAGGGAGGTTAAATAATGCTACATCAGGATAAATATAGTAAATGGAAGGTATAGTGGTTTTGTACTAAAAAAAATAAAAAATGCATAAATATATAAATAAAATACTGCATCTGAATAGTGCTTTCTCCATCCAGCATGTATGGCTTTAGGCTTACTTTATTACTTTTCCTACAATATATTGGAAAAAAGCCTGTTGTTTAAAGAGAATGTGAATTTTACATACAGAACCAGATCATTCAGAGCTGTAGCTTATCACATATGGTTCAGTACAAAGCTGCAGTAAAAGGGAACTACTTCTGCTTTGTTGCCACTGTAGCCACTCATAGTGATCTGATCATGCTTTTTATTGTTTTAGATGTTTATTTAAATCTAAGATTGTATACAAAAAATCTATAGTGTTCTGGGAATTCTGTGTTATGTATTATGTTTTGTGTTATGCATGTCGATAATTGTTGCAGACCATTTTACTCATTGGTGTAACACAGGCAGGAGGGGGTGACAACTCATAGAATAAAGAACAATATGGAACATTTGCACCTTTTTTTTAGATCTTTGAGCAACCACATGCTTACTGTTCTACCTCAGCAGTGATGAATGGAAGAGCTAAGCACTCATCTCCAATATTATACACTTGGGTAAAGCTGGCAATAACCTGTAGGCAAGCAATATTTTTCTACCAATTTGTTCTCTCTGTTCATCCCATTAGTTAGCCTATTGGTTGGCTAAGTTTTCTCTGCTGCTCTGAATTTTGGAAGTTTGGATCACTTTAAAGTATTTCTTATTGCACTTGTTATTCCACAGGAACCTGGGTGCTCAAAATCACAACTTTTATTTCTTTCCAGAATTCCATTCACTTTTTGCCAAGATCTTGTACAGCAAATCTAAAGATTATCAATGGGGTTAAATTCCAAACTGTGTACTTGCAAATCCATGGGTGAAAACGAGATCCTATGTTCTCCGGACCACTGTTTCGCAACTTTAATCCCAATGAATCCTGGCATTTTCATTTTGGAATCTGCCATCAGGAAGGAAAAAATCAGTTGATGGGAACAACCAGGTCATTCAGTATACTAAGGGAATTAACCTTTTTTGGATACATATTGTTGCAGCACCTAGACATAACTGACTGAAGCAACCCTAAATCATAATTCTGTCCCATAGGTGCCCAAGATTATAATACTACCACCATAAGAACCCCAGATTATATTATTGCCTCAATGTGAACCCAGATCATAACACTGCCTCTAAATGCTACCAGATTATAACATTACCCTCACAGGCACCCCAGATCATAACTTCTCCCATAGGCACCCATATAACAACATTGCTCTCACAGGCACCCCATATTATAGCACTACCCCCACAGACTTGGAGACTTTTTTGGCTAGGGAATGGACGTTCTTTTGCCAAGAAGGATGGAAGAACGCTGTTGAAAGGTTGCCCCTTTCTCGGTGCTGGCCCATAGCCCACAAAGCCTAAATGAACCCCTCTGTATTACCTACAGAAAACCAGTAGTTTCCCAGGATTCCAATGAGAAGAGCTCTCCGCAGCCTAGTGAATTGAAGAAGCTTCTGATACAGACAGATGTTTGTGTTTCTGAAAGAAATCATCACAACGGCTCCCATAATTAAATCTTTCCAGTCACACGAGCACGTTATTGTATGTCATTAGTTTTCCTAATACCATTTTACCTATTATCGCCTCTGTTTTGTGAGCTCACATCTGTCAGAGAGGAGCAGCTTTTCCAGCTCGGTTGTTTGCTTACTGATTTACGCCTAACAGCCCGAGGCGGTTGTGTTAACATTTATAAACGGCGCATTCTAGTCAGCCAGCCAAGGATATTCACACAGGTGCTTCCGTTGAACGCCAAGTACAAATGATATTCAGAACACTGCGCTGCATGTCACTAGTTTATTATTAGCATCTCTGTGGGGACTCCTTATCAAGGATTTATTTTATAGACAGAGCTAGTTTGTGAAGATCATTACAGCTCATCTGTAAACACAAGAAAGAAGATGCTGCTCCTAGTTTACCAAAGTTAGAAAAACAAGTTAGAAAATAATCAGGCTTGGAAGCATGGACCAAGGAATCTGACCAGTTGCTGCAAGTGTTGGCTATAAACTCTGTACTTTTTATTATAAAAAATCTGCTCTTGCTTGTTTCTTGGTCATCATTAATTAAATATGAGATTCTGATTCCACTCTCTGCATGGGGTATGGTAATACTGAAGGCAGGAGAGCTTGGTGACCTCTCTGGGGCATAGGACATATCAACACTTTATCTTCTCCTCACTTCCTTTTGCATCTCTGAGACGTAATAAAACTGAAATCACTTCTTTATTTGCCATTGAGACACAACAAGGAGTGAAGGAAATTCCTTCTTGTTTAAGTGTCATCAGAAAAAGTATCACCATGCAAATATTTTGCACCTCCTGTTAACTGATAAAATTTTGACTTTCCATCACTTTATGCCCAGATGACCAATGGTTACCAACACAATTTACGGCAATCAAAACAAAAATCAACATGGCAGCTCCATTGCTTGGACTCCCTGGTTCACCAGTACTACATGGTGACTGTTCATGTGCCAACAACTCTGATTAAGCCTTCAATGGCGTTGAGTATACTAACATTATAATTCAGTGTGGCAGCTGAGCTAATTCAATTATGTCTTAGCTCCCCCAGGTTTTGCCTTCTATCCCTGACTGGCCAATGGCCAAATAAAGCTGCACCTGCTCAGTCCACCTTGCCTGTGATAACGTTAGCTTGTAGCTGCCAAGGGTGCATTAGTCTACTGTGTGCTCTTTGGCGGCCTTGTCCTACTTGACCTGTTCTTGCCACTTGGATTAACCTCTGCCTAACCCTTACCATGTTTCTGCTTGATCCCACTGGATCCCTAACCTATTTAAATACCTTAAAATTACCCTTGGCTCCGACCCTGATCTGGAACTTTCTTTATCCTTGGATATCTAACCCAGCTTGCTCTCCCATATATGACCTTTGGCTCTAACCTTTTTCTGTCTATGTTGTGGGAGCCTTAGTTGTATCTTGGGCCTTGTGGTTTTATGGTGCTCCACCAATCCTTGTACACGCAGCTTCTGGGGGAAACCATGTGCTTGGATAACATAATAAGACTGTCATGTAGGAGCTTGACTATAAGTGAACTGTCAAGTGTTACATTAGGAGGTTGGTGTCTGGATTTCCATCCTATCCTGGTATGGGATATAATGAATGCAAACTGTACTATGCTACCAGTATTATTATACTGAACCAAAATCCTAGAATACCCCCAACTGTCTTTTATGCCCATAATTGTATTGTGTGTGTGTACATATATATATTTGTATATATATATATATATATATATATATATATATATATACGATAAACCTACCCTACATCTCTCTTAGTGCCTAGTGCTCAAACAACTTATCCTTAAGACCATGCAAAGACATCTGGAAGTTCAGGAAGTGCCCATTGGTATAGAAATCCTTATACAATATGAGAAAGTAATTTCTTTTGCATAGCTGCCTTATTAGAGCTACGGATAAGCCTGTTCTATCAGATCCTACAACAAATAATCATGCCTATACTGTCAGCTTTGGCAGGTGTCTGTTTGTACCTTTTCTGGTCCGGTTACCTCAGCTTAGCTTCAAGGCATACAATGTACAAAAAAAAAAGGCAACAATATGATAGGGCACTTTAAAATTAACTGAATACATAACATTCTACATATTGTCTAAAAGCTCCAAAGTCACATTGTTCCAATTAAAATGTAATTGTTTGTAATTGCTGTAGGAAGGACCTTGCCCTCAGTGGCTGTGAATATAGTGAAATCTTTGGAGCATTTTTCTAGCATCCATGAGCACACAGGCTCAATTAGCAAGACAATGGAACAACGAAAATGGGGGTTTCAAAGGTGACTGTTGCTAAGCAACAGAGACAGACCTTGGTGAGCACCCATCTATGCCGGGGGGCTTAACACTTCATCCTTCCTCCTCCTTAGATTTATATTGTAACCACCCATGTCTCTGACATCACAAAGGTAACGTGCGTTCAATTGATGTCTGAGTAGGCGGAGAATTAAATGGAATCTGAGCAAATATTTTGCATGGCAGATTTAAAGCAGACAAAAGATAAAAAATCTTTAATTGAACCCGTCATCTCCTATAAATAAACTGCTTAATGGATCAGTTAACACAAGACTATCCTAGAGAAAATGCATAGGCTGCCATTGCTGGCTGCTAACTGCTTGGCTGTCAAACTAATCCTCTGAATTTTCCAGATCAGCAGAAGAAGCAGAACAAGCAGCATAAAACAGTTATTTAATGGACCCTTAGAAAAGAGTTGGCTTAAATAATTGCAATATTAGATAAGTGACAATTTTAGATTGTGCTAAATTTTAGAACTTCCACTTTTGATCTTGCATGGCTATGGATCCCAATTCAGACTGGAGGTAGCCATAGCACAACAGCAGGACAGAAGGGTGCTCTGCACCAGAAATAGCTCTTGATAGGAGTTTTCTCTATGTTGTATAATGGCTGTCTCTTTAAAGAATACTTTTCATGGCCTAAAAAGTGTATCTGGTAACATTATTGGTGCCCTGAAAATACCTGCTTGATACTAAATATTTGTGTGTTGCCAGCAAATACAACACATAACCTTGGACTTTAGCCTTTGCTTTAGTCTTGCATATTTGTACAACCCCTCCATTGTACTTAAATTGCTTACTTTGATCTCATTACATGCTGTGAATTTCTCATAATGAATCTGATTTAATAAAGCTCTCCAAGGATGGAGATAATACACTTTCATAAGTGAAGCTGGGTCATCCAGCAAACCTGAAATGGATCTGGTCTAGAATTCAAAACATTTGCTAGCAAATGATTTTGAAGAAATCCATTCCAGGTTTGCAAAGCTTCACTGGGTGTATCCTCTCCAGCCATGGAGAGCTTTAATAAATCAGGCCCCATGTGCATTGGAATCTTTTCCTGGCTGGAGGACATCCAGCTCATTTAGCATTTTCCATCTTGGCCTTACTGTCCCTGATCTATCCCTTTTATTCATATTATTTCAATCATGGCTGCTCAATATCATATGTGAATGTTTGCACAGCTTTCTGTATTCAGCTATGTACAACACAGGGAGGCCCCTCTCACAATCTATATTCTTCTTATAATACACATACAAAACAAAAACAAACAAAAAGTGATGATAATATTGGGTCTAAAATGTTATAATCAATAAGTTAGTTTGTTAATGGTGGCAAAGAAAGGGGGACCTGGGGAAGGAAAAATTGAGGCAAATGAGACTTCAGCTTTAGTTGCAGATAAGAATTAAATTAGGATGTTAGAAATACTGTATTTTTAGAAAAGCTTAGGTTATGACATAAGTTATGCCTATTCTCCATTGGCATCGCTCTTTTACAGGCTGATATCCTACAGATACTTACCAGTGAGTGTGCAGTGATAAAGCCATGCCATACTGGTTTGGCCAGCAAAGACTCAATGCCGTTGGAGAAGGGAAGTGTTCTTTTTGCTTTCTTAGCAATTCTGGTACTGGAGAGCTGCTGTTATTGATTGGATTGCTAGTGTAACATGGGCCTAAGTGCCACATGAGAAATAGTCATTGGCCTTGCCATTTGTGGCTAGCCTGATGTGATGTTAATCTTGCCCGTTCTGCATTTAGATTTAATGTATACAATATCTTGGAAATTAGTGGTACGATCTTTGAATTTGTTTGTTTTCTTTGTTGTGTTTGAATATTTACGATCGATGGACACTATTTGGAGGGAAAGACCCCCATTTATCCTAGCAAAGCATTAAATCTGAGTGCAATCAATCAACTTTGCTGTTTCCTAGAAGTAAATGTATCAATCCTCAAATCAATTCTGGGAATCCAGTACCAGGCTGTACACTGGGCCTGATGTCTGTCCAGTTCAGTGGTCCACAGCTATTGATCTGGTAAATATCTCAATGATAAGAAGAAACTTTAAAGTGGACTTTAAATGCATGTAGCATGCATTCAAAGTCTATTTTTTAAGTTCAGAAAAGAACCCCAAAATTAAAAAAGAAAAAACATTTAGGGGGGAAGGTTTAGGTAAGTACACTTACCTACCCTCCAAATTCTGTCTGTGATACTTAGTAAAGAATGAAATCATCCTCCTTAGTTAGATCTGGGGAATGTAGAGTATTATTATTGGTATTATTATTATTACTAATAATAATATAATTATTAATAATAATAAACAGTATTTATATAGCACAAACATATTACACAGTGCTTTACATTGGAGTACCCCAGATCTCACAAAATTTGTCCCAAGCACTGTTCTTCTACATCTTCAAAGGGCTCACTATTCCAAGAAATCATGTCGCCCCTTGAACATTGGAAAAAGGTAAGTGTATATTTAACTCCTCCCCCACCCCCCACAATTAATTTTTTAATGTTTATGCTCTTTTAAAGTAAAAGAATAGGAAAACTTTTGCATGAAGTGTTTTACAATTTGACATAGAACAAAGTTAAGCAGCAGGGAGGGAGGGAGAAGGACTTTATGGGAACTTTGCTTTCAGATTTGCAATCTAAACTATTCCTAAATTTCACAGGGACAGACTAAAAGCTCAAAATATTACTACAAGGCTCCCAATATAGAGACAAAATGGGGTCCTTAGCAAATATAAAATGAGGACTTAAATGCACAGCACCCTTGCCATTCCGTGAGCTGGGGCCCTGGGCATAGCCCAGTTTTCCCTACTCTAACTGTTGGAAACTGTTTAGAGCAAAACAGGTTCACCTTTAGCACCAGCACCAGGCTGGGCCAGTTTGTAGGGCTCTCATATGTGGCTGCTGGGAGAAACCACAGAGTGGGACTACTCATCTGAAACTCCTGAAAGCATCAGCGCAATTAATGAATTTATTCTTATTCGTAAGAAGCAGAGGTAGTTTTGGGTTGAACAAAGTTTGTTGACCTATGTGGACCTATTCCAGCACCAGTTGTGTTTCCCTGCTTCTTTGAACATATCTAATTTCTTGGCAAATATCTTTCATTCACTTTTATGTGAGATGGATCCTTTTTCACAGGAGGTTGCAGTAAAATTAGTACTCTTTATGCAGTACTTACCCCTTCTTGACCTGTATTTATTGGTGTGCTGCTGTGCCCTGCAGGTTTTCCAACCAGTGAAGAATTTCTGAATATGGGCACCAGACTGCATGATTGCTTTGCTCAACAATAAGCAGGTCATTCCCTTCCTCCAAGGATAAAACACAATCTTTCTACAAAATAATGAGCAATAAGGGCAGGATTATCCGTCCCATCTAGCCAATCCTGATTAATTATTCACAACAGCATCCGTGCACTTGTCAAAGCCATTTCTGGGGCTTTCAGCCGGAAGACTTGGTTGCTACGTAACAGCCCGGAGTCATTATTATTGGGCCAGTGGCTAGTAAGAATCAGTTACTGTCCTTTAAATTTCTCTTTAAAATGACAACACAAGCAAAAAAGTCTTGCCTTTGAATGCACATTATATTTTCCCTATGGCATCATCACACAATTGTAAATTTATGTAAGAAATAAACCAATTCATTAGCATGTTTTAGGGGTTTTGCTATACTTTGCGTAGTATGGTATTGTTGACAAAAGCTTGTTAGAAATGGATCTTGAACACATGGTTCTCCACATGATGGGGTAAAAGGGTGTATGGGGACCAGGGGCTCAATATACTTAGGAAGCTGGCAAAGCCATTAATGTTGAATACCCAGTTCTTGCTGATACCTCACCCCTTGTTCCCTTAGTCTTGGGAACAATTTATCCAGCATTGTATTTTCAACAAGACACACCGGTACACTTGTAACACCTTGCAACTTCTAAAAAAATATATTGATATATGTATTGAATATTTGGATTAAATATGGGAATTTGGGGCAATATGTGTCAAGATTTCTGTTAGGAGGAACAATTAAGGATTTGAACTGGTAGTTTCATCCAGTACGTATTACATCTGTTGCAAACTGTGCTCATGTGTATCTAAGGCAGTGGAAAGGAAGCTGCCAATCACTTGTAGCAAATACATTTCTAAGACCTAACTACTGTTAAAGGGGATGTGCCCAGTGGGGAGGCAGCCATTTTAATATAGACAGAAAGCAGATGAGTGTGGATAGTGGTAGTAATATTAGTAAAAATGTTTGTATTGTTGTGGTATTAGAAGTAATATGGTATAATTACCAATAATTTATAATAATTGCACAATAACGGATAGTAGTATGGACTATGCCCTCCATTTAAGCATGGTTTAGGATGGTGTCTATGGTAAACATTTTGCCCCTGTTCGCGTAGTGCCACATTTGATATCCTTGAATGTTATTCCTATTAAGTGTTGTTAATAAGATTGTGGTGGGTGTAGGATAGGGTGGGGAATGTGTTCTAGCAAGTTCTAGCAAGAACAGGTTTTGCCTAAAGGGGTGTTGTTACATTTATTTTGTACATAGAGAAATTTGGGGATCTCAGTTGCTGACTTCTCTTACCACAAATGCTAGTTACCAGACTAACACATTTACTCATTGGCAGGAGCACAACCTCTTGGCTGGTGGCAGGATTTACCATAACTTAATGTACACAATACATAAGAATACCACTTATTTTCTGTAAAAGAATCATATTATTTTTTAAACTTTTTTAAACTTGACAAGTTTGCCGATCAGATACCAGACATGAAATATCTGTCTTTAGGAATGTGAACAATTCTGTAATTAATTCCTTTCGTTTGTTTCTTTGCAGGATCTAGATTTCTCATTACATCATCGGGAGCCTTGTATATTACAGATGTACAGAATGAAGATGGATTAAATAATTACCGATGTACAACGCGGCACAAATATACAGGAGAAACGCGGCAGAGTAATAGCGCCAGACTGACTGTATCAGGTACAGGAATCTTTAACTGATTAACTAACTTATTCTTTACCAATGACCAATGACCAATGAAAAACTTTAGCTACTAGATTTGGGTGTGCTTGATAGCATATTCCTCACTATGCAATGTGGTCTTACATGTTGTAGTCTACCTCACTACAGAGAGAATGTTGTCATCAGCACACTATGAATCTTGGTAAAAAATCCAAATTCTTCATTTAGAGAATCACAATGCAATATTTTGAGGACTTTAAGGACACCTTTATCAGATATCACATGCTTGATGAAGGGGTCCTCTTTTGTATCTTCTAAAAAAAGGATTTGAACATTTTCTATACATAATCTATGGTAACATTCTCTCTGTGTGGTTACAGCACCCTGCAAGTCCCTGTCCAGTAAGAAGTGAAATGGGAATATAGAAGTCAATTCTACATGCCTACATGTTGCTGTAATGACTTCAGGGTCAATGGAAGGAATCACAGCACTCAGTGTTGAACACAATATCCAACACACCTTAAAACCCAAGCTGAGTTGCACACGACCAGATCCCTACATTGGACATACCCCCGGTTGTTATACCAACCAGACAATACATCATCTTGATAGGTCTCCCAATGATATCAGTAGTATTACATAGAAAAATAGGTACCAGGAAAATGTAAAATAAATATAAATCTGCATCTTGGAATACAGCTTATATTTCTAAAAGACTTTGATATAAGAAGTTCCTATTTATTATTTTATTTATTATTATTAGCCTGTATTTATATAGCGCTAGTGTGGTATTCCTTCAATTAGAATTTTTCAGGTTTAACGTCACTTGGGGTTTCATTCCTGGTGTTCATAGGAAGCTTCTAAGAAGATAACCACATTTGAATTATTAATAATATTTATCGCAGATGGGGATTAATTTCCTCAGTGACGGATCTAGGATGGCTTTGGAGGTAATCATGCAGGTGGTTAACCAGAATCTCTGGAGTCCCAATCACCTTAGATAACCCATCCATCTATACTATAATGAATATCATACCTGCATTCCAGCGATGAGCATGAGTCATAAAATGTACAATTTCATGTGTTTTCTATGGGCACTATTTGTCACTGCATGTGAGCAGTTCAGCATGATGGAAATGGATAAATATTTTCAACTGTAATAACAATGTGGCTGATAACGATGTTAGAGCAGACAACAGATATATTCTATTTATAGGTTCCCTTTATTTATGTGGGGTAAACATTTTATTTCCTTTTTTGGTTTGTAATTACCATCATTCACACAGATAATTGAACAATCACAAAAAACAGAACATTATTTTCTGACATGGTCAGCACAATGAGTAGTACTACGGGCTTTAAACACTGGGGGCTGAGATTTGAATCTCCACCAGAACACTACTTGAAATTTGTGTGTTGTCTCCATGTTTATGTGGGTTACCTCTGGGCACTCGGTTTTCCTTCTATATGTTAATTGTCCCTCCTTCCCAAAAAATTGACTTGAGACTATTTTAGGGACACAAGTATAGTAGGGACATTAGAGTGTGAGCTCTTCAGTAACTTGACTATTAGACTCTGTAATGTGTCAGTGCTGTAAAAACACAAAATAATAATAATATTAATCTGTGAATGCATGTCCAGAAATTATCCCCATCCCCAAATGAGGTAATAAATATGAAATGTGCATTTGTTTCAAAGATGTACTTTTTATCCTGACAATATATAAATATTGCATGGTTTTCATTTTCATAGCAAAACTAAATTTATTTATCACATGAAATTTTGGCACCAAAATTATTTGAATTAATATTTTGTCACCTAAGTTTTTGGCGCAGTCAGTTTTAACACTTTTTAGCTTGTAGTTACATATTTATCCTACTTGTAAAATCAATGTGTTACAATTTTTATTAAAAAATCTTAGCCCTTGATAAAACAGTGTATAAGCAAACATCAAAAGTGTTGCCAAAATGATTACTAGGTCCATAGATACAGTCAGTGGAAGTTGCATTATATGCCAATCTTGGATCATGCAAAATGTAAGCCTTGTCTTGCCCCCTTCCACGTATTGAGCCTCTCCATTGGTTTATTTGTATATTAGGTAGGCTCGCTGAGCATTTAGGGGGCAGGGTGGCATTTACCCAAGCAAAAAATGAGTAGAAAAAGTCAACATATCCTTATCTCTGTGTCTATTGATCGCTTCTAACATTATGAAATGATCAGCATTAGTAGATTCTACATTAAATTTTTACTGCCAGAATACCTGAAAGAGATAGCAACTCTAGGCCTCCATGAAGCCAATGGCAAATTGTGGTGGCAGGGGCATGACCCTTTAGGAAATTGGTAGGATGTTCTTCTTTTTTTAGGTCTGTAAGCCCTATGGATAAATGTTTTGCATCTACTGTACTTGTTACACACTAAGTCGCAATTGTTTATCTGATAACATTACCATTAAATTACTTTGAAGAAAGTTTTATTAGATTATCCTAGTCTCAAACTAAGAAAACCTGTGATGCTTTTGCATGTGGGCACTTGTTCATAGGGTATCTGTCTTCTTCTTCCTACATAATGTTCTGCATCTTGTCATTTCACTTTCAGATCCAGTCAATTCAGCTCCAACAATTATTGATAAGTTTGAACACCTGACAGTGATGGCAGGACAGAGAGTGGAGCTGCCATGTAAAGCCTCTGGATACCCAATACCCCACACCCGATGGCTGAAAGACAACGTCCAGCTTGAAATGGGCAGCAGGTTCCGTAACACAGTTGTAGGTTTGTTAATTGAAAACACCCGACCGTCAGACTCTGGAACGTATATTTGTGAAGTCTGGAACAGCTATGGCAATGCAGAAGTGATTGGATCGCTGTATGTAAAACGTAAGTCAAATATAAACTCATCCAGATGGCAAACTGTCCTGGGGTTTGTTGGGCCAGAGGTTTTAAAAAATTAGGTCACTGTGGTAGGCTGCTGTAACTTTACACATCATTTCTTTTACAACAATCTTCAACTAGTCAATAATAATATTATTTTTATATTTTTAGCAATTAGCTGTTTTAAAAGATTTTCTTTTTTTTAGTTTTTTTGCTGCTGGAGATTATGGACTGGAACTCAATAAATTCACTTAGCAACTGTTTGGAAAAATTATGCTGTTGCTGTATATTGTAACATGTCAGGAATTTATTCATAATGAGTTGTAATTGAAGTAATTGAAAGAGCCACTTTAAACTACTCTACAGTCCTTCTAAGATTAAATAAAATCAGAACTATAGCTTAAAAAACATTCCTGCTAGTTCAATTCTGTAGCAAGTACACTGAGCTGCACATTTTTAGGTTGGTGTACTTTATCTGCATGCTTCAGTGCCAGTCTGGTCAATAGAAAAGGCTGAAAATGCCAACTCTGGAAGAAAACAGGAAAAATAAATTGTTGCCATTTAGGAATCCTACAGGATTCACTGAAGTGAAGGTAAGTTGAGTATTACTTTATAGTAATCCTAAACTCTGAAAATAAAAAAATTGTCTTATTGCACAAAGGACTGGTGATGCAATTTATTTACAAACACTCACCTGTCCCGTTCCATCTTGGGCACCACCATCTTCTTTTTTATCCACCTCTTCCTGGTTTTAATCTTCAATCATCTTAATTGACCCAGGCTGGGTTGACTTAACTCCCGTGCACTTTCAATTAGTCCTTGGTGCTGCACCAGAACCACGGATGCACCAGGTAAAAACGTTTTACTTCAGAAGGGTCATCGCCTGTAATTGCCTGTAATAATGCCTTACCTGATCCCAGATATTGAAAGCAGAACCTTAGTTTCTCTTTAAATGAAAACCTTTATTGGTCTTTAGGTACTTTAGTAACTTCTTATGAAAAAGCCTCCCGCAAAACAAATGTATTTATGATTTAATCATCTTCACTTATCCCACACATAACAATTACACTTCTACCATCTATGCAAAAGAAAAAAGTTTCTCTTTACTCTTATATTAAGTATATTAAGTATTTTATTTCAGAGTTATTAGGATGAACTAAAGCTCCACGGTCACTGTGACTGACACGCTAAGTGGAACTAAACTGGAAAACAATGAGAGCAGCAGGGTAGTGCCATCTGCTAAGGAGTGATAATCATATACAGATGTGTATTCAATTATCTCCATAGAATGACATTACCCGCAGCAGCAAAACCAACTGGATCCACAAAGACTCCCACAATACAGGGAAATTAATGCCTTCATGGCTTACAGCTACAAAGCCTGCCAGATTATTCAGACATACCCTATTGTTTTATTGGCCAGGAATATAATATTTACTATGGGGTCCATTTTTTAAAGCAGGGAATCTTACCTTCACTGAAACATTCCCTGGTGGCGAATCTTCCAGGTCCATGTGTTTTAATGGCAGTAATGGATTCTCCACTTTTTTTGTGGATGTCAGATTTACTACTTAAATAGATCCCTTATGTTTTTATGTTTAAACCCATTTTTATTTCTGCATGCCTTCAGATCAAATTTTATAATTATTCATCGTGTTGTGAATTTCTGGTCCCACCCTTTTCCTGATTCTGTTTGATGCTATAGGTCCTCTCTTAGACCAAAGTGTTCAGAACAGTATGGCCATTCAAACAGCCCTGACCTGGTTGGAGATCTGGCTGCTGCACCAACCAGGCAAACCATGTCATTTTTAGAAGCAGGCAGTGCACTATTTCTTTTTAATGACAGGTGCTCTTAATGGAAGATGGTTATTCTTCCTAACAGCTGAACCTTCTCATTGGGTATGTTTTCCATTGGTTTCCCTGGTGCACCTGAGACATTGTGTCATCATGGTGCCTGTCATCCCTCTGGGGTTTGGGAAGAACAGATGTGTCTGTGTCTATAATTACTCTCCAGATAGATCTGCACTAATACGTATACAATTAGGTCCCAGGGCCACAGACCTTGTTTACTTTTCTTCCTATGTCTCGCTTTGTTAACTCTCAGGGCTTGTGCATATCAGAATTTATATCATAATGCAGCTTGCACTGATATACATTTTAGATGCATCCTGGAGAACTTTACATTGACTTGAAGGGCCAATTGTGTAGGCCAACTTTCCCAGACTACAGAATGCAGCACTTAAGAGAGAGATTTATTATAGTATTTCATTGTTTCTGAAGATTCATTTATTCATAATGCCTAAGCTACATAAGTAAATGAGAGTCTGTGTCCCTAGTGTCTGTCCCCTGGATTACTGGCAATTAGCCCCTGGTGTGTGACCTGACCTCTTTTGCTTGCTGCCTGCTTGACCCTGGCTTTTCCCGACTACCCTTCTGCTTTCTGATTTGGTACCATGTTCTGCCCACCTTGGTGTGCCCAAGGACCGCAACCTGGCAGTAACCAGCGGCGCAACATCCTCAGCATCAGAGGCTCTGGAGAAAACCTGGTTACTGCTTAGTCTGTGCACTCTGGCCCTTCTCAGGGCTCACACCACCTCCCTGCAAGCCATAGCACCCCCTAGTGGTCCTGTCTCTTTATGCGTGACAATAGTTTTTGCAAAGGTTGTAGCAGAAAAATCATACAATACAATACAATCATACAAAGGTTGCAGGTATTGCTCTGGGGGCGTGGCCTGAAGATGGCGCTGGACAGTTGTGCCTAGTCGGAGCTCCGTGCGCCTTCTCCATCATTCACTGCATCTTTGCCATGTCAGGCAATGGTCCATAAACAAGGTCAACCCGCTAGGACTTCCATGGTGAGATCTATCTGGTCCTTCCTGGCAGATTATTCAGATTCTCCGGGGAGGGGACGCAACACGAGCCTGATGCAGGACCTTGGGGACACACAACCTGATTTCCCTGCCTTACATAGCTCGATGGAGCCAGACTTGTCGCCTCCCGGGTCCCTGGCAGAATATGTTCGTGCCCTTCATTCTAAAGACGACCTCTCCTCCATGCGTGCCGACATAAAAGATTACCTCAAAATGCAGGTTGACTCTCTGCGCACAGACCTCTTGCATACTCTGACTAGGGTAGAGGAGGTGGAGAAAAGGCCAAAAGAGACCTCGAAGATGCACATGAAAATCCAGCAAAAATCCATTGCAATATATTTTATCAGTTGGAAGATGCTGAGAACAGAGGTAGGAGAAATAATCTCAGGATCAGGGGTTTACCTGAAGCTACAGGGACAGATCAGCTGAAAGCTACCAGAAGGGGTATACTTAACCTAATCTTGGGCTTCCCCCCCCACCGCTCCAGTTTGACAGAGTGCATAGCGTCTCCAGAGCGTAGGCTGCTCCCCCTGATTCTTATCGGGATGTTATCTGTCGCCTGCATTATTTCTCTGATAATGCTGCTTTTCAAGAAAAACTTAAGGCCTCTTCCAAGCTTGGTTTTGATGGGGCTTCCTTCACCATCTAACTAGGTCCTGCTAAAGCTACACTGGAAAGGTGCAGGGTGCTATGTCCCCTTTTGGCAGCCCTTAGAGAGGCCGTCATACAGTACTGATGGGGCTTCCCTGCTTGCTTAACATCCAGGAAAGATGGCCGTACTTCCACGCTGTGTTTCCCTAAAGATTTGGAGTATTTTTGTTCCAAAATGGGTATATCGAAACCCTCCCTCTCAGGATTGCAGGAAGCAGACTGCACTGGGTCTTCCTTCAATAAACATCTTGGCAGAGGAACCAACGTAAAAGGCCCCGTCAACCAATGTCAGCCACTTCATCGCCTCCACATGGGGATTGTTTGCCCCTAACTATGCCAGCCTTGTATTTTTTCTTTCTTATATCATAGGTCTTTTTCTTTCAATATCATAGGGCTTCTATCCTGAACAGAATGTTTAATTATGAGGGAAATATGATGGTTTCTCCAAGAGCTGGGTTAATTTAGAGTCTGATCTCCGATCTGCTATTCTGAGTATTATTTGCCAAAACAATTTAGAGTTTTGGGCCCTGATACCTCCCTCTTCACTCTGACTACACTTAGGTGCTGGGACACGCTACACAGACAACAGGGTTGGTTGTACAACTCTCCCCTGCTCCCAGTTACTAGTCCCTCTTATTTTATCCCAGGGCTCTATACTAACTCTTTTTTTGGGGCAACCCTCTGATTCCACACTGCTGCTACACCAAGTGGTGAAGGTGAACTCTGTTCGTCCCTTGGCACAACTGGTGCCCCCAAAGGTATGTAGGCCAGTGAACAACTGGCAATATTTATAATTCTGTCACTTTGTAAGATCTCTAATCCGCCCTTTACGCTTTGGAGTGGATCTTATCCTTCCTGAGGGCATGCCTAATGGCAGTGACAGACCTCCTCACACTGTATCGCAGCTCTATAGGCTTTTAATAACACTCTCAACGGTCCAGAGTATCCTGAATACCTAGCAAGGTTGGAAACTGAACTAAACAGTAAACTTTCTGAGTCCCAGAAAAGGCTATCTTGTGCTTGGCGCACAAGACATCCGTATGTGCCAAGATACAGAAAGGCAACTTTGTATGTCTCCTCAGGAATCTCCACTATGTTGGAGAGGGTGTGGAATGGGGGGCACGATGTCGCATATATGGTGTTACTGCCTGGTGATTGAGACTTACTGGAGAAAGGTTCTTCAAATGATTGAAACAATTTCAGGAGTCTCCTTAGAATTTACCCCTTGGTGTGTACTGTTTCATGGCACCGAACGTTCGCTTGTGCCCTACCTTCTCAATGCAGCCAGGGCTCAGATACCGCGTTATTGGAAAGACTCAAGGGAGCCCCCGTTGAAAGGCTGGTTCCAATTGGTGGAGGAAATTTGTAAAATGGAGGAAGGTTATCATGATTTTCGAGACATGTCCGCACGGTTCACTGCTATCTGGGCCCCGTAGATACTGTTCAAAGATAACGCTCAATACCTTGGCACTCTCAGTCAGGATTAGTGTATTGGTATATCTCTACTGGACTAGCTAGGGGTGCTCTTAGAAGAGGTACTGTAAGACTCAGGTCCCTTTATACTGCTATTTCGGGTGGGTGTTTTGAAGACTTTTGTTTGATTTTCCAGTACTGTTGCATTTTTAATGTTCTATGCTGATTAAAGAATATTTGATATACTTGAATGAAATTTACTCTTGTTGTTAGCGTTTCTTTTTTCTGTTTGGTTTACACGTATTTTCCCTTTGTGTCATTTTCTGCTCCCTGTTTGTTATAAACATATAAATACATTATTATGCACAAAGGATTACATTAAAATTGACTTTTCAGTAACTTTACAAGTTTGTATGCATGTATTAATTCCTAACCGGTCACAATATACAGCAAGAGTATAATATTTACAAATTCTTCCTTTTATAAATATGGTTTCATTCATCGGCTCAACAGTTATCCCAAATAGCACCCCATTAATAAACACTTTCTGTTTTTATTGCAGAACCCCTGAAGGTAGCAATCAGTCCACGGAAGGTAAAGACCAGCGTCGGCAGTCAGGTGACACTTTCATGTAGTGCTTCCGGTACGGACGATCCTGACATTACCTGGTACAGGAATGGTGATATTGTGATTGCTGGGAGCAACGTTCGAATTACTGGTATCAGCCGTGAAACTTTAATCATGGATGCTGTGGCAAAAAGTGATAGCGGAGCTTACCAGTGATTTGTGCGCAAGGATCGGATGTCGGCCCAGGATTATGCGTTGGTTGTGCTTGAAGGTGAGAAGTTAATGTCATGGTTATGAATAATATGTATATTTTACTTGTTGAATGCCTTCCTATCCTTCTATGTAGGTGGTATTTTCTATCTTCCTGGTTTACTTCGGGTTGTATCTGGGCTCACTGGACATCCACTGTGGTTTAAATTGCCATGTGGATGATCCAACTCTATCATCTGTACAAACCCATGATGGAGAGTTAAGCTTTTTGTTAGGGGATTAGAGATCGGTGAACAACAGCAGAGATATAAAACTTCTCCTTTTTCCCAGTTTTTTTCCAAATCTGCCTTCCTACCCCTCCATACAGGTGGTGATTTCTATCCCCCCAGTTTACTGTCGTAGAATGAAAGCTGTAGCTGGGCCCACTGGATATCCACAAGGTTGGCTCATGGATGATCCATCTCTGGTGTCCAGATAAACCTTAGGGATGAGAGTAAGGTTTAGGGTTTGTGGACATACTAAAGTTAGAGACCGGTCAACAAAAGCATAGGTATACTTGCCTTCCCATTGGCCCATGTCTCCTATTTTCCCTCTGTTTTCAATGTTGCATTTAACATTTGGTGTATCCTGCAGTAATGGAGTGGAGATCAGGGATGGAACCATGGTGCACAGTCATCCACCAATCTTAATATTTCGACAACTTTCAAATTATTAGGAGAATGGAGAAGGCTCCAGTGTTGGAGTGAAGCGAAGGTATAAGACAAAAGCCATTGGAAATGGCTGGAATTTCCACTGCAACAACACCCATGCCACAAAACTTGTGAAAAGGAAAATAAATACCAAATTGCTTTTCACATTACCAAATAAGTCCAAAGAAGATAGCATTTTACAAGACAAGTTGGGTATATCATCTGTTCTAAGAAGGCATAAAAAATAATCAGTGCTGTTTATTTCTGGGAAATCTCATTGTACTGCATGCTCTCTGCACTGTGTGTTTATTTAGGAATTCCCCATTGCAGAGGACGCAGTAATTACAAGATAACAGACCAGCTGATGCCGCTTTTCACCCTGCAATTAGAATTCAGCTCTGTGCTGTTCAGGATTTCATCAGCATCTGAAAAGGACACAACAAAACAGTTTGGAGGAGCTATACTGAGCTATTGTAACAATCCAGTTTCTTTCAAAGTGAACCTGTCCTTTGTTCTTGCTATGCAAAATAACAGGGTTTAGAAGAGAAACCATAAGCACTGTGTAAGGAATAATCTTGTTTCTTTCACTGGCTTTGTGATTTGATGTAAAGTGAACTATCACCACATTCACCAAGTGAATTGTGCCTTGCTAGGTGAAAATTTACACTTGCATTTGGGTGTCATTCATAACAGATCAAAGAAGTTCCTTGGCTTTGCATTAACACAGGGCAAAACTTTGGCATATAACTGCAATTTAAACATGCCAATGGGGACCAAATCCACTACCAATTCTAAGATGACATGGGCCAGTGAAGACAGTCTTTGAACTTGTGTGGTGGATCAGTTTTGAATTTGTAGGTACATTTACCCTTCCGTAATCAGCTTTATTAAAGGTCTTCACATCAATTTGTAAATGGCTTCTAATTCACAAAAAAATAAGTCAGATCTAAACCTCTACATCATGCCTTGTCATTTAAGGGATCCTTGAATATATGTAAAAACCTCTATTGTCCAGACACCTAAATGTGTGGTATGTGGTGTCAGCAACCCCAGTAGACAAAGTATTCTTTTTTGCTCCATTTCATGGCAGTTTAATCAAAGGTTTTGTAGGGAGGGAAGGGAAGTTGATAGGAGGGTCTGTTTAAACACCTCCCTAAACTCCTTGGGCCCCCTTTCTTTATTGTCCCTTCAGCCTCACATTATGTTGAGATGCCCCTGCTGGTATGTTTACACAATGTCACCCCAATATTTGCCAGAGGACCATGTGGTAGGGGCCACTAGGCAAGAACTGTGCCCAGAACTGATAGGCTGGTGACATCCCCTGCCAATCATTCAGTTTCTAACTTTGTGCACATCTCTTTGCTTAGTTAATGCTACATTGTAAGCTGACTTATTTTAGACTTCCTTCCAAGGCCATTCTCTGACTCCCAGAGGGCTGCTATTATCTAGCATTGCTTGCAGGCATTGCATTGGAGCTTCACCTGTGCCCAGGTAACGGTCAACATGACAGGTTCTCCTAAAGGAAACCTTTTTTTGTACATGCATTCTGTAAAAGAAGTGACCATGTGTGAAATGACAGATCATCTATAATTAATAAATCACCTTCCTTACTAGGGCAGCCAAAATTGCTTCACCTAGATCTCATTATTGTGAAGGACAGACAGTTCATTTCTAGCTGCTAAGCAATTACATAGCAGAGCAAATTGCAACTTACGGGTTAAATATAATCATTGGGTGTCTGAAAACACATCACTAGGTCACACATGCAGTATTGTGTGGCCAAATATGTTTCTTCAAAGACCATTGTAGAATTATTCTGTATTTTGGGCTTTAAAAATAAAAAAGAAAGTCTCATTGACAAAGAAGAGGAAGGGATGAATGAAAAGGCCCCCTATTAATTAGAGTCGGCAGCCATACCCAGCACGGCCGGTTTCTATAGACAGAGAGGAGTTCACCTGACCAGGCCGCGTCGCGTTGGTAACCGTCTCCTGTGGCTGTGCAATCCTGAAGAGAATATTGATCATCTGTAATGATGTGAGGGAAGAGTGTGCGGGTTATCACAGGCTGTCAGCAGGAATCATTTGTGACACGCTCAGGCCCTGACAGAGGAAACAAATATCCTCCAACGCAAAATGCCCCTTATAGTAACACCAGAACGACAGATGCAGCGGGGTGTCTATATCTAAGGCCATGTTTAAATTCTAGTTCCTGTGCTGTCCATAAAAGCGCACAATAGCCTTTGCATGAAAGTGGAATTAGAATTTCATATGCTGGGGGATGTGGCCATAATACCAGCTAAAGCCGAAACTGAACAAGCAACCATGTTGCGTGAACTATAGGTGATGGAAAAAAATACAAAAACGCAATGTGAGCGTAAACACGTAAAGTGGGTATATTATGAAGTTTTGTTACGGCAGTAAAGACGGAAAGGGAATTCCGAGCCCCCTGGATCCCTGGGTTATACATATCTCAGGAGGCTGTGGGCTGCTCCGATCTCAGGCACACTTCATCAGGGACTGTACTATGTGAAAAAAAAAATGCTGATTTCACGCATGTGCATGTCACGCATGACCCATCACCTGATCTCGCGCCTACTCAGTGCCAGTTTGGGTGATGTGAGAAGAACCCAGAAGAGGGAAGATATGCCATGCTTGCTGTTCTGTCTGTGCCCTAAAGAAGAAGCCAAGATGGCGATGGACTCATTGGGCTCAGTTTGGATTGGGATTGAGGGCTTTTCCTGAGTGACTATAAGTGTTTTTCTTTGTTTTTGTTTTTTTGGGTGAAAGTTCCACTTAAGGTCTTCTATCCCTTTTAGTCTCCTGAGGTCCCACAATTACTCACCACCTTCCTGTGACTACAAAACTTACCTCCATATGAAGACACATGGTTTTCATTGTATAATGCAGGGATAATGGGAAAATGTACTCTGGCTTCTACTGTTCTTCCTACTTTGGTTGTGACGTGGTCACAACCGATTGACCCTCTTAGTGGATGAACCCGGAGAAGAAAGTAACTGAGCTGTAGTGCTGTGTGTATGCACATTTAGGCCACTGTGGTTACAAGGACACATTGAGAGGGTAATTTGTCCCAGTAGGGACACAGACACCCCACTGGGAAATGTTACAAGGACTCTAAGAATTCCATATAATATCTCAAATTAATAAAGGTTTGCATATTTGTACACTTTAACATAGGGTTATCTCTGGCCAGTAGCTTGTCAGCCCGGACAGTAGACTTTGGACTTGCTGCCATTGGTATTTTATAATAAATAGGTCATAAAATTAGTATGTTTCCCAGAAAAAATGACAGCATTAAGGACTTGTTCACTCTTGCTGTTCCTGGATGGCTTACTGGCGGCTCCTCTGCGGCTCATAGACAGCTGACAGCCAATCAGCTGCATTCGCTCTTTGAGCATTGTAATGAATGCTTAGTGGATGTTTGCCAAATGCCCCAATCCATTCCATGATTCCTTCTTTGGACCTACATTTTTTGGGATTTGCCACCTGTGAAGCAGTAACCGCACCACTTGATTGACACCTGAAAACCAGCCCTAAATGAATCTTTTGTCTGCAGTTTGATATTTTTAATAATATTCGCTGTTACACAGTGAAAGTTCTGGCTCTTTTTGTATTGCTTACAACCTGCATGGATTAAACTGGACTCCCTTTTATGCTTTACATATAATAAAATCAATTAACAAAATAAGAGTTTTATTTATTGCTTAGGGTATATTTATAAACCAGTGGATGTGACATTCACCAATCATTTACTGATTGTGAATAAACCACTGGCATTGCAAACACATTAGCCTGCAGTGAATGATTGGTGAATTTTAGACTAACTGCATAATAAATACATCACTTATTGTCCTCGCACCAATGAAGCAATATATTTTACAAGGCTGAAAAGTGCACTTGAGTGAAGGTCAAGCTCCGGTCATGTTATAAAAATGCTATTTTCCACCATGTAAATGTCAACATTACTTGACCGTGAACCTGAAAGAAAGCAGTTTACTTGCACAATCCTGATAAAAAATGGTCCCATATACCCCTGGTGCTGCTTGCGTGAAATATCTGTACACCTATTGCCAACTTTGTATGGGATAGAATGGGCATGATTTATAAAAGCTCCCCAGGATTGATAGGTTATCATGGGAGAATCTGGATGATCCAACAAACCTGTAATGGATCTGGTTCAGGATTGAAAACATTTGCCAGCTAATAGGCAATGATTTTTCAGTAAATCTATTCCAGGTTTGTTGGATCACCCAATGGGGTACAAAAAAGCATAAAAAAAATGAAAACATTATTTTGCAAAGATTGCTATTTATGTATTACATGGATTTGCATAATCAGATATTTCTTCTCCTAGGTAAGTGCTTGAAATGTGATCTTTCTTGTCTTCCTCAGATGGAACACCAAAAATTAACTCTGCTTTCAGCGAGAAGGTGGTGAGCCCAGGGGAGCCGGTGTCCCTCATGTGTAATGTGAAAGGCACGCCTCTACCCACAATCACCTGGACCCTGGACGATGAGCCCATCATCAAGAATGGAAACCATCGCATTAGCCAGATCATTACCTCCGACGGCAATGTCGTCAGTTATCTGAACATCACCAACACCCAGGTGCGGGACGGGGGAGTCTACCGCTGCACTGCCAATAATTCCGCGGGAGTCGTCCTGTACCAGGCTCGAATAAACGTAAGAGGTGCTTGTCAAATGAGCTCTTCAAAAAAAAAAAAAAAAATCAAAAACATAGTATCACACATACATCCATCATAATGTCACACAAAGGGTTCTGCATCAATACATGGCGTTTCTTCTATTGCAAACACTTAATTTTCTCATTTATTCATTGAAGGGGTTTTTATTATGTGTTCCTGGCACCAGTGGCAAAAAGTTACATAGTAAGTCAGGTTCAAAAAAAGACATAAGTCCATCAAAGTTAACCTTCCTGATCTTGTGAGGCAATCGGATGTTCCCTGCAGAAACAGTCTCTTTTTTTTATAACTTTAGTATCACATTTTTTTCTGTGCTTTTTTAAAAGCATCCAGCTTTTTCTTAAAGCAATCTATTGAACTTGCTGAAACTACTTCCTGAGGGAGCCGATTCCACATTTTTACAGACCTTACAGCAAAGAATCCCTTCCTTATCCAGAGCTTAAACTTCTTTTCCTCCAGACGCAGAGAGTGCCCTCTTGTTCCTTGTAATGATCTCAAAGTAAATAATGGGGAAGAGAGTTCTCTATATGGACCATTTATATATTTATACAGGGTGATCATATCCCCCCTTAAACATCTCTTCTCAAGAAGAATAGAATTAGTTCAGCTAATCTCTCCTCAGAGCTGAGCTCCTCCATTCGTTTTATTAGTTTTGTTATTTGAATAGATTAAAAAAACGTAACAATACAACAAATATGGCAGTGTGATATGTTCCAACTCAAAGATATGTGTACCAGGATCAAGGGTCA
>NC_092858.1:167909543-168045855 GCF_032062135.1 Pyxicephalus adspersus
TTGTGGTTTATTGTGGTCAGAAAATCCTGGATAAAATTTGGGTAATTCAGCAGAGGTGTGTATATATTTGCCCCAGTGAATATTATAATTTTCCAGCAGATAATGAGTTTTGATTAATTAAAAAGGTAACTTTAGTGTTTAATTTCTATTTATTTTTAAATTTTGAGGCAACCAGACAGTTTTAAACACTTCTAACAACACATTTTTTACATCCCTCCACCATATCATCCACCTCTCCATTAGGTATGTATTCCTGTCTTCTAGAATCATATAGCGCTTTTTCATGTTTTTTTTCCAGGTCCAGCAAGCATTCGACCAATGAAAAACATTACAGCAATAGCGGGACGGGACACCTACATCCATTGCCGTGTGATTGGCTATCCATATTATTCCATAAAATGGTACAAGAATTCCAACCTCATCCCATTCAACCACCGCCAAGTGGCTTTTGAGAACAATGGAACGCTAAAGCTGACGGATGTTCAGAAGGATGTGGATGAAGGGGAGTATACGTGTAATGTCCTTGTCCAACCGCAGTTATCTACAAGCCAGAGTGTCTACGTTACAGTGAAAGGTGGGTTTAGGCAGATTGTTTGGAAGAGAATCATTCTCTTTGTTCATTCCCAGGGAGGGAAAATCTAAAGTTTTAGCATTGTTTCTAGAACAGGAAGTAATTTCAAATTGCCCCCCTTTGGTTCTCCACTAATGACTTCCTCACCCATAACCTCCTCCAACACACATCTCCAAGGCCAGTCTTTAATAAAATTATTATTACACAGTATTTATATAGCATTAACATATTACGCAGCACTTTACAAAGTCCATAGTCATGTCACTAGCTGTCCCTCAAGGGGGCTCACAATCTATTGTCCCTACAATAGTCATATGTCAATAATACAGTCTAAGGTCTATTTGGGGGCAAGCCAATTAACCTAACTGCATGTTTTTGGAATGTGGGAGGAAACCGGAGTACCCCGCGGAAACCCACACAAACATGGGGAGAACCTGTAAACTCCATGCAGATAGTGTCCTGGCTGAAATTCGAACCTGGGACCTAGCGCTGTAATGGCCAGAGTTCTAACCAATCTTTTTCATTTTTAAACCATCACTAATCAACCACAGTTCCCTTTTCTCTCACTTGTTGCTTACCACACTCCCCCACCTTGTAAGCTTGATTGAACAATCTCCTCTCCATCTCCTGTGTCATAATTTGTACTTTTTATAAATGCAGGATGGTCATCTGGAGCCTCTTTTTTTTTGTACAGCGCTGCGTAATATGTTGGAGCTTTATAAATAAAAAAGAAGGAGGTTAGGGGAAATCTTCTGATGGGAACACCTCTTCTCAGCTTTAGACTGGGGCAGACATAAGGAGGTGCAAAGTGTCCTGCTGCACAAGGACCCTGAACCCTTCTTAGCCAACAGAAGTCTTCACAGGCTCCCAATTCAGTTTGATAGGGGGACCCCAGGTCATTACTGCACAGGGGTCCATTCTCTGGATACGTCTGCCACTGGCTTTAGTTATACTTATTTATTTATTTTTTTTGCTGCTACCCTACCCTAAAAGGCAGCACCAAGCCTTACAAGGTTCTAGTGAAGGGCTTTTGGTTCCATTGGTCTTACCATAATATGTTTAATCTGTGTTATCACTCCCCAAATAGTTCTCCATAAAAGCCAAAATTCCAATATTTATTTCCAAATAAACTCCCCTTAAGCAACCCTGTGCACTCCACCTCTTTTAGGCTCCATAGGGCCTATATCAGGGGTGGGCAAACTTTTTCAGTCAGGGGCCACAATCTAAAGCAAAATTTGACAGAGGGGCCAGGCCGATGGGAGAGTGGGCGGGGTTATGCCATCATGAGGCCACTGAACGTGACGTCATAATGTCATAACCCCACCCACTCTCCCATTGCAGATCTGAGCCTGCGATGGGAGAGTGGGTGGGTTGTGTGCAGGGACACAGCCCACCAACCTCCACGAGCCGGGATACAAACCAGGAATGTTCCGCGGCTCTGGCCAGGGTCCTTCTCCTGACCCTGCTCGGGGTGGCCACTGACCACCCAAAGGGCCAGAGAAAAAAACATATGGGGCCGTATATAGCCTGCGGGCCGTAGTTTGCCCATGCCTGGCCTATGTCCATGCTATAAAACACTGGGAACAGATGCACAGTTGGCCACTATGGCATGGGGGACTGATTTGCATAGCTCCGTTTTTTCATCAAATATGAGTAATAAATCCCCTGTTTTTTTGGGTTGTGTGATAGATTTGAGGATATGTAAATACCTTATGTTTTAGGAAAGCCAACCCTGAACATTAGTGATAAGAAATGCTTTCTTTTTTTTTAAGATTGGGAAAGCAATTACTCCTGGTCAGAGCGGAAGCTGATTACAGATGCTTAATTAAAAGATTTGCTCTGAAAGATGCAATCATAAACATATTTCTTCAGGGACCTCTGCTTAATGTACTGCTATCTATTTTTAAAAGGGTGATAACCAGTTGTGCAGCCTCAGACAACAGGAAAAGGCGTACATAGGGTATCTGGCTTTCGAATGGCACACATGCTACATGTTTAGATGTTCATAAACTAAAAGCTAAACATTCAGGGCCTCTTTAGGTTAAAGCCCCCTTCCCCTAAATATTTAGCACTAAACTCCAGGCAAACTTCTCGGAGGAGGGATTTTGATCCTTATCCATGTTATTTGTGTCTATGAGCCTGACAATTAATCCTCCTTCCCCCAGTGGTCCTCTTGGGACCTCCATGGCCATTTGGACTGATCTGGAAATATTCATTATTTGTGTTTATAACGATCCGTTGACCTTTTCTCTTTCTGTTTTGCAGTACCGCCATATATTCAGCCATTTGAGTCCCAAAGATTTTCCATTGGACAGAGAGTGTTCATCCCATGTGTTGTGGTCTCCGGAGATCTCCCCATTACTATCACCTGGCAAAAGGACGGTAGGCCGATTCCGGCTAATCTCGGGGTGACCATTGATAATATTGATTTCACCAGCTCCTTACGGATCTCCAATCTGTCTCTGATGCACAATGGAAATTATACCTGCATCGCCCGCAACGATGCTGCAGCTGTGGAACACCAAAGTCAGTTAATTGTCAGAGGTAGGTACATGGACGGAGGAACAACTATTTACCTGTAAAATAGCTTTGCTTAAAGTGTCGTTCTTTTCATGGCATTACCAGGCCAAGTTTTGGTGTCACCAGTCCAGGTGATCAATATCTTCCTATTGGCTAACAAAAATTGTCCAGGAAGCAGGCGCCCTCTAGTGGACTTTTCACAGCAGCATGCAGAGAACTTTTTCCTAGTGACAACACTTCCATAAGAGCACACAAATAAAAATCATAATGTGAGCAACTACAAGTATTGTGGTCGTGCAATTGGTTGCCCATATGTGCACACAATTTGATCCAATAGCAGAAACATTTTTTAAAAGAGACGATCAGCTAAAAAAAGACAATACTTTTGCATTTTAATGACCTATTTGGAATTTTAAAAAAATGTCACCATAATTGGATCTATTTTGCTTGTTTCCAACATCCAATGACTATTTTTGTAGAGATTATCACTAGTCTATGGGCCAAAGCCTATGGGACTTTGAAGTGGTGATTGCAGTTGTGATGATTAGTTACACCATTCAAGTAAATAGAGGTTCTGATCTCCAAATTAGGGTAAATACAGGATGGTGTTTGAAGCTCTAATTGCCACTGTATAGAATTTTATAGAATTTTTAACATTACAGGGTGGTCATCAAAAAGGAGAATGAAGAAATGACAACTTGTTTATTTGCCGCCTCTGTATTGTGTATTGTGCATAACGTCTCCTTTCACTATATTTCAAATATGGACCAGCAGGAAGGGACATGCCTGCCTAGAGACTGCAAATAAAGACCATTGTGCTCTGTGTAGGGGTCTGAAATGCCCCCTCGCTGAGCCAACATTAAAGCATGGTGATCAACAGGTAGGGTGGGAATTTTTAAGAATAAGAAGAGAGCAGCCTTGGCAGAATACATACAAAGCTCAGGACTGGTTCCCTTTATCACCCTGCCCTTTTATTATTTTATGCTCGACAACTGGCAGATGTGTTGAGTGTGTGTTTGATATTGAATGTCTTTGCAGGGCAGTGGACCCTGTGTCCTAATTTACTCCAGGGGGTAACTGCTTGCCCCCAGGGTTGGTAAGCACTTACAAACAGGGCTAGGCATGGTTAGGTCATTCAGTCAACCCCCTTATACCGCCACTGCAGCCATCCAGGTCAATCATACAGGGCGGTGATTATTTTACATTCCATATTGTGTGCCAGCAAACTTGAACATTAAAGAATATGCAAAATGAACAAAGCTTTTTATTATTGACCAATATTGACTTTGCAAAAGTGTTTAAATTCACAATAACATTCACACATGAACAGCTTCTACCCCTTTAGTAAATCAGCCTCCATTGTATTTATGGGGTGAGTCTGATTGTAGCCTGGGCAATAAATACGAATAAAACATCAAAAACAACTTCATAGAAATGATAGCAAATAAATAAACAGGACAATGTCTTTCTATTTTAAGTTAGTTGTTTTTCCTTTCTGGTCATTAGTGCTTTGGAGCAGCAAATTCCTTTTAGATTTTAATTCACACTAATGAATTCGGACAGTCGCTGCAGAGAATGATCCTACAGCAATCTGAGAAATCATGTTGACAGTATTCCATTTTCATCTGCTGTCAGTGATTGCTTTTATAGCTGGAGTGCTGCAATTTTATTTTTTTTTACATTGAATATCCTTCCGATTTCAAAGAGTATTTATCGAATGTTCGAAGAACTGGTTTGGTGTGTATGGTCAGCCTGAAAACGAAGGCCAACCTTATGACCGGCTGCCCTGCTCTTCCTGTATCATATGATATATATAAGCACTTTAGCTCCTTTGGTAATCAAATAGAATATGTATATATATATATAATTATATATATATATATATAAAATCTATAATATCTTTTATATTATATTGTTGTTGTTTTTTTCGTTTTTTTTACACCTTTTATTGATGTCTGTATATGCATCACTATATATATATATATATATATACACATCAATATAAGAGGCAACAAAGTCATTTCCAAAAGAAAAGTGACAACCAGATTATGACAGCACTGTACATTATTTTCAATAATCTCTAGCTCTCTCTAGTGGTCTGAATTGGTATCGCATGGTACACCTGCAGTTAACTCTCTCCTGTCCTGAAAGTGAATCTTTACTAATTTTGCACATAAAAACTGGAGAAAATAGACTATCATGGGAGAATCTGGGTGATCCAAACCTAGATCCAGGTCCAGGGGCAGATCTGTAGCTGGTTTGCTGGATCACCAACTTTCTCTCATGTCATGCCAACCTATTGCTTTATTACATGTATCAGAAATACACATCTGACTTTTCTGATTTAGTTTCTGAGCCAGTGGGTTGGCACAACAACCAGGCAAATTGCATTATCAGCACTGAAAGCCCTCAACTTTTTTTAACAGGCCATGCAAACCAATAAATACACATTTCTGACAGTGTTGTTTGCAGGAGGATTTCTAATGAATCAACTTTGTGATTTAGACAGCTCACCAAAAACTATGACACGACCTGATAGGAAGTAAGCGGTGTCCCCATCTTTTCCCAGCCACAGCCTGCTGCCATGATAATAAGGAAGGTGCAACATACTAAAAAGCCATCAACGTCCTCTTTTCTCTCCTTCTCCCAACATGTTCCCTATCAGCACATGTACACGCAGCAGAGCCTGATTGGCTCATAGAATTCATAGCCACTCCCAGTCTGAATGTTGCTGGGCAGGCAAAACAGGGGCTGATATCAATACAGATTCTCTTTTTATAATAATTTGCTAATATTATTATAATGATTAATAATAAATAAATAATGATATTTGCATGTTTGTCATATCTTCCTGGAGCTCTCTTTAAGCTGGCGGTGCTCTCTATCTAAAGCCTGGTTGCTATGGACAACGGCGCATTTTCCTAAACCAATCCCAGTGCATAATTAGTAGCAGCACCCCTGCATTATATGACTTCCTATAATAAAATCATCCAAAATAAAGATTTTTGTGTTTCTGGGGCTATTATTTCACTCTCTCTGGAGCTGCAGAAAGCTTTATATATGGTAATATGTCTTGGCTGTGTTTTCTTCCTGAAGGTATGTAGAGGTCACTGCTAAGCCCAGAGGAATGGGAGCCATGATGGAAATGAGAACGGTTGCCTAGGAACCACCAACCTTCCATGGCATGTTTCTCTTGCAGCAGCCTCACCCTGATGGCTAGAGATGGAGGAGCTGCATTATTCACCTCACGTCTGACTGACTTCTTTTTTTTTGTTATAGAAAAATCATCCTATATAGGTCTGAAAAATGGCAGCAAAGCTCCACGGGGAACCTGTCAGGGAGTTTATTACCTGGCGCCTCCGATACTGGAAGCTTCCATTACCCTGCTTGTATTCTAGATACCATTTCACTTTATTGTGGGAAGAATTAAAAACATATGTGGCACATTTCTGCAATAGATGCACTGCTTCCCCCATTCACAGATCCCAGGATTCCTGTAGTAAGCTGACAACTCTGCACAGAAATACCAGGCAGTGTTGTCAGCGCTGTATGAGTTCTCCAAAGGTGGACTGTAGACCACCTACCCTCTGTTATGCAGATGTAGTCCAGCATGGGAGAACTCAGGCAGGGCTGAGCATGCTGCTTGGGTGTGCAAGTTGCTGGTTTTTGGCAGGACCAATGGTTCTTTTTGTACTTTTATGGGGACAAAGGGGAGCTATGACAGAGATTTTTTGGAACAGATATGCTCTTTCAGGGGCTATGCTGGCAAGAAGGAGACAGGATTTAGAGCAATTTTTCAAAGCTGGTCATCTTTTAAATGCTTTGGAGAATCTTCAATAGATTGATAGAGTTAAAGTATTTAGCTATTTTTTGGGGATCTGTGGGATTTGGGTCTGCATACCCCTCGGGGAAAACTACCTTCTCTGTTAGTTCTGGTGACCACTGTCACATGAAAAGAAAGTGATGGACATCCAGTTGTCACTGCAATATTAGCTGAAAGGAAATCTTCCATTGTAAGCTATGACTACTCCAACTGTCTTAGAGGGGTTAATCACCAAATTAGATTAAATCACCATTTAATTTGCACAGATTTCTTCACTTCCTGTCATGGCTCTGGAACAGGAAGTGATGGAAGGTGCCTCCAGTGGATACAGACTACAATTAAAACCTGGCAACTAAACAAATGTAATTATAGCTACAACTCCCTTGGTGACATGCTTCTAATGCGGCACCTTGTTCCTGGATTCTGTTCATTTGCTTTTATGAAATATGCACAATTGTGTTGATGTTTTCTGGGGAGAGCATGCAAAGCTCCGCTGTTCTACTCTTGCACTCATGTGAGTTTTCTTTCTGAGGGCCAGGGCTTAAACTGACTTCAGTACCCATTTGCAAATGCAATAGGTTTAGCCCCTCATTCCTAAACTGCTTTGTGTATGTAAGACATTGATAGGGATATTATGATAAGCTCTTCAGGGGCGGGGACTAATGTAAATGGTATATGTATTGTATAAAGCACTGTGCACTGTATGTTATGTGTTATTGTAATAAAGTAAATTTCAGGTATAGATAAGCTATATTTAGTCCTTATTTTGAGTATGTAATGTTATTTGCCAAATAAAAAATAATCAAATCACTCTAAATAAAATTTAAGTAGAATTGAAAATCTAATTCTTTTCCAGTTCCTCCGAGATTTGTGGTGCAACCCACCGACCAAGACGGCATTTTCCGAAAAGCTGTGATACTTAATTGTTCTGCAGAGGGATATCCTGTACCTACCATTGTGTGGAAGTACTCAAAAGGTAACAGCCATGACTGTGTCCTGGGTTGTATGTCACTTGTCTGGAGGTCTGTCCCGACATGTACAGGGTTAAAGTTAGGAGGTGGTTAGTACCTTGCACCCATCAATGTGTTACCATTTTATTACAATTGTATTCATTGTCAGAGTGATGGCACATGTTACAGTAAAACTGAGAAAAAATGAGTAAATATTCGTTCTTTGGTGCCTAAGATCCTAACTGCATGCCTAACTGCATTTCAAATTTCATTTCTGATCTGCAGATCCCTTTTCATTATTCTCACTGGTAGCTCCTCCCATTTTGTATTGCCAATTACTCCATTAAAGCTAATTCCATTACCCCCTCCTCCTCTTTTGCATTTGTGCCCCTGGGTAAACAATCAACAAAACTTGAGTGAACAAGTGTGGTAAAGTGCAAAAACACCATCACAAAAAAGTGCACAAGTGCTTTTAGTCCTCCTCTGTAGAGGAAGGGCCTCGCATCCCTGACCCCCAGGGACGTAATACGCCAGTCAGGGGATTGCATCAACTTGTCCAACGTAGCTAAAGCCAGGTGAATCCCATTTCTTTTGGGCTAGCAAAACCAGCCCACTAAGTCAGTGGTCGTCAACCTTTTTGGACCTACGGACCATTAATTGCATGGACTCCTGACTGTGCATGCACGGGGAGCCATATGACACTCAAAGGGGAAGAAACTTCCCCCAGAGTGACGTCATAATGACAGAACCCACCCACTGTCCCATCACAGGTCCATAGACATAATCCACCCATTGCCCTGAGCCTACAACCTGCACTAAGTCGTAGGTTGGGAGCTCCCTTATATACATACCCATTGTTCCAATTCTATGGACAGCCCCAGTCCTCATCTTGGCCCTCTTTACAACCTCACTTATTATTTTAGACCCATGGACAGCCTTACCTATTGTGTTAGCCTAAGGCTTCGTATACACTTGCAATGGTTCAGGGCCGATATCGGACGAGAATCTGGCATGTGTACAGAGCCCGTCGTTCATCGTCTGAACGACCGTCCTGGCGGATCCACAGACGATGGACGACGAACGATCTTATTAGAAGGGAGAGACCGAGCAGCGGGGTGCCGCTCCGTCATTCTCCCCCTCCCCTCTCCATAGAGCAGAACAGTGCTGTATGTACAGCACTCGTTAATGCATCATTATGTGTCATTAGTCGTTGGAAAAGATCGTGAAAGATCCTTTCCAACAACAATTATTGCACGTGTGTATGCAGCCTTATGGACAGCTTCAATCATTGTTTTAGCCCCATTGACACTGCCATCTATTGTTTTAGCCTTGTGGATAGCCCTAATCATTACTTTAGCCTCATTTGTTTTTCCTCACCTATTGTTTTAACTTTTTGGGTAGCCCCAGTCCTCATCTTGGCCTTCTTGACAACTCCATTCCTTATTTTAGACCTATGGACAGCCTTACCCTTTATAATAGCCTCTCTGACAGCCCCACCTATTCTTTTACCCCCATGCACAGCCCAAACCATTGTTTTAGTTATACGGACAGCCCCAATCCTCATCTTGGCCTCCTTGACTATCCCACTCATGATTTTAGCCCCATAGACAGCCTTGTTTCAATCCCATTCACTCCATGAGCTTGCAGGAAATTTTTCTCAAAGACATTACAAATTCCCAATGCAACCATATGCTATTGGCTGACAAAAAGTCAATTTCACTAGATGTAAGTGACAGGTTCACTTGCCTATTAATAGTAAACTGAACAGACAGTAAGAAGGGATATTCATAAAGAATGATGCATCTAGATCTCTGTGTCTGCATGTCTCGGTCACATGCTCATGTGAGCCGCTTCTGCTGTTACATTGCAATTTATTCATTCCCCCAGGAAATCGAGCGAAAAGCTTAATCACCAAACACACATACTCTCTCATTACCATGTTAACTGCTCAAACTGAGAAAACAGAAACAACGAGGTGAAAAGGCCACAAAAATGTTGACTACGATTTGAATTTCTTAAAGAAGGAATTCATTCCAGTGTAAGAATAATGAATGGTTGAATTGACTTAATAATACGGTAAACTGCTATGGTAAAGCATCTGACGCATAGGCCAATGTCTGACACCCCAGAAAGAATTGTATCTGTGCCAACGCACTCCACTATATCATAATGGGAAGTGCAGAATATTTCCAATTATCACATATACAATCTCAATTTACAAAGTTATAAAATAAAACTGTACCATTAATGCGTTAAAATGTGTTATTTTTTGCCTTCCTCTGGATCAACTATGTTTATAGGGTTTTATCTGGGATATGCTGGTTTGTACCGGTAGTATGTTTATTTACCTAGTGGTTGAACTTGATGGACTTCTGTCTTTATTCAACCTATGTAACTATGTAACTTTTGGTATAAGTTGTTTTTTAAGGCATGCTCCTAACACCCCCTCTGCCATATGCAGCCCACCCGATCTTATACTTGCCTCCAACTGTGCCATTGATCTTCAGGGCCCTTGTTGTCTTCATCAATAGCCCCATTTGTTCGTAGGAACCATTGCTAGTATACACAAGACAAAAACCCATTGGATACAGCAGTACAGCTTTGGGTAGGGTCAGCAATTGGAGATCGCTGGAAAAAGGTGGAGGTAAGTATCAGACTGGGTGGGCTATATTCAAAGTGATGCCTTTGAGGACAACTTGCACCAAACTTGGAGCTACTGAAGACTGAGTTGATTCTGACATATCAATGACACAGAGATTTATTTGTGTCAACTGACTCGTAGACGTTCATTCTTAGCAAAGCTCAACTATTGTGTAGCTCTACATAAAAGAAGGCAGAATCTTCATATATAATAAACATGGGTTGCTCTGTGTATATATCATAATTGTATTTTAGGATGTTGGAACTCTGTAAGAAGCTGCAGTGTCTGAGACTTTTCTTTTTTTTTCTTTTTTCTCCTGCAGGTGCTGGAGTTCCCCAGTTTCAGCCAATCGCTTTAAATGGGCGAATACAACTGCTCAGTAATGGTTCCCTATTGATAAAACACATTCTGGAGGAAGATAGCGGATACTACCTCTGCAAGGTCAGCAATGACGTAGGAGCTGACGTCAGCAAGTCCATGTATCTCACGGTTAAAAGTAAGAAATGGAACCATTTATTACTTGCTAATCCAAAATCTTATTTCATAAATGGGGATGTTATTGGATAAAGTGTTAAGAATTATAAAAATAATGACTACAACAATCAATCAGATTTCTGCCGTTGTTGGAGATTGAGAGTTGGATCTGATTCGTTGATATTATCCTTACATCTTCCTTTCTTCTTTGATTTTTGTCATTTCCATCTCTTCCATTTGCTTCTTCTAAATGGGCTATTCTATTATCACTTTCTACTTTCTTTTTTAATACTGTGGGCAAAATAGTATTGAAATGTAATTTATATTTAAATGTATGAAATGTAAAAGTACTTGCATGTATATTTCCACATCCGTTCCAATGCAGATAATGGCAACTGTTGGGTAGCTGTGTGCATTAAAGAGACCTTATTAACTTCCATGGCAGTCCGTGCTCTGTGCTGAGTTCTGTAAGAGGTTCTTGAAATTCTTAAAAGTTTCAAATGGATTTAAAATGAAGTGGGGGGTGAAGATTTTGTTTTCCTGAGAGCATTTGGAAATTTTAATTGTTTACCTTGAATATTTTAACCTTGCAAACAAATAATGCTGCAATAATAAGTAAAATTCTATTGCCTTGTGCCTCATATCAGCCGTGAGAGATCATCAATGGTACCGATGCCTCTGCTAGTTTTCCAGATTGAGTGGGATATCAATAATGTTATGCTCACTGTTCTCATTGCTGGAGAGGAAACTGTACCTGAAGGCCTGCCGTGAAAGGATCTTCTTGCTTTTGCTCCATCCATTTGTGTATCTGGGTTTCCTCCATCTCTTCTAGAACATTGTGAATATTCTCCAATTAGCCATTGTATAACCACTCATTAGTAGCAGATCTTAAGCTGATCGTCTATCAAGCCTCCATGCAGAACAAGGCATTGCAAGTCCATTATAGGGAAGAAGCTGCAGGCAATATCCATGGTGGTTCTTTTTTTAATCCACCTACCTATTTTTGGCACTGATTTTACAGACCAGAAATTCTTTAAATCTGTAGCTAAATTGTGTTGTTAAATCTGTTGCTAAATTGTTTTCTGTTGCTAAACAGCTTTGCAGCAAGGCCTAAAAACATTAAGTGTCCGAAAAGTGCATCTGTTACCAAGGTTGTATTGTGCAGGGAATTTCAATTTGTATTGTGCAGAGACATGCATTTTATATGTTTAATTACTATCTAAAACAATTGAAACGGCATGCCAGCTTCTCATGCAAAGCGCGGTGCAATCTATAGCAAAAAATGCACTTTAAATGCACACTAAAAGAGTTGCAATAATCATAAAAACTGTAAAAAGTGTACACTTGTGAATCATGTCTTTATTTATTGCTATACAAAAAGAATTTAGGTGGCTCAGATGCTGCCACCATGTGGTCAGACACATTATAGCAGCTTGTGGCTAAAGGCTCAGTAGCTACAATTATTTTACTCAATAATAGAACTGATGTGAAAAATGTTGTAACACATACCGGTAGCAACAAGGGACCCCTTGCAAAATTGCCATACTACGCTGCCAGGGCCAGTATAGATATTTGCATTGCTCTGGCAGCTGCTTGGATTTAAACCCTTACAAAAATAATATAAAGAATTAAAGGGCAATAGTTAACACATTTAGAAGCTGGGGGACAGACTTTGAGGTCAGATAGTTGACAGGACATCTTAGACTCCTGATTCTCAAATAGAAGTGTCAGAATTCACACATGAAATTAAGTAAAGTAAAGTAAAGTAAAGTAAAGTAAAAAATCATCTATATGTTTTTTAAAGGTTTGCATCATTTGAAAAACTGCAAAAGAGAATTTTGACTTAGTTTTTATTCTGCCTGGTTTACTATGAATGTGTGAATACCAAGGGTGTCAGGAGTTGTATGTAATGGCAGGGAAGAGAAGGCTCTGCTCACCTTCCTTCCAGATTATTGTATATGTATGCTTAAACACCGCATGCAGTAAAGTTGCAGCTACTCATTAATGGTGGAATTTGGCAACTAACTCGTACCAGGAAACGATCAAACAAACAGGCCAAGTTGTATTTAGCAGTATTTTTATATTTTGTACACAAGGGGCTGGTGCAGAGGTGTACAATGAGATGTGAATCCAGAACATTACACTTCCTGCAATTGCAGCAGATTGGTGCAGTAACACAGAAAGCAATAGAGCTGTAGGCGTTTCTCTGGATTACAGTATTTCAGGGGTGTGGGAGCAGGAGCAAAATTATTTTAGAATGTAAAAAATATAGATATATTTGAATAGATCCTTTGGCTTCATAGCTGTGATCATGCTTTAAATATTAGCAGATGGCTTGTATTTTGTTCCAATTGTTCCTCCTTTAACATGTTAGTTATGCTTTTGAACCTTTTTTGTTTCATACCTTTTTTGGGTTTCTGTGTTTGTCTTTACAATGCAGCCATATGATGACTAGTTGGAGGAGCCTGGAGGGTCCTGTACATATTGGCCCATTAATGGGTTTCTTTACTGGAGGGTAGGACATAAAAGGCAGAAGGGAGCTGATAACAATGGGAGTGCTGAAACTTTGCCAGTCATATTGGTTGTGTTTCTGAATCTCCACCAGTCAGTCCATTAGTATAAGATGCTTCTAAAATCATTAAAAATTACTGGACAGGAATATAGGACCTGCAGTTAATCGCATTCAGAGCTGCACTTGACCTGCTTTAAGGGTTTGCACTCCTATAGAGTTGTAAGGGAAAGTAAAACCCACTTTAAGGGAACAAAAGCCTATTGACACAAATCCTAAACTTTTCATCTAGTGAAGTCTTTATGTATATTCTTTCTTCTGAACACCCAAAAACTCTTCCTCCCATCATCTGTACATCCCAGTGCTGCAACCTACAATGCCTACTCAAAGCTGAACCCTGGTGCTCATACCAGCCAACGAAAATGTTTCTTTTCTATACTGCACTCAAAAAACTGGAGGTGGAACCCTAAAGCTGCATACACACTTCCAATTTTTATCGTTGGAAATGAACGACGAACGAACGACGAGCAACCGATTGGCCAAAAATCGTTTGTAAAAAAAGTAACTAACGACGCCGACGAACGAGGATAGTCGTTGGAAATGAACGACCGGACCGGCGGATCGGATTGGACGACGATCGTTGATCATCTATCATGTGTATGGTCGTTCAGGGATCGTCCATGGTCTGAGCATGCGCGATGAACGAACGTTCGCTCACTTCCTGTGGTGCACGTCACTTCCTGTATCGTTCAAACGATCGCATCTATCGTGTGTACAATATCTGCGAACGATCGTGTCGTTATCTGTATGTACAGGATCGGTGCCATACGATCGTTCGTCGTTCGTTTACCAACAATATTAATTGAAAGTGTGTATGTAGCTTTATACTGTGACAATTCAGTCCAGTTTTAAAATTAGCTACAGTGTTTTCTGTTTTCTCCTGAACATTCCTAAAACCTCTTTGGGATTTAGCTCTGTGCAGTGCTGGGTCGAAGCCTGGAGCATTCCAGCACAGCAGCTCCCTCTGGTAGCCATTAATTGATCCCACATAAAGAGGAGAGCCAGCACTGCAAGGTCACCCTTCCTGTCTATCCCAGCAAGCTGCCAGCAGGAGGGGAGTGCCCGGGATAACTGTGGGTGGTATTCTAAAGGGAGAAAAAATGACAAATGATTGTACAATAACAAATTTTATTACAAGGACACATTTCCCCTGTTCTGCATCTGTTTTAAAAATGTGATAGCAGAAACTCTTTAAAATGAGCACCTGTTATTTTGCAATAATGAAGACATTAGGGTGCCCATGTGTTTTATAAGGAGGGTATAGGTTAACCCGTCACTTTCTTTCAGAGTAAAGTAGCAAGTTTTCTAAATTGCTCACCTGCTTTGGTATTGCCACTTGGCAAACCCACACCAATCGCCTGAAGGAGTATGAAGCCTGTTATATCTGGATGGGTGACGGAGGATTGCCAGGAAGGTAAGTATCTGCAACAGAGAAGGTGGGTTTTCTGTTAATCTTTTTGCTTTAAAAGTAACCTTCAGGAAAAACTTTAATTTAAAGCATTGACAAAGTATATGCACTGACTATGTATGCACTTATTTTCTTATTACTACCACTGTGGTGCACATAGACTGTACAGAGAAAAGCTCAAGAGAGGGAACCAGCAAACCCACTTACTAAAAAAAAAAAAAAAAAAAAAAGAGGGAGATACAAGACAAGTCAGCCTACACATGGAAAGAGAGGAGCAAAGACTGGTCTTTAGTACAAGAAGCTCATGAACATTGCAAAGATTCACAATGAATGGCTGTATATATCTGGAAGAAATAGGCAAAGCACACCAGGCTTTAGGTGAACGTTATATATACTTTTTGTATTTAGACAATATTTTCTGATCCCAGAGTTAAGCTATGAGGCAGTGGAATCACTTCTACTGGGCCAATGCCCCCAATGATGCTCAATACCTACCCTGCTTTCCTATCAGGGTACCATATATGAAGCCGAGATCTAATATGACTTCTTAGGCTTTGAGCCAAAACCTGCATTGGAACTGGAATCTCCAGTCTGGGTGGTGCAAAGACCCCATCTAAGACTACAACTAGGGTCCTTTGTTGTAGTTTGGCACAGATGTTAGACAAATAAAGAATGGCAGTAGATCAAGATGTAAAATCTCACTACAATTGATTACACCTGACTATCACACCTATATAAGCTTGATGGTCATCCCATTCCAAAACCATGAGAATTAATATGAAGGTGACCCATCTTTTCATCTGTAACACTTATCACTCCTCTCGGACGGCTTTCTATGAGATTTTAGAGAGCGTATGTAGGATTGTGTGCTCATTATGTAGTTCAAGCATATGCAAAGACAACTCTGGTCTCATCTAACATCCCATAAGTGTTCAATAGCTTTAAATCCACTAGAATGACTCACCTCAGAGGGTGGCCAAAGAAAAGGAACCTCATGGTTCAGAATAAGGGGCAAGGTTCTCTTGATGTGTTTCAATCATTATTTAGAGTTTAGCTATTAAGTGTTCATATAGGATGTAAGTTAGGATTCTATACGGGCCACTTAAATGCTTCCACACTAAGCTCACCTAATCATTTCTATATGGAGCTGGCTTTGAGCAGAGGCACAGTCATCCTGGAGCAAAGAAAGACCCTCCCAGAACTGTTTTTGAAAGCCTAATATTGTATAAAATATCTTTTTATGCCATACATTCACCTTGATATTTAGGTCTGTATAGATTAGTACATTTTGTAATCTCTGCTCTGTGCAATATTGCACATTACATATTCAGGAGTTTCATGCTCCCTCTGCATTTTAATATGCACGGTTCTATTATTTTTTTTTCTTTTATTATTTCACGTCCTTGTGCAAATATGAAGGAGAAAATCTGCATTCTCTCAAGTGACAAGGCTTTCTTGTATTAAACTAGCAGATGTATTCCTTCATGGATACAGAGGAGCTCAGACTGGTATCTGAGCGAGGTCACACATCTTTCATATTAAATATTTAACAAAGTTTAACTAAACTGACTGTACTTCATGGCAAGCTGTTTTTACTTAACACTACAAAGACTCTTTGAAGTTGGGAGGCTGTGAAATACCTTAATCTTCTGGCTGAAAGACAGATGGGAGATACTCATTTTGAAAGCTTGTAGAATAGGCTGTTAAACCTTTATCAAGAGCAATCGTATTATATAACTTGGAGTCTTCCACTAAAACAGCTCTACCTAGTTAGGAATTTACAGATGAGACAATGTTTTCCGTGTGTGTTTATACAGTTTATTCTGTTTTTTGGACAAGAGGTAACCATGACTTGTCAAGTTACTATGCAATACAAGAATATTGGCAACTCATTGCTTGATTCATGGTGTATGATGAAATGATGAAAGCCATCTTTTTGTATCTGCAGAGATTGGTTATTCAGCAGAAAGGGAGGCCGGGTATTTAAGTCAGTGCATCAAGAGGTGCAAGGTGGTTGAACCTCAGACTGAATTTTGTGTGTTTGCATTGGGTTCTTGATCAAACTCCAGTTGAATATCGAAGTTTTCCCTGAATTTCAGAAGATGGAAAGCTCAGAATTTAACAGATTTAGGTGGCAGAGACGTCTAAGATGTAGCCTCTTAGAAGTTTCTGCCATCCAATTTTGGTCCTGTTGTTGATCAAGCACTGTTAACATGTTACTATCCCAAAATGATACTATTCATAGTAGAAATTTTAAGGGAAATAGGTTTTATGGTTTTATAATCTCATCAGTCAGGCCTGCCACAAGTTTGCCCAATTTGCTGCTCGTAATACATGCTTTACATGTAATACATGAATTTATATTCACTTCAATTGGGTTCTTTGTTCAAAAACCGTATTTCAGAGGTTCACAAATATGTTAGTATCCCTAGTAGAAATTCTGAAGGAAATATGTGTTATGGTTCCATCATATTTCCACTATACTTCAGAGGTTCACAAATATTTCAATGTTCTGCTAAACCACAGCTAGTCTTCCTCTTTCTAAATTAATAGTGCAGGGTAACTGACCACATCAAAGTGGTCTGTGGAACAAGTTACCTCTGTGGTTTGTTCATTTTTTGTGGAGAGGTTAAAAAACAGTTTGGGCCCAAAATAATCAATGGTGTGATACAGTGCCATTCATTCTGTATGGTAACTCAACAAACTTTGACAATGGTGCACTGCCAAAAATGCTACTTACACCTTCTTTGATGCATTGGAGTTTGATTAGTATGCTGAGGCAATGACTACTTTTGAAAGCCTCTTCAGACTAAAAATCTATATGGGTTTATGAAATAGAAACAGGCATTGGGCTATTGATTAGCGCCAACATATTACACAGCACTTTACAAATCCGTAGTCATGTCATTAGCTGTCCCTCAAAGGAGCTCACAATCTAATGTCCCTATCATAGTTATATGTTTTAATACAATCTAGGATCAATTTTGGGGGGAAGCCATTAACCTAACTGCATGTTTTTGGAATATGGGTGGAAATCAGAGTACCCGGAAGAAACCAACCTAAGCACAGGGAGAACTTGCAAACTCCATGCAGATAATGTACTGGCTGAGATTTGAACCTGGGACTCAGCGCTGCAAAGGCCAGAGTGCTAACCTATGAGCCATTGTGATGTATTTCAACAGATCAAGTTATATAGGGCATTATTACGTATGTTCAGTAGATCAAACCCTTAGTGCCACACATTGGGAGTTTCCATTTTATAAAGGGAATTCCAGATATTATAGGTCTATTTATGTTACTGAATAAATGAAAAAAGTACCTTGGGAGGAGCAGAGTCAGTCCAATCACATGCAATCTTTTACTTGGAATGACGTTGAATCTCCCAACCATTGTCTGCATATTTTTTAATTATTTGTAATATGCAGTCATAGTATGAGGCAAACACCAGGGTGTCCATCAAATAGCTAATAGTGGTATCCACTCTATTAACATTGGCTGTATGCATATTGTGCCACTGCACCCACTGCTTTGCAAATTTGTTGTTTTTTCTGTATACTACTATGTTGTCAACCTATCACATAGGTTTTTATTTGGCCATTTTAACATACAAACATTCCATTGCATTGACTGTTTCACCGTGGTCACCATCAGCAAACCATCCTGAGAAATGTAGTGGTAATGGTAATGGCCGCAAATAGGTTGCAAAAAGATAAATAAGATCAGTAGCAAAAAAATAATGAAAACAAGAATTTTGAAAATGTCGATTTATATTTATTTATATTATGATATGCAGTGCTTTTGCAAACCAAATGTCATTCAGTAAGCAACTATATTCATCCTGTGATATATTAACCTGTGCTCAAAAATCTCTCTGAACAATGGATTTTGTTGGATAATTTTTATTTAGGCCAAAATACGTGCTAGTAGAGAAATTGCCTTGGGCGGCTTTAGTAGGCGGACACTGTTACAAATGACATTTTCTAAAAAAAAATAACCCAGCAAAATAACAACTTTGACCTTTCTAAAGGTCAGGCTCTTATTGTTACGGTCTGATCATTTAAAGTATTTTACACAGCAATTTTATGGCAAGTAATTGTCTTTAATGAATTGAAGCCTTGGTATAATGAGCCGGAGTTTAGCTCTAACAGATTACAGGCATCTGTGGAGGGTTTTTTTTCCTGCAATATAATAAACCATTATCTTTGGGTAAAGTTATCCCCTTTGCTGGAAAGCTGCACAAGTTGCCAGATTTACAGACTGAATAGTCCATGAAATATTGGTTAATATATGAGCCATATGTCTGCCTGGCCTGAATGAATGAGCGCTGTCTGCCAAATGAATGTTTGAAACACTCTGCCAGATATTTTAATGACTACAACAGGGCTATTAACGCCAAAGTATATTGATTTATATGGCTGCTGGAAACATGCTCTTAAATCTGGTTTAAATATGTGACATGAAAGGAGAATAATAAAGGTACAATTTTTTTTATTTATAAATGTTTAAATAGTAGAATGACTCTAGATGCTTTCCGTTTGCTGACAAATCATGTGCAGGATTCATAAAGCATATTTGTTATTGTTTCCCGGTATATTCAAAGCATTCAACACACCTCCCAACCTTTTTTAGCTTAAGTTATGTAGACAAATGACACACCCCTGTGGAGCGGACTATAAAAAATGCAAATATAGTATTAGGTAAATCAACACTTTATAACCAAAACTTTTTTTCTATCATTTTGACCTCTGTTACCCTAATATTTGCCTAAAATGGAATAATTAAGAGGCTGCACAAAGGTTTAGTGCAAGTTTCTGTTTTTTAATAGTTGAATAATACACTTTTTAAAGAGGTGTAGACATCCAACCAAAAAGAGGGACAACTGATGAGAAAAGGGGAGCTGTTAAAACGTTCTGCTAAAAGTAGAGGCAAATTATACTCATTTATCCAGTGGTACTGGTTTTCTACATTTACTATTCTTTTAATGTTGTGACTTCTAAAATAGGCTTTGGCATTCAACACTTCAAGGAGTGGTGCATGATGTTTTACCCCCAACATGTGCATTTTTCCCTCCCTGATCCCCTTTACCCCTCCTGAGTAGTGTGGTAATGAATTATCATGTTAGGGATCCAGGAGTGGTAAATGCCCTTTTATCCCCTTTCCCCCCAATGTGCATTATTTTCTCCTCTAACCTCTTTTACCAGTTATCATGTTTAGGACCGCAATACTTATTTCTTCCATGTTCCGAAGCCATTTTATTGAGCTGAAGGGGCCCCAAATCTAATTTTGGTGTGTTGGCCAGCGATGGAGCTTACACATGGTCTGCACAGGAGTGTTCACACCTGGTGGTTGGCTGATCAGGTCTGTGCTGAAGTGCTCCTCCATACCTATTATTTTTAAGGGGTTCTGATAGAATGAAGTGAAATGGAAGAATATGAAGGTTAGTGGTCAGACATTGAGGAAAACTTATCACTTTCATACCAATATCTGCTTTTCATTTTAGATAGCTCCCTACATTTTTAAGTTGTGTTTTTATACTGCTTGTGATTTTTAATTTCTGGTTTCTTGGATTCTGGATTCCCAGGATACCTAATTTAGTGCTAATGGCCAAATTCATATCCAAATTTTTATATGTTTTCACTAATTCAAAGGTCTCAAAAGGACTGCACTTTACAAGTATGGTTCAAGAGGGAAGTATTTGTAATTTACTGCTAAGAACAAGAACATGAGGATAAGACCTCAAAGTACGAAGCTTAACCAAGTTTAAAAACAACTAAATATAATTTTACCAAAAGAGTAGTCAATGCTTATAACAGATTTCCAGCAGTGGGAGGAGCCAGTTAACAATAAGTAAATGTGCTACAGCTATGTACACACGTTAGAGTTTTGTGTTTGGAAAGGATCTTTCATGATCCTTTCCAACAACCAAAGATTGAAAGATTCATGAATGAGAGCTGTACATACAGCACCATTCCCGTTCCACGGAGGGGTGAGCGGGGGAGAAGAAGTAAGTGGCACCTCGTTTCGCTCTCTCCCCTTCACTTCACTTGACTTCATTGCAGTCGTTCGTTGTTCATGGATCTGCCAGGACGGATACATGAAGGACGTCGGGTGACCGCTGTACACACGCCAGATTCTCGTCCAATACTAGCCCTGAAGTGATAATCGGACCAGAATCTTCTGACATGTGCACGATGCCTTAAAATAAACATTGATGGATCCTCAGACAAAAAAAAATGGAAACAAAAAAAAATGGTAGATTTTATGGAGCTCTTGTTTTTCCTGCCTTCACTTTTCTCTGTTTCTTTGTACAGTAAATCTGGCTACTTTAAATAGAGGAATGCTAATTGTGTGTTATGATTGAAATTCTCTTATGCCAAGCTGGATCAATCAACCCATTTTTTGCCATAATGTAACCTGAAATAGTGTAAATAAGATATAAACCCTAAACGCTCACAGCCCTCACCCTGACGCATCAAATCAGATCAAGGTGGTGGTACTGCCAAACCCAGCATTGGAGATGCTGTCACTTCACCTGTAGCACCTTGCATCATCGTGTGAGATCAAAACACATGTCCGACTATCACAGTAACTGCATCAAAGAGCTGCAAAGGATGAGAACTAAAAGGTTTGTAATTAATATAAAATTCATGTATATTAAGTAGCAGCTCATTTACTTTCAACAAGATTGATAAATAAATTGAACTGTTACCATGCTATGAACACTCAAATATTCCTATTTGTATTAGGTACAGTTTATACTTACATTATTAACCAGCAGTAAATACCCTTTAAACAAGTCATCACTTACATTTCTAGATATAGGCAGTGTGGAGTAATTCATCCTCACAATATAAATCACTTTTACTTTTTTCCTCATTAGATTGTTTTTATCCAACCTCCCTACAGTAAATTATAACACAAAATTGTTTGAATCAATCTAAATATTTATTCAAATCTATACATTGTTTTATATGTTATACCATGGTAATATAATTTAAAAAATAGCATCTAAACTCCAATATCTACGACTTTCAGTAAAATACAGCTGGTGATTGGCATAAATGTCCCTTTTCAGTCAATCTTGGTCATGAATTGAAAACTGATTCCCAATATTCTTTCTGAGTTGTCATCTACATCCCATCATATGCCCCAGGTGAAGATTAAAGGTGCCAATGCCGACCAGGCATAGTCTACCTTTATTGCTTTCAGGAAGCCCGTCCTGTGCAATGATGTGCAGCCAGGACTTAAGCAAATGCATAGAAAAGGAAATTGTTATAAGATGGAAGAAGAGTATCACTGCTCAAATAAAGCATTACACAGTCAGTAAGCCTCTTTAAACTCAGTATATATGGACAGTATGGCAATTTCCTAACTTAACAGAATCCACAGGCAGCATCAACTCACTGTGAAAGTTTCAGAGTGAAATCTAATGTAGTTTATTCCTCGCTTGGCAGGTTACAAAAATGTTTTTCAAGTATTTTTTGTAAGAGAAAAAGCAAGTGACAATAGGCTTTCTAACTCTATAAAGAAAGTTTTTTTTTTTTACTACAAGGGTACAAATGAAAAAATTTACAGAACATGAGGAAGTAGAGAGTGTTTAACTGGTGACTATACCAGTGGTGGTCAAATTTATGTGACGGATGGACTCTATTGCCCCCTATTACATCACCAAAATGATCACACTCAATATTGAGTCCAAGTAATGATACAGAAAGCTGTCAGACTGCAGACATGCAGCGGGATATATTCAAAGTCTACCTGCTTACTACAAGAAATGGTCAGAGAGTGTGGACATGACACAGAACTTATTGGGGGATATGCTTCAGAAGGCACAAGTGCTCATTTATTAAAGTGCAAAACCCTGTTTGCATGCAAAAAGGTATTATTTATATTCTGGCATTCTTCTATTCACCCATTTATCTAATTAGAGATCATTTGAAGAGATCACCACTTTTAAGCACAATTTTTGTAGATTACCATTTTTAGTGATCACTACATTTATCATGCCTTATCAGTATATTTAATTTGCCACACAGACGTCACCATCTGGAGAATGGTAAACAACGGGTTACATTGGAGATCAGAGGTGCCTATGTCAAACATAGTGATGGCCACTTTTCCAATAAATTAATGGAGTTTCTAAATGCTCGAAAGTTTAGGGTAATTAGGTACAGCGATCTGACCACTATAAAAAATGAATTACCCTTTTTTTAGTATGACATTATGAAGGTTGAGATCAGTAAATTAAAGTGGAGCAAAAAGAAAAGATGATTACCACTTGTTGCAGGGCATTAGGGAAAAAACAATGCAGAAATGCCAAGTGCCAAGGGGCTGCAGGTTGGGCAAGAGTAGACTATATGATTTAGCAAAAATTTGTGGTGGTGGTTGGGGGACAAGGCAACCAAAACCCCAAACAGTAAGATACAGACTGCTGTGTAATGTATACAAAATAGGTACAGACTGAATTTTATAGAAAGTATTACATGGCAAAGTCAGCATTGCCCAGTTAAGGTTTAGCTGTGTTTAGCAGCTAAGATCCTGGCTGCACCTGTGAAAAATGTTCAGTTGGTACAAGCATCTGGAAAATAATGAATACGCTTTATCTAGTAATTATTCGGGGCCCAGCCACATGGAGTGAAGTGTGGAGTAGTCATCCACTTTCATTGTCTATCGCCCTGTGAACACGTGACCACCTAATGAGCCGGTAAATCACACATGACAAGAAACCTGAACTGGCTGCTGGTGGAATCTGAGTAAATCCCATCTAGTTAGAGCTAAAGCCTAACTCCAAAAATAAATCATCTGTACCTGTGTTTGTACACAGAGGTTTAACAAACTTAAGTGCAGATTCCTACCTGCTTTTGTTCTGTAGACTATATATAAACATGTAAAAAATGCCAGTAAAGCACAAAACTGCAAGACAATGAATTTTTATTGCAAGAAAGTTGCATTTGGCAGTTGCAGAGATTCATAGCTGGGTGCAGATGGAAAAGCTGCTGCCAACCAAATAAGATTGTCTCTTAGGTCTAATGCTGGATATTCGCTTTGCAATTTGATCACTAATACAACTGAAAAACAAGGCCAAACTGCCATTAAAAATGTCAATCAATCAATAGTATGGATTAAAATACATTCAATATATTGAAAGCCTGTTTAGGTCTTGATATGTGGTGCTTTAGAGCATGATTGTTATTGTGAATTGCATTAAGGTAATTAAAAAATAATTGGGTTGGCCATGCATCCAAACATGCAATAAAAAATCACATTTATTGAAATGCAATGCACCACAGCTTTTACTGTGTGTTGCCATATGTTCAGTGTGCTACAAATTAGGTTCATTGCCTTATGGTATTGGGGTGCCATTTGTAACATTGTAACATATCTTCTATGTGTTACTGTTCATAGCAATAAATATGAATGGCCCTTTAAGTAATAATTGTGATTTAATAGAAATCATTAAAAAAAAACTGGAACCTTGTCATGCAATTGGGTAGAAAGTGATTAAAGCGTTTCATCATGCAGGGAAAATGCATGCAGGGAGTCCTAAATGTCAGTGCAAGCATTCAAGCCACATGCCTCATGTGTGCTTCAGTGACCTTCTACGCTCATTTGAGCTCTATGCTCCAACCACCTCTATGCTTTAATGACTTTGTGCTCCGCTAATCCTGTGCATCGAAGAAATGTATATTTCTCCACAGTTTTTTGCAAAAAGTTACATTTAAATTTCATTTATCAATATTGCTAATCTATGTCATGCTGAAAAAGAGGAGGAGTGCTTGTATGCTAAATTGGAGTGTGAGTTATAGATATGGCAACACTTCTTTTGAGAAGTTCCTTCATTCACAAAAAGCTAAATATAAGAAAAAATAAATTGAATCATTTGTGTAACAAGTTGTTCTACCTTGAAGAAGTTGCAGATATTTCTAAGATTTGCTCCTCATTACCTATTGATATCAGTGATTGGCCACATTACATTGGTAGGCTAAACGCAACCCAATCTCTGATAATGATATGAATGAGAAAAATCCTTCTGAGTATAATCCAAAATAATGTAATATATTTGAGCTAAGTGTAGTGTTTACCTCTGTTCATTCTCTTTCTGAATTACCAATAAATAAAGATTGCATTATTTTTGCATTTATAAGCTGCTTGTTGACATTTTGTCACATCCCAGGATGTCCATTTGTGACATGTGAAAAGGTCACGCCAGCAGTCATTAGCATTTTCAAGAAGCGTTCTTAATTAATTTGTTTTAAAATAGATGAATTCTGTGAAGCCAAAGAGGCTGGAAAATAATAATTTGATTCAAGAAGACTCCATTGTCCTATCACGTACCATTCAGAATTGTATTACATCCTAACCAATACATGATCCCTATCCCCAAGATAAAAGGCTCAATTCACAAAGGGTGATTATTTTATCTTTATTCCCATTTTTCTTATTTTAGAAATGTAATATAAATATAATTTTTATTGTTTAGGTATAGAATTGGTTTTGCTTTCATTTTTTAATTATAGTTATTTTTTTTTACCTTACTCACATTTGAACATGGGTGCCCCATGCAAATAGAATAATATATACTTAACTATCCAATCGCTTGTGATTTAAGGTCTATATAGATGCTAGATTTTTGTTGCTGGAGAGGATAATTCATGAGCTGATGTTAGGGCTACGTCCCCTGGCAGGTGACGCAGGATTACAAGCAGCCTGGAGTGTAAGTCTCCCCTGATCTTTTCCGGAGCACCCTGCAAGATGTGATGTGCTGGTAACCTGGTGGTCATCGGACTACTTTGCTGCAGGGAGAACAGCAGGTCCTGGCCCCCAGGCTCTCACCACTAGGGGTCAGCATAACAGACAGCTTTCATATAGGGACAGCAGGAGCTCAGGTAACAGGTAGGCTTGTCGTGATTCAAGGTCAGTATATTTTGTTAATAGAGTTGGGAGCAAATGAGGATCAAGTTTGAGACGTTCTGAGGTTGGGTAAGGCAGCAAGCAAGAATCAAAGTTAAGTCGGTCTAAAGTCAGGGCAGATGGAAAGAAGAAGTAGGGTTGAGGTCAGGCCAAGGACAGGTATCCGGAAAGTCATTTGAGTAGAGAACAGCTGGGTAAAGTCACAGATAACACGTTGAAGATCCAGCAAACAGAACCGAGAAATAAAGAGGCTTAAATAGGACTCACTGACAATAGAAGGACAAGATATTGACCAAGAACAAATCTGATCATTGATTGCAGGACATAATAATCCCCTCCAGCAGTGTAGAGTGTGCTGGGGATGCAGCAATGGACAGGGTGCATATGACTAAAGGGAGGCTGGGGATGCTGCAAGCTACTACACAGTGGAGCTGTGGTTGGAGTGGTAACAGCTGGCATCAGTGAATGTATCCAACAACATCATTTAGCTATCCACCACTGGGGATCACATGACTAGCCTCTAATGATGACTATTCCATACACCACTGCAATGGCTCCCCCACCAATAAAACAGGATGATTAGTTGTAGACAAGCAGCCTGTGTGTAGAGCATTTGTTTGTTACTATTCTGACCCAAAATGGTCACCAATAACCATTTCGATCAACTCTTAACTCATTTGTAAAATATCTTAGATATTCACTCAATGGACTGAACAAAGCCATAATATATTTGCCCATTAAATCCTCAGAATCTGCCTCCTGCCCTGCTGTGCTACACAACGGTGCTCTTTACTTCTTCTTTTAACAATGTATGTGTATCCATTGGTAAATCCATTTGATTCTCACCAGTTGCCTGTTCCAATCCTTGTCTGATGTTTACTCCAATATCTCACTCTCTCAATGTCCATTTACTTTGGGGTAAATGCTATAATTAGGAAATTGCTCATGATGTATGTTTATTGAACATTATTCTTTTTCTCTATTACAAACTGGATCTGAGCTCATAACGGAGCTATAAATTCAGGAACTTGGGTTACATGATTGCCTTCATGAAAGCTCCACAAGCTACACTTTAAATAACTGATTCCTTGTTTTTTGGCTTGCAGTTCCTGCGAGGATAATCTCCTACCCCAATACAACATTGGCTACACAAGGTCAGAACAAGGAAATGAATTGCACAGCACATGGTGAAAAGCCAATTATTGTTCGTTGGGAAAAGGAAGATCGCATGATCAATGTGCCAGAAATGTCTCGATATTTGGTGTCCACAAAGGAGGTGGGAGATGAAGTGCTCTCCGTGCTTCAGGTACATAACATTTTCAGATAAAAACATATTTCAGCAATAATTTTGTTCCCTAAAAATTTGGTGTGATGGAATGGATGACAAAAAAAACAAAACAAAACTTCATGGCTCAGCCTAACTGTGGATATTCACATTATATAACACAAAATATTGACTTATTGCAGAGCTTTGTGCTCTCCCCACCAGATCCAATTTGATGTCCGGTTCTCCTGAACCTCTGTTTTTCCTCTTCTTTTTATAATCCCTCTGGACAACACCATCACATACAATGCAGGACCAGCTCAGGCTGCACCCATTGCAAAAGGCCGTAGCGCAGTATGAACATCTTACTGGTCATGTTACTGTGCCCCCTCTTCTCATTTGCTGTGGAGTAGGGTTTGACTATCATATAACCCTCACTTGATTAGGCAGGGAATTGAGGGGCCAATAAGAATTTGCTGACAGGTGGGGCCCCTAAAACACAGCTATCTGCCACACAGACATAGATGGAAGTGGCTACAGCCATTGGTAATCTCCCTCAACATGACACTGATTGTACAAGATGGATAGTGAGGGAAAAACCGCAAAAGGGCACAGACAGAAATAAGCATTTGGTGTGGGTTCTATTGTTACACTTCTCTAAGGAAATGCTGTCTTTGGTGCACTTGGAAGATTCTTTTCACTTTTTGATTTGCAACTACTTTTTCACACTACATACATAAAAATACACAAGAAAGTATCCCCAGGACACCATGAGTAGGCTGAGGAAAAAGTGCAGACAAATAAACTTCTTTCCTAGCCATGATTGAGATCTAAATTGAAACTTTTGGAAAGAGCCATCCAATAAGGCATAAGCCACTTCTTTGACTCGTTCAGCCCTCTATGTAAATGTTACCTTGAGCTATTGAGTTCTGTAAATAAGCTTTTCACAACATTATGTGATATGTGAAGGGATGGGAGGTGGAGGGGACATTGCTGTACAAACTTTTTGTTGGCTTAAATAGTTCCAATCTATGTGTTTTGGTTGTGTATTTTGCTTACTGTTTTACTATTCACTACAGATTGTGCCCACTGTGCGAGAGGATTCTGGCTTCTTCTCATGTCATGCCATCAATTCCTTTGGGGAAGACCGAGGAATCATTCAGCTCACAGTACAAGGTACATTACACATGGCCACTATGGGGGAAGTGATATCAGAGAGGACGGGACCAATCAGGGTGCCAAGCCTTCCTATTACTGCACTGATGAGTCCTGCCACCATAACTACTTTTCATCCTGTAGTTCATGTGCCATCACAACACAAAATAGAACTCCAAAAAAAAACAAGTCCAATGGCAGATCTGTTTAGATACCCAAACACAGCCTGGTAAAGCAGAGCTTCATGCTTTTATCACTCCCAGAAGTTGGTCAGAGAAATAGGGATGGAAGGAAAATAAGTTGCATTGCATTGCATGGAGAAAATCCAGGTTTGCTTTAAGGTTTTTGGTAGTCAGTGGGAATATGTGATTTCATGCAACACATAGTAACATGCATACCACACATTTGTTTATTGTGGTCTAATATATTCTTAATGGCACTAAAATGTATTGGCATGCCATTGCAAAGGTGCATTTATTTTTAGTGTGCTAGTAGCATGTATGTTTCTGCAGCACATATTAGTGAATGGGTCCTTTCTGATTCTCAGGTGTATGGGTTAAAAGGCAGGGGACACTACATGTAGGATGTTCCCCTAATTGAACTATTTTTGTCTTTCTATATTCAAAACACACATAGAGTATGTCCTCTTCAACAAGCCATCAATGCATTTGCACAGAGTTACTCTAATTTGTGTTCTTTTTTTTCCTGTTTATTAGAGCCTCCAGATCCTCCAGAAATCGAAATCCGGGAAGTAAGAGCTCGGAGTATTGCCCTGCGCTGGACAATGGGATTTGATGGCAACAGTCCGATCACAGGCTATGATATTGAATGCAAGAACAAATCAGGTATTGGAAAAAAATGCTTGGTTTCCCCAACATAATAGTTTTTATCTACACTGATAATACATTCATCAATTCTGATCAGATTTGATCCATAACACTCAGCTTTTCAGATCCCATACCAATGCCATATTGTAGTGAATATTCTTCTATAAATGGATTTGGGATGGTAAATGATGAAAAATATAACTCGAAAGCAAAAAACGAAATGTAGATTTTCATGCAACCCAGTAAATGCACATTTAAAGCAGACCCATGTGCTTATAACTGGACACCTTCCCCCTCCACGCCCTAGGATCCCTTCCTTGCTTTCAAATGAAACCTAAAGCAAGTTATTTCTTAGTTTTGGATCGAATGAGTAAGAGTAAAATCCATGGTAATGTTTTCTAATGCTAGAGATATGTTCCCTTTGCTTAGAATATCTGTTTTTTTAGTAAATACCCATAATGCATGCTGGCTGTTACTATGCATTATATGTAGTAGCTACATTTCTTAGTATTGCAATTCTGTTTGTATGTTTGTGACCTGTAGCATCCGCCTCTTTTATTAACCTCTGTCCTTCTCGTCTGAAATTCTCTATTTGTTACTATAGAAACAGAAATAGTCATTATATAGATTTTTGCTTTGGCTCGGCAGAATTTCTTCACTATGTGCAGTTTGTTTTCTCAAGCTTCTATCCAATATCAGTTTTACACCAGAGTAAAAATGTTCGTTTCTGCCAATTTCGGGCTAGCTGGGAGGTCAGGAGTTGTTTAAATTTGTAATTTATTCTTTGTTTTTCATCCTGTCCTAAGTGTAAAATTATAGTAAGAATTATATCACATTCTGCCAGGAGGGGCAGCAGTTCACAAAGAGGGTGGAAAGTGGACAACTCCTCCTCCTTCTGATACAGGACCCTGACTCCTCCTATTTTTATGATGTCACTTACTATATTAAAAATCTGCAAAATGCAACATTAGATGTAATGAAATTACCTTGCCTCTGTTAAGGGAACCCAAAGGTGTTAAATAGAAAAAAAGAAGTCAAACTAAATTGGAAACACCCAATTACAGACTCAGAATCGGCAGGCACACATTTTAACCTGACCCATATGTGACTAATTTATCTTCATAGATTTCCGAGTCTTCCTGCAGCTTCCCCAATTTTCCAAGGTTTGCATTACAATTTGATTGCTGTTAGCAGCAATTGGGTAACTGAAAGATGTTAACAGTGAATTGATGGATATTTGCCTTCCTATTAATTATTTTTTGGACTTTTGTTTATTTTTTGCTATTATAACAATTAATTAATTGTATTTCTTTGTTGTTTTTGACAAGATTCATGGGATTCAGTTCAGAGAACCAAAGATGTCTCCCCTCAGCTAAACCAGGCCACCATTATTGACCTTCATCCCTCTTCCACCTACAACATCCGCATGTATGCAAAAAATCACATTGGCAAAAGCGAAGCCAGCAATGAGCTCACCATCACCACGGAGGAAGCAGGTAGAGTCTGAAAATCTCTGTCCATTGCTATATGAGTTTATTAGGTTTGGGCGATCGGGAAAGATACAAACATCACATTTAGTTTATGGTCCTTGTGATGACAGTTAGAGGGTTCCTCGACTTCCACAGCTGTCTAGTAATTAACAATGAAATCCTGCGATGACATACCAAACAGTACAATTCAGAAATTATATATAGGTATGTTGTATTCAGATGTCCTCTTGTAACACTGGGTTGCACCAGTAGGTGGCACTGTAACTAAAATTGGTATATATATGACACCATGTCCACTGACACCCATAAATAGGCAGCATGCCATTTATTACATGTGTGGGTCATGAACACATGGAGAATGTCATAATATTTCTGACTGCCATTAACCCCTTTGAGATAAATTTTGAATTTATAGACGGCATCATTATACATTTATTCTTATTCTATTTATTCTAGAATGGGCTGAATGTGTAAAAATACACAAATAACTGTATGGTTTTAATTGTTCTTTATATTTAGACTAGAATCAGCTCAAAATGTGTTTTCCTTTTTACTAACTTAGTGCTATACTATGTACCATAATATTGAGTGCAACCATTTCCCAAGATATCTCCTCCTGTGTCATTGTTTCTATCAGTCTGTTATTTGTAACTCCTATTTAATGTACAGCGCTGTATAATTACAGTTTCAAAATTATAATGAGTAGCGATAACAAAGGGTACAAGGACAATTTCCTTTCTAGCAAACTCCTTGTACATATTATTATCAGTATTAATATTGTGCTCTGTGCAACACTGCCACCTAGTTCACTTATGTGGTATTACAGTTTATTAGCCAAATAACATTAGATTACAAGTGAGGCATAATAGATTAAAAAAGTGTCAGTCTGAACAAATCTTAATGTTGTATAGATTCTGTTAGAATAGATTATTAGAATAAATATTTCCCATGGTGTATGTAAAACACAAAGAATGACATGGTACATGTTTTTCTACCATTTATTTCAATAGCCACATCTTGAAATGCATAAAAGCCACCATCAGAAATTTCTGAGCCTCATACTAGGTAAACTTTCTGGCCCCCCTTGTCCAGGTGTAAAAGTTTCAGCTTTGCAAAAGTCAAGCCCTTTTGTTTTGGGCCCATTACGGAAGTACCCCTGCCCCATAGTGGCCCTGTGCATAAATGAACAAATATGCCACACATTTTTTTTTAAGGATGGACAAAGCCTCATTGCATATTTGCACACTAGTCACAAATAAATAAATTAATAAAATGTAATTTTAAGAAATAAAATGTATGGAATTTGTAAAAGTGCGAAGCTGCCTATGCAGTGTATGCATTTTGTTTTACTAGGACTTTAGTGACCTCTAGTGGCCAGTGATTGTAAGTGCTCACAGTTTGCTGTGGTTTAGGGGTTAATACTATGGTCCTGCAGCGCCAGGGTCCTAAGCTTCAATCTTGCCAGGACACTATCTGTATGGAATTTTATCTTCTCCCTGTGTTTGTGTGGATTTCTCTGGGCATTCAGTTTGCCTGTCCATTTCATAAAACATAATTGTAGGTTTATTGACTTTCCCCCTAAATTAGCCTTGGAATATAGTAATCACACTGTGACCTGCCGTTGTGAAAGTCCATCACGTTCACACATGGCCTAACCCTAATACTACCTCTTACAGGTAGTCCCTGATTTAACATACATACAGATGACTCCTGGATACAAAGGGACTTCTCTGCTCACTGGTGTGCAGGACAGAGGCTTGATAGGAGGGGGAGGGCAGTTTGCATGACTTGCAGAAGAAGTCTTGCTGTTCTGCAGCCTCTTGTAACTCTTTAATGACCAAGACAAACTTTGCAGTTGTTACTTTTTGCATATCAAAGCACAGCTTGCTCCAGACATTAATGAATGTCTAGGCTCCATAAAGTTTTTTTTTTTGCTTTGTTTTGTGATTAACTCACAGTGAGGATTTTATACAGTAACTGACATCACGCTGCCTAATATTATGTTGAGACAAACATCTGTCCTAATTGCATTTATTAAAATGATGAACATGTTCCAACTTACGTACAAACTCAACTTAAGAACAAACCCACATTCCCTATCTCGTAAGTAACCTGGGGACTACTTTTTTTGTCAGAAATATATAGTCATGAGAAAAGCAAAGTACAGCAATATTGCTTCAGATCTCTGGGCTTTATGCAGAACCGTGTTAAGGTCCCACCATTTCAATCAGGCAGGGGTCTGTATTTTAATCGGGCTGTTGCAACTTGATTCTTTTCTTTTTCAGCTAATCTGTAGATTTCCTTGTTTGCTTGAGATAATTGTCCTGTTACATGACCCAATTTCAGCCATGTTGAGCTGTCATAGCTGTCATACAGATGGCCTCACCTTTGACTCTAGAACAGTTTTAGTATACAGAGAAGTTCATGGTCAATTCAACAACTGCAAGGTACCCAGGTTCTGTGGCTGCAACACAAGCACAAATCATCACCTTTACACCACCATGTTTCACAGTGGGTATGAGGAGTTTGTTAATATTTTTGTGTAGTCATTGGACTTTTTTTTCAAAATTTAAATATAAAGCTAGAACATTTGACAGCTTCCACTGACAGCCACCAGACAATGGGATTGGGGAACGACTGAAAACCGTGCAGATTTGGTCCATTACTAGTTAATATCCAAACTCCTTGCAGATGTGCTTGGTAGGAAGGTAAATACATTACCATTTGTGATATCATAGCATAAAAGTATATTCTAATGTTTATGTGCTCATATTCTGAAGTATGATTCTAAAATAATGGCAATTAATTCGGGCTTGGTGCTGCTCCTGTTACCTGGCATCACCTGGCTGCCCTAGGCACTGGTCTAGGACTACCGTTATGGTGAATACAGCCTTGTGTGAGGTTGAGGTTCAGGTATATTTTTTTAAAATAATAATTTTTTATTATATCAGCTCCTGACGGTCCACCTCAGGAAGTCCAACTCGATCCCGTCTCCTCACAGAGTATCAGGGTTACCTGGAAGGTACGTGAAGACACAATATTTGTTTTTAAACATTTAGTTTGTACACAATTATGCATTTTTTTTATAAATATATGAATATACTCGATTATAAACCGATTATATTATAAACCAAGGTAACTACTTTTACCTGAAATATTTTTTTTCCTGTTTGAGCAAATTGAACCAGGGTTTTTTTTTTTGCCTTTCTCTGGACCAACTGGGATATGTTTATTTCCCTAGTGGTTGAACTTGATGGACTTATGTCCTTTTTCAACCTAAGTGACCATGTAACTATGTATAAATCTAGGTCACAAAATGTAGTCATCACTGCTAACATTTAAAACCGTAATCAACTAAACTGGCAAAATGTGAAAAAATACATTCATGATGTTATTTTTAAAACATTTATTGTAAAGGCAGAGAAAAAAAAAAACATGTGTGTTCAGTCTATTTATCCCCCTTCTCCCCCTTTATAGGTTTAAGTATTTTGTAGTTTTGTGTATTAGGTGATGTTTTTTTTATCCCATACAGGCCCCCAAAAAGCACCTTCAGAATGGAATTATCCGTGGCTATCAGATTGGCTTTCGGGAGTACAGTACTGGGGGCAATTACCAGTTTAATATCATCACTGTGGACACCACAGGGGACAGCGAGGTGTACACTCTAGACAACCTGAAGAAGTTCACCCAGTATGGCGTTGTGGTGCAGGCTTGTAACCGGGCCGGGACAGGGCCATCGTCTCAGGAAATCATCACCACCACACTGGAGGATGGTACGTGTATATATATATGTATTATATAGAGGAGTGGGATGTAGTGACTATGGTCTGCTTTTGGGGTAGAGTGTACTCCAACTGTAAGCTTCTATCCAAGAACGTGGCAAAACTAAGGGAAAATAGTGACTTACATATTGTAAGTCATTGTTGTATTGCCCTGTAAACTGCACTCATAAAGGAAAGAATCTATCCATTGCCCCCTACTTGTAGTGAGAAAATATAAATAACACCTTCTACCTGGGAACTACCACTGGCCAGATGTACTTACCAAGGACCAGCTCCTATTGTTATCTAAAGGACCTGGGGCAGAGGTTGGAACTCGAGTGACTTGGACTCTAGTCCGACTTAAGTCACCTAATGAATGACTTGCAACTCAACTCAGGATTTTCCCCAACCACTTGCAACTCGACTCGTGACTTACTTTCTCTGCTGATAGCTGCAGGGGACGGGGAAGAAGGCAGGCTTCTGTAACTCTCTTCCCCCTTCAGCTGTCAGAGGAGAAATCTGTGGACTTAGAATGCAATCCTGTGCTCAGGAACAGGATCAGAGCTCTTGATTTGGGACTCGACTTGAAGAATTCTTGGTGACTTGAGACTTAACTCGACTTGGGGCTTGGTGTCAATAACTTGGGACTCGACTTGGACTTGAAGGGTGAAGACTTGGTCCAACTTCTGACTTGGAGTCAGGAAAAGCCACAACTATGTGGAATTTACCAAAATATAAATTTTGAATCTTTTGGGAAAAAGTTTTAGTAATTTAGTATTTCTTTTTCTCTTTATTCCTCTGTAGTTAATATTTATTTTCTTTGCTTTCAGTACCCAGCCGTCCCCCAGAGAACGTCCAGGCTGCTGCAACCACACCAGAGACAATAACCATCTCTTGGTCTACTCCTCCCAAAGATGCACTCAATGGCATTCTCCAGGGTTTCAGGGTTATTTTCTGGGCAAATCTTCTAGATGGAGGTGAGGAAATGTGGACTTTGTGTTGGGGAGCCTGAACAATTCTGCATATTTGCATTAAGATCTTTGAAACTTTATTAAAGTTGAACTCTTCTAGGGTCTTTTTTAGGTATGCACAATTGTACGAAGTCCTATCATGTACTAAAATTGCTTAATCTGATTTCACTGCACACTGTGAGCCTCACTCAATATCAATTAGAGGCCGTCTGACAGGTGGGCTGCATGGGCATGATCTACGGCTCTGGGCGTGCACTCCCCAGCGGGGTCAAGAGAAGGACCCTGCTTGAGGGGGCGCACTGGTCAGAGCTGTGGGTCATGTCTCCTGTACAGATCACAGGCTCAGGGCAGTGAGTGGGTTGTTTTTTTTGTTGTGTCTCCATTATTTTTTTTTGGTGTTTTATATATATCAATTGAGTAAATGATATATATATATATATATATATATATATATACATATATATAGCTATATATAGATATTTATATATCATTTACTCAATTGATTCTGTTGATGTTTACTTACAGAGCTCGGTGAAATAAAAAATGTGACCACAACTCAGCCATTACTGGAGCTGGATGGTCTGGAGAAATACACAAACTACAGTATCCAGGTGCTGGCATTCACACGAGCTGGAGATGGTGTGCGCAGCGAACAAATATTTGTTAGAACCAAAGAAGATGGTAAGTGTCATAGTTGATGTATGTGGGCAGTGTTAGTTACATAAATGCTGGGACAATTAAAGTGAACCTGTGCATTGCCAAGGCAGATCTCACCTCCAAACAGAAAATATATTTGTGCAAAATGGCTTCTTTTTAAAAAGGGGATTCTGGGGAAAGAATGGTCTACATGCCAGGTCTATAGGTGAATGCCCCACCTAGACACAGTGTCAAAGGGGAAAGTGACAACATTTGTAGTTATACCCACCTTCTATACTTGCCAAGCCACGCTCCTTCACTGCCTCCAACATCCCAATCTGTCTAAACTCCACTGGGTTCAAAAGTTCAAACCAAAAAGCACACCCATATGTTTTGTCATACACCTATTATGTATTGGAATTTCCGATGATTATAAATGTAACAATACTTTTAATTTATTGTATAAACTGTTAACTTGCTAGCACACATCCCTGAAGAAGCCTATATTGGCGAAACGCGTCGGGTAAAAGACTACAACGGTTCAACATAAACACTAGCTGTCTGCATTTATAGCTTGGCTAATTCCACCCCATGATGTTACAATGGGCTGGAAGCCATATATTTTGATGATTGTGATGACTATTTATTTATGTAGAAATACATTATGACTATCTAATTATGTAGAAATACATTATGTAGGAACACATAACTAATATTGTTTCAAACACTGGCCTATAAACCCTGTCTTTTTCTTTCTCAAATTAATTCATCTAAACTCAACTGGTGTTCGCCACTGGCTGCTCAGGAAAGAAGTTTGCACCCTGCATCTAAAACCCCTACCTCTATGCCAAGGGCTCCATTGGTGTGTGTGTTGGTAGGGGTTAGTAACGGAGCAGGGCTCAGTAAGCATAACAGCATTTAAAAATCTTTAGGAGTCCTGAAATTAAAAATGAAAAAAGGTGAAATGCTACTGGAGAGGTATCACTGGCACTTTTTTAATGCAATGCATAATCTCATATAAATAAAATGCTATAAAAGGACATCTGGATTATGTCTTGGTTTGCTAAACTGAATCAGAACAGTGCCTCTTCCGCTTCTTAATGACCTGCAGCAGATAATGTATAAAAGATTCACTCCTTTTTTATACCTATTGTTTTATACATGCACACTAGTGAAATTACAAACAGTAAATTTAATTCACATTCTGATTTTTTTTATATATACAATGTGTCCACCAGGGGACACTATCCGGTTACAATGCAAAACCTCCTGATATACTGATTTAAAGTATATAAGGTACATGTCTTGTATTAAACTGCCTTAGTTTTACCATTAGTATTCTTAAAATTCAATAAAGGCTTAGTAATGTTTTTAGCACTACAAACCTATAAAAATATTTACAGAAAACAGTAATTTATAAATAAAAAGTACAATTGTAGTTTTTCTTTATTAAGGAATACAGAACAGCTGTCAACCTGATAGCTCAGTCCTGAAGATAACAAAAAAGAACTTGGCTCTCCTGGTGGTATCATGAAGATCTATGATAGACGATTGATGTGTCCTGTTTAAAAAAAGAGTGGCTGTCACATTGGCAGTGGCTCTGGTTACATTGGGAGAGCCATGATGTCCTTTAATCTGTCTCTGCCTTAGCTCAGCCCTGTCTGTTTGCTTCTGTCCTAATTGGTGGGGTCCTTCCCTTGTATAGTCTTCCATAGCAAAGAACACTCTGGCATTAATTGATCACAGAAACATGGAATACGAATCATGGTAGTCTTTGTCTCTTGCAGTGAAGTTTTAGTATTGTACCATGGTTCTTTACAGAGTGGAGTTTTTCCTGGTATAGTTTCTTCTGGTAGAGTCTTTCCCTGGTAATGTCTTCTGTTAAGATCAAGGCTCTGGGCAAAGCAAACACAACTTGGTATAGTTCCCCCTGGAAGATTTCCCCATAGAAGAACTCCAAGGAAGAACATCAGCCAAGGACCATGGGACAACACTAAAACTTTACTGCAAGAGACAGACTGCCAAGATCAAGGACCCATTTTCTGTTATCACTTCATTCCCAGAGTCCTATTAGCTACTTAAATCATGACAAATTGTAACAGAAGCTAAGTGATTTTTTAGTGTTTCCCTATTGCATATTGCCAATGTTCGATCACTGGGAAGCAATTGATAAAATCTTGTATGTATATATGTTGATTTTGTTTTTCATTTTAATAGTAAAAGTACAAGGATTTACTACTAGCTTTTTTACTTAAATAATTGAGGCTCATGGCCATAAATCGCCCCAAAGTCCACTTGAAAAAAATTGGGAACTCTTGGCTAGGATTTGCTCTAAAGTCTAATTGAAACAGACCAGCGGTATTTTCTAGGACTTTTGCTGAACAAAAATGTTGCAGAAAATGTTCAGAAAAAGCAAACCGCCTGCAGATCTAGTGACCTGGAAAAAATGTCCAACCTGTCTACTCAGGCCGTCTGAAATTGTCAGCTCTTGAAACTAGCAAAGTATTGTTCTCCCTTGGATAAGATGTGGGGTGATAAAGTCTTAGAACTTTTTGTCTCTAGGATTAGGTAAAGAGGAGACGTTGGGTGCTAATTGCCTGGAATTTCCTTTGTGCTCTCTATACTGAAACACAAAGAAGAGAGAATGCAGAAATGAAGCCATTGAAAGACCAGTTACTTTGCAGTGTGTACAATAAACTGCTAGTCAGGCCAATGATTTGCAGGAGCAGTGTGCAATGGTCATGACCAAATCAATAGGCATTTTAAGAAGAAAGAAGAGCCATATACCTGTTAGTAAAGACATGGAATGTGCAATAGTCAAATATCACAATTAAGACTGTGATTATGTGCTCTATTCAGGCAACAGTGAGGGGTGTGGAGATACAATCTGCTCATCACCCAGCTGAAATTAAAATGTGCCAAAAACCTTTCCAAATTAAGCAAAGGGAAATTAGACATGAAAGAGAGGACACGGCAGATTAAGAAGTGTATTACTGCAACTTTACAGGTGTAAAGTTTTGAGGATTAATGGGAGTTAACTTAAATTGAACTCCAGCAACTAACAAAAAAAGAGTTCCCCTACTAAATTGGTTCCTGTTGTCATGGGATGAAGTTATTGTGTTCTTTTATCAGCTAGGGAAGCATTAACTATAGGAGTGATAATCCATGATCAAGAATTGAGCAAAGTCATCCTCAAGGCCTGAAAGTTCCCTGTATATTTTTGCTGTCCGACCTCATGAGAGATCCAATAATTTGGGTATATGTGATTTTCAATGACCTGGTAAATACCTCCTCCTGGAGAACAGTGGGTGAAGGAATTTGCAGGTTGTAGTTGAGATGGATTTTATTACTAGACAATATAGGGTTACAAAATGGATGGGTCCAACCATGAAACCCATGGAACACCTTCACATCTACTCAACACCATTCTCAGGATCAACAGGTATTTGTGGTAGGTTAAAGAAGACTAGAGAAAGCTGTTGATACAAATGCTATTATAATTAACTGCTTCAGAACATATTCTTTTCTTTTTTTTAATGGGGGGGTCATAGCTCTTCATTAATCTTTCTTTTCTGGTTCTAGTTCCAGGTCCCACAGCTGGAATTAAAGCTGCCGCAGCCTCAGCCTCTATAGTTTATGTATCATGGCTTCCCCCTTTAAAACTAAATGGAATAATTCGGAAGTACACTGTGTTCTGCTCACATCCTTACCCTACGGTAAGTACCAACCAGTACCTGTTTCTTCAGAGGGGATAATAGAAATAAAGTTGATCTGCCATAAGCTATACTTTTCATGTGACATATAGATGTCCTTTAAAAGCTTATCCCTTCATTGTAATTCATGCAAAAGAAAAAACACCAAAACTTCTGCTCTGGAGGAAACTTGTGCACAACAGATCCCGGATGGTTGGAATATTAAAATTGAACATTTTTTATATATATTGTTTAATACATTACAAATAAAATAATGGAATGAAGTCAATGAAAAAAGAAATAATTTACCCACTGGATTCAAAATCACACTGGAAATTGAAAAAAATGAAATCGCAGTATGATCAAACAATACATTTTGTTGAAACAACTCATAATGTTTCTTAGTTGTGTATGGCCCTACATGCCTGTATGGACTCCCAGCAATGTTTGTGTTTGCTTCTGAGGAAACAGCAGATGGTTCGCTGGGGGATCTCCTTGATCAGTCTGCAGTGCTGCTTGGTGGAGTTGGATGCAGTCATACATGATACATTTCCCAGAAGGTTCCTATTGGATTCAGCTCTGGGAAATGTATTGGCCTGTCAATGGCATCAATGCCTTTGTCATTCAGGAACTGCCTACATACTCTGGCCACATGAGGCCCGGGCAGGACATTGTCTTTTACCAGAGGTTTGACAATAGGCATGAGGATTTTAACTTGGTACTTAATCTCAATCAGAGTGCCATCAGCTAGCATGTGGGGCCCATATGTGGGGGATATGCCATCCCCCTATACCATTACTGATCCAGTATGCTAGTTCTTGTTGTAGGCAACATAATGTTTATCATGGCATCTTCAGACTTTTACGTCTGTCACTCTTGCATAGTTTGAACCAGTTCTCATATGTAAAGCGAATGGGGTGCCAAAAGTGAACTTGCCATTTTGGGGTTTTCTTGCGAATGGCTGTTGTACTGCATGGTACCAGGCTGTGAGAACACATCACACCCAAGCACTTGGGCCCACATGACAACCTTATTGAATCTGTTTCTTACAGTTTGGTGAGAAACATGCACATTATTAGCTTGTAGGGCTCTGGCAGTGCTCCTGCTGTTCCTTACGCAAAGATGCAGACACCAGTCCTGTTGCTGGGCGATTGTCCTTCCATGGCATTGTTTAGCTCTCCAGGTATCTCCTGCACACTTTGAGGCTGTGCTGAAAGACACAGAATACTTTGAAGTGGTATGTATGGAGCTGCAAACCTGGAAGATGTAGAATACCTGTGCAGCATGAATGAGCTGCAGGATAGTCCTCATGCTACTGTACTCTACCAATGGTGACAAGGGCACCATCAATAAAAGCAATGGGCACCAGCAATGAACAATTGCAGCAGCAATGAATGAAAAACTGATGAAAAATCAGTCATGAAGATTAAAGAGAGAGAAATAGTCTCTTTAGAAACTTGCTTGCTGTTGCCCCTCCTGTCTTACTTGGTGTTACTTTCACTTGCACTAAAGCAGGTGAAATTGATTCACAGTTCATTCCTAACCTAAGCGACAGATTATTATATCAGAAGTTTATTGACTTATAGTGGTTGTTGTTGTGATTATGTGTCCGCTTAATTTATGAGCAGTGTATAAAGCATCATACAGCAGTCATGAGCAGGTAGAGGCTGGCATCCATAGACTCTCTTGGCCAGTGCTGAGTTCTCAAACATGATCTCCTCTTTGCATTTAGTTCTTGTGTTTATAACTGTGTAGGTGGCTTTTATCATCAGTACATATTTTTTTAGAAGTGTTATTGTGTGCAGGTGACTCAGTGATGATGCTGTTCCATGGAGTTGGCCTTCATCACACACATGAATGTTACAAAAGAAAAAGCTGGGACGACCTTGATCCATCTCTCTGTGTTCTTGAAATTTAAAAGAAATGTATAGTTGTTTTGTTGTGTGTGTTTTTTTATGGTCAGGACTATGATTGTCATGTATATATAATGAACTGGCTAGGCATAGTATCATACTTCCATAATCAGGCTTTATAGCTACACAACATGACATGCCAAGGCTGCAGACACAGAGGCTAAAAGAGTGATTATGTAAATTGTGCCAGTAGGGTAAAACATGGTATATTGAACTGGCTAGGCATAGTATCATACTTCCATAATCAGGCTTTAAAGCTTTACAACATGACATGCCAAGGTTGCAGACACAGAGGCTAAAAGAGTGATTATGCCAATTGTGCCAGTAGGTTAAAACATGGTAAGTAGAGGAGCATTGCCAACTATCACCTTACTCTGCTTGTTCTGTAGAATTAAAGTAACTATTCACCCACAAAGATGCACAAATTGCAACAGCGGTAATGAGAACTTATTGAGAAGCTACTAGTAGGCAGAAACGTTTAGGTATATATTGAAATGTGTTATCAGCAATGGTATGGTTGTGTTGGAGGCCTTTAGCTGTCCCAGGTAGCTGTGCTGCAATGGGTCACATCCTGTGTTGGCAATGTAGTAATCTGTTTGGATAACAACTACTGACTGTTATGTTATGTTCAGACTGGCAGTGAAAATAGTCATAGTCATTGTGGCTTTTGGCAGTGGGCACTAGATCAGCTGCTTGGCCACCTGCACCAGCTCCTAAAGAAGCAGTGTTTGAGAGTGTCAACAAACACTGGCCAGGAAAGGGTTTACCATTTCTGAGCTAACTTGTGTTGCCATATTCTACTTGCATATGTATCCATGTGCCTTGTGCTGTGGCTGCTCTGCACTGTTCGTCTATATTCATTGTTTGCCCATGAAAAGTGAGACATTTGCTGCATTGCTGATCCCTGAGTCCTTTCACTGCTGAGTCCCCAGATACTGGATTGCTCTCATCACCACTAACTTCTAACATATTTGCTAAGAACACAATAGATTTTAACACTTTTGTTATTTTTCAAAGACAGATAAAAAATAAGTTACATATTAAAGAATGACTTTATTAACTATTATTATCACTATTATTTATTTGAACTTATTACTAGGATCCAAAATCTGAAATATCCCAGGCAACCAAGAAAAATATCTGGTTGGATTTTTAACAGTGTAGACTAGTATGTGATAAATACCTTTTGTGTTGAACAACATTATTAGTGATTTTGGTGGTTTGCCTCAATGGCAATCTACATTATATAGCCATAACATGTGGACACATTACCAAATGATTGGTTTTAGGTGTTCCAGTGAGGAGGTCTGGTAATGTTTCAGCATGCAAAGGCATATTAGATCATTTCATGCTTCCAGTCTTCCAGGAACAGTTTGGGGAAGACCATTTGATGTTCTAGCATGACCATGCCCTGTGTGCCATCTCCATAAAGACGTGGGTGGGTGGCTTTAGTATGGAGGAAATTGTGTCCTGTGCAGAAACCTGACCTCAACCCTACTTAGCATGACATGAATTAAATAAGTGGTACTGAGCCAGGTCTTCTTCAACATCAGTACCAGACCTCACAAATGCTATTTAGTAAAATAAACACATTCCTGCAGTTATACTCCAAAATCTTGTAAACAGCTTCCCCAAATAGGAAATGTGGAAGGTTAATAATGTTGCGACGCTAAGAGGCAGCTCTATGGTAATGAACATGATTTATAAATGGAATATCCAACAAGCTCATATACTGGTTATATTACATTATCTAGAAACCTTTATAGCTTCAAAGGAGCATAGGATGTACCTTTTATAGGAATTTGATATGATGTGCTATAAATGATATGACGGGCAGCATGGTGGCTCAGTGGTTAGCACTCTGGCCTTTGCAGCCCTAGTTCCCAGTTTCGAATCCTACCCAGGACACTATCTGCATGTAGTTTCCAGGTTCTCCCCGTGTTTGCATGGGTGTCCTCTGGGTACTCCAGTTTCCTCCCATATTCCAAAAACATGCAGTTTAGGTTATTTGGCTTCCCCTCAAAATTGACCTTAGATTGTACTAAAGACATATTACTATGGTATGGACATTAGATTGTTGGCCCCTTAGAGGGAAAGCTAGAGCCATGACTATGTACAGCGCGTAATATGTCATTGTTATTTAAAATACTGTGTAATAATAATAATGTGCTGTACAATGTTTTTCTGCACCTACCTATTCTAGTAAGATGCATATTGAGGATTTGATATCCAACGGTATCTTATACTTTTATAATGGTGTGTTAGCAGTTTGTGTATTACTGAATTTAAATTAAGATAATAGTTTTTACACCTTTATACATTTTGCAGAGCTCTGTACATGAAATGTAGTGCAACACTTCTGAGAGCAGATGGCACTATTGGCCTTCATAGCATTTCCTATTTGGCTTTTTTTTCCTGTAAGCACTTTACACCTACGCATTGGGGCTGCAGCTCCCAGAAATTCTTCAGGGCTGACTTATGAAAAAGAAGAATTGTATTTCTTAGTTAACGTTTAATAAGATACAGTGGTATAAAAAATAAGAACTGTTATAAATAAAAATAAATGTTTAAATAAATATCAGAACAGTTTAGGACAAGGGAAAAATCCTTTACTATCCTTTCCTGGTTATAGGATATCTGTTTTACTGTAAAAAAGATCTTCTTTATATTTCAAGGTTGCATTGTAAAATGTTATCATATTGTAAATGATTTAATAACAATTCAATCAATGTTGCCAGTACACTTTTTCAATAGGTCAAACGTCCTAAGCTTAGCATTCCTCTTACAAAGGACCTAATAGACAATCACCTCTTATAGCATGATTGTTGTAAATTAAAGAAGAAGAATTTTCGTCTTTCCCTCAGCAATCTGACATCCACACTTTCATTGGGGCCGACATCTTTGCCTAGTCGTCTTCTGGCTTTGGGATTTTCAGCCTTCATAATAAGCTGTGCTGGAATAATATAACTTGAGCACCATAACTCATGCAAAGAATGCAGACAGATCGGTAAGAATCCTTTTGCAGAGGAGACATTGTATATCTTTTCTGCAAAAAAAAAAAAAAATGAATATTTTTAATTTATAGCTAAAATTGCATTGCAGCTAACAGTTAAAAGGTTTTTAGCAACAGCAATAGACAGGATTAGGTGTGACCAGGTGCTGATTGGCACGCTAAAAGCTCATCTGTGACAATGTTGATAACCATGCCCTGTGCACAGTAGAATTTAAAAGTCAGGCACACTCCAATGCATGATGTCATCTTAGGCATGACTACATTGCCCCAGTGGGCATGAGTTATAACTTTATATTCTGGATTCTGGTAAAATTGCCCTGGCATTAGTGGGAGATAAAAATCTCTCTTGCATTAAAATTGGCTTTATTCGGAGGGACAACCAGCCAGGGCTCAGGTGGGATGAAAAACAGCCCCAGCATCAATAAGAGGTGAACTGCCCTGGCATCATCAGAAAGGAAACACAAACAAACATAACACATACATAATACAATCTTACATAGAATTTGCACATACCAGCTCTCAGATTTGCCTCCTCCTCATTCAAACCTCTCATCGGTAGAGCTCTTTTGAAGGGTGTAGGAATAAAAAGGTGCCCTACTCCCTGGTATAAGCACCATGCTGATCTAAAACAGACAACAGGTCTTAAAACAAGTGATCCAACACCTTGTGCCATGGGATTGTTCAGCGGGATCTTGGGAATTAGTTAAAATCTTGAGACAGTCCTGCAGAGGTATAGAGGAGCATTCATGTGCACTGGTGACATGCCCTTCACTGAACTGGGTTATGGTGGCATCATCTGCCGTTGTGATTGCAGCACCCATTAGTATTGGTCAGTGGAGTCCACGAGAATTTTTTTTTTCCTGCTGCAAAGATTTTACCCCTATTCCTGTCCTATTGAGGTCAGGGAGGCCAAAGTATATCCAACAGGAACATTGACGACAGGACACAAAGATTAACATTTTTGCATTGCTGAAATCAACTTGAAATTATTGCTTTGGGTGGCACTAGGCAGCAGAAGATTCATGGTCCCATCAGATGGTAAATGTTCTAATCCTCTTGTTCCTTTCTCAGACACAGTAGACACGGTAGAATGTAAAATACTTTAATACACACACATAAGAAGTCTAACAGAGCTAAACTGCCAATTTAAAACTTTTGGAAAGAAGCTGGTGTATATCGTGACCAATTAGATGCAGGAATTTAAACGTGCAAATTGCAGCTTCACCGCAGTGTCCTCTATAATCTGTTCTAGTTAGACATGGTTGTGTAATCCATCGTGCTGCTTTGGAATAAAGGAAACCTATGCCTATAGAAGGTTGGGGGCTACCGTTACTAACCTAATGCTGAAAATACCCTTTGCTTGGTGGTCTGTATCCTCAATATGTTTTTAGTCACCGCCCTTGAACAAGAATGATGAGTCATTCATGACAACCTCTGTATTTTTTACTGTATACCTTAAAAAAATTGTGTTTCTTTGTCTTTTATTGGTGCACCTTTATACAAAGCTTTGAGCAATTAAAGCATAGTTCAAGTTTTAAATGCCAATAGCAAAATGTTATATAGCAAGGGAACCCATCAGGGCCAGGTTTGTCATAAATTATGTTTATTGTTGCCTTCACAGAGAGTTTGTATTGTTATCTTGTAGCTGAAACCAAAACCTGTTTTGTTCTGTTTTCCCTGGGTTCCTTGAGCAATCAGCATTTTGGTGCTTCCCAGGTCAGCTTAGGTGATATAATTTATCTTTTTGGCTATCCTTAAAGCTGCGTACACACTTGCAATATATATCCTTGGAAACGAACGACTAACAAACAATCGCTCGATAGTCGTTAACAAAAAAATGCACAACGCCAACAAACAAGGATTGTAGCTGGAAACGAACAACCGTCCTGGCGGATCTGATTGAGCAACGATCATTCACTATCTATTGTGTGTACGGTCGTTCAGTGATCGTCTGTACACTATTGGTGGATTATATTTGAACAATCATATTGTTACAATACCATTGTTCAAAATAATCGTGCTTAATCGTTAGTCGTTTGTTTTCTATCAATAACTATTACAAATGTGTACCTAGCTTTAGGGTACAGGCATTCTCCTCACTGATAACCACACTAATACACTGTAAGCTGTGGATAATATTACAGCACCACTGTTCTTCATTTTTGGAGACCTGATCTCCAGGGGACAAAAACTTACCTACCAAACCTATTTAAATATAATATAACAAAGGTGGCCATCATATTTCTAAAAGTGAGTAGAATTTTCAGTTCTCCACTTTTAATAAAAAGCCCTCCTATGTTTATGACCTTCACAAGATTCCGACATCATTTATGAAGAGGTGAGGGCCCGGCCTGACTACTTGACTACATGACTTGACCAAGGACAGAAGGGTCAATGTCCATTTTTTATATTTAATCTGTATTAAAGGTTTCAGTAAGTACTAATTTTAAAAAACATCTTCCTGATTTCCTGTTAGACTTAAGGTTTCCCTGACAGGTCTTCAGCTGTCAGTGATGTGTGTGGCGATATGTCTCTTCTGTCAGCCTTTCTCTTGGCAGTGTCAGCTCTGCTACTTTTACATATCTCTGAATCTTTATTGTGATCAGCAGCTTTGTAAGAAAATGCAGTCTGGGCAGGAGTGGGCAGACGCGGTGTCACCTTTCCGCGGACTGCCAGGGACAAAAGTGCACTGTCAGTGGTCAAACTTTTCTTTTCTGTGCAGCATTAGTGTCTGATAGATGCTGAAATGTTACATCTATAATAATACGGATGGCAGGTAAATTAAGCATCTGACACTTTCACACAACTCTCAGACCTCTAGAGTAATAAAAGTTAAAAGGGGTGAGCGTGTTTGGAGGGCAGTTGAGGCCTGTGGGTATACATTTTTTTAAAAAGTAGTTTTTCCATAAATCAAAGTTTTTTTGTACATTTTTGAAAGCCATCGGCTGATTTTATGAGTTAGTTGCACTCATTTCATACTCACCAGAATTGCTGGGAAGGGGGGATAGAATGGAGAATTTAGGAACAGGTGGAAACAAATTATTTTAGTTTATGAAATGACAAAAATGAGCCTTGTTTTTTTGCCACTCTGTTCCTAAAATTAACTTTGAGAAAATCATCTGCCCAACCTTGGAGCAAAGAGACACAATCTTTCAGAGCAGGTCATGAGCTGATTGTTTGCTAACGAATAGGATATGTGATTCACCCATCTATCTCTGGTCTGTATAGTTCTATAGAAATAAAATGGGAAAGGAAAGAGAATATTGGACTAAGGACCACTCTCTGGTTACCTGCTTTAAAATACTGTATAGTATAGCCCCACACAATGTAACATGGTTTACCAATACAGTGGCTTTGTAAAGAGTGAAAATATTAGCATATAGCTTTCTATATTATATTTTCCCTATTGCTGACCTAACATGCCTTGCTCTGCACTACTTACCTATGCTGAGGTAGTCATCTTTGCAGAGATAGGTCTTTACTTCCCCATGCAAGAGTTACAAAAGTAGGTGTTTACTTCCCCATGCCAGAGTTGCAAAAGTAGGTCTTTACTTCCCCATGCCAAAGTTGCCTTTGATAATTGTTGGGTGGAATATTGAAAAGAAGCAACATAAGTAGAGCGAGTATAGATCCTCATGGATGAAGCAGAGGTAGGTAGATCTGTCCACCACAGGTTCTGAGGTACAGCTTTCACTTCAGCAAGGAGAAAAATGAGCAGAGCAGTAGTGACATAACCAAATAGTTTTTTAAATCTGATAAGACCATAGCCATAAGATGCACTAATGCCTTTAATTGACCCTGCTATAACTTTTTAACATGGGGGAACCCTCAAAATAATTTTCAGGTCTCGGGAAACTCCTGCCAATATTCTTATTATCCCCAATTCATGGTACATTACCTGGTGGTCAATGGGATGAATGCCTCTTACATTGCTGGCTAGTGGAAAGAATGCTAGCCTTGTAGTACCCAAATAGATAATTGATGTCAGGTGTACCTAATACTGAGAGTTAAATATTGTTCATTGATCAGGGACCCCCTAGCAACCTCCGGAGGAACCCTGATTCTGAAACACTGCTTTAGATGGCTTCACACAGCAGATATTGACTGTAGCTGTGAGGCTTAATGTAGAGTTATACTATCCTAACCTCAAGCGATGTGACATCAGCAAGCATCTATGCCAGCACTGACATCTTCCTCTACTTCTTTTCTGGGCTTTGGCCATCTTGATTGGCCATGCATTCACAGAAACCCATTCTGAGCTTGTACATTGAGCTGCATGTGTTCTTATGCATAATTACCAGTTAGGTGTTCCCCCTATCAAGGCAAATTTTCACTTTTTTAAGGTCTACTAAACAAGCTCAGATCTGAATAAATGTCAATTAAGAGACATCACCATACCATTCTGCCTGCCCATTAGCCCATATTGAACAGTTGGACAGCTAAACTAGTTTTGCAGTAAATGCTTCTTCAGGCTCTCTCCACTACTTTTCATTATCACAAGCCAGACCTTTGAACACATAATTTCTACTGAAAAGAAGGAAGCAAGCAATCATCTCTCTTATCTTCCTCTTACAACAGAGACCATAAGGCCAGATGCCTTATAAATGAGAAACCCAGGTGTTGGTTAGGTGAGCGGCATTGGGCGGAATCTGTTGCAGCATTTGTTCTTGGAGGGGTGACTATTTTCCATGTATAATTTATTTATCCCGGCAAAGCTGTTTATAGCCCTTTACATTTGCATATAGGTCAGCTTTAGGTTGATGTGAACCCCTATCAATATGGCATCCATTTTGCTGCAGGGTAAACTTCTATGGCTCATTTGTATTGTATCATCCTTATGTTTTTCATCACACTAGCTCAACTTTAAATATAAAACAAGTAATCTAATAAAGGAATTAAATTAAGAGACTTAGCACAGCTGTAAAGTCTAAATACAATTTGCCCAAGCATATGTGAGCCTGTAATTGTGCTAACACTAGAGCTTTTTCCTTCTCGGAAATGCTGGGCTGTCAGCAATGTTTGTATTGCTTGTCTACATATGTTACTTGTTTTCATTAACACATATCCTGGCTAATCTTAAAGATGAAAAGCAGGCGAAGAACGAACACATAAATGATTTGTGATTCTTATCAGCTAGTTTTGTGATCCCACAGCTCACGGTATTATTAGTATGGTGTTCAGTGGGAAGAATGCCTCTTACCTTGCTGGCCATTGGGAAGAATGTCATTCTAACAGATGGCTAAAAACATCATTGGTGTCACCTAAACTGACCTGAGAGGCACAAACTCTAGCAAACTCTGGAGGAACCCCAGGGTTCCACAGAAACCTGTCTGAGAAACACTGCTCTATAGGGTAGCTGCAGGTGGGGCATTGCAACATCTACCCACAGCCCTGGTCACAAAATGGTAACCCCACTGCTCCTGACCATCCATGTAAACCAGGCCTGAATCAGTCACAGAAAACCCAATAATTAATCATTTATATTGAATGCCTCAGATATTGTTGTAGTTTTAATATCAGCTTAAAACAGCTTTAAAATGAACATTGTGGAAAAACAGGATAATGATATAAAACGAGGAGTTGTTGAAATAATTTTGAACCTGTTGTATTACCAAACCAAAGGAGGTGATTCCTAAAGCTGTAATAACTAATCATGTGTCCATTGAATTTAAATGTTGACCAACCATCCCACGATTCATTGCTCCCACACTGTATTGTGAGATTCTGGGTTTAGAAAATAGCTAAAAATTATGAATTATCTAGCTTAAAAACAACTCATATTTGGCAAACAAAACATTTGCTCCGGTATGATCCACAAAACCCAGTTATTTCCCCACTGGGTGCTGCTTCTGGCATGAGGAAGATGAGCCAGGCTTGCAATCACAGTCAAAGGGCCTGATTTATTAAAGATCTCGAAGGCTGGAGAGGATACACTTTCATCAGTGAATCTGGGTGGTCCAGCAAACTATTTGTTAGCAAATATTTTCAATCCTGGATCAGATCCATTCCAGGTTTGCTGGAACACCCAGGTTCACTGATGAAAGTGTATCCTCTCCAGCCTTGGAGAGCTTTAATAAATCAGGCCTAATATGTCAAAGACCGTTCTGACCTCCCTTTTGAAAGTTGTGCATTACTGCTTACTTTAGCATCTAAGAAGTGTAGTTAGTCACCCAGGAGGGCTTACCTGCTGACATTTGGTAAAGTCATAGTTTGAATATCAGTAACAGAGCTGTGAAGTAGATTTGGGAGTGAGAAATAATGTGTTTCAAACATCTTGTAGGTGGACATAATGGATTAAGAGTGTACTACAGAACACCAGCTGTCCTATTTCTATGGCACAGTCCATTAACAACATCACTAGGATGTGCAAGGTACTTCTAAGAAGAATAAAATGCAAATAAAGCCATAGTGAGGATAATGAACAGTTAATGACCAAACTTTCTCACAAAGGTTGATCATTAAAACACTCAACTGTTTTTAAAGGTTTGCCTCCCTAAGCTTGAAACATAAAAGTAAACTTGTACAATATAAATTAAGTTGAAATAATTCTTTATCAGCCAGAATTACTTTAAATGTGGGAATCAGAAAAACTCGTGCCTCATCTAACAAACTTTGCATTTGGACATCAAGTCACCAGAAGGAACTTCCTAATTGCTTTGGTAACTTTTGCTCTCAATTTTATTAGTTGTAATGATTTTATTCATTTGGGGATGCTGTTAAGTTTGTTAAGGTATTAAGGCAGATAAACTAGAGGTTGAGGTCTTGAGAGCTCATTTGGTTTAAGCATTATTAGCCAGTTCTGATGGTCTGACTATTGCTATACACAAAAGATCATGGAAACATATTACCTAACATCTATTTAAAAATGCAGGTTCTATGCCCTCAGCCCCAACATACCTATCATAATTATTCTCCTAATCAAACCCATGCTTTGTCATTTAAAATTCCCTTCCATGCCCACCCCACTGGCTGCCCTTGCTTGTCTTCCAAGTACTACACTGATCCATTTGAAAGTCAGATGAGAAGAGTTCTTGATCCCATGTGACAGCACTAGAAGTCTAAGCAACCAGTTGGCAAGAACTAGAAGAGTGGGTGAAAGAATTGAGCTGGCATCTAAAGTATATGTATTGTTTGACCAAAAGAATAGAAATTATGGAGCTGCTATGGATGGAGCCAGTAAGGATCTGTCACTGAAAGTTCCATCTTCCATCTATCTTCCTAACAACAATTATAAAATATTCACCAAATTACTTCTCCTCTTTACTGGATCATTACCTTGTAGGAAGGTTTCTGCCATATGACTTGCATTAGCAAAAGCATGCCATTTAAGGACATATCCAGTGTAATTAAGGAAAAATACCACAGAAAAAAATACAGTTCCTGCCAGGTAAAAAATGTACATCTGTGGGTGCCAACTAACTTAATATGGAGGGGTATCAGCAGTTTTTAAGTTGTTATAAAGGGTAAAACATGTATACTGTCTGTAATATTGCCGATGATTGGCTGTGTGCAATAGGTATGATTGGAAAATGCTGCTGGACACAGACAGAAACTAGTAACATGTTACAAGAGACTGCTAAAGATCACAGCTATTCCAGTCCCTAACAAAATGGCCCTTTCCTGGCAGCTGGGGTCCAACAGCCAAATGTAAAAACCCATAGGCTTCTGTTTGGGCACTAAGATTGGATATTGCAAGGTTTTTTTTTAAGGAGTGGAGAAAAGTTATTTGGGTTAAAAAAAACCAAGCCGTCAAAAATGACCCTTGACTATAAGTATTTCATTTTTCTCTTGTGTGGTGCCATTGTCTTTGCCCAGGGTTGGCAACATTGTCTGGGCTATTTTTCAGTGCACATCAAAGCAGCATTTTGGTCTAAACAGAATCTGTAAGACATATGGCCAATTGCCTTGTGGCTAATGCATTGGGATTCATTGTGCAACACATTAGCAATGCAAGAACAGGGAAATTTGCCATGTCTTATGTATTTAAATGGACATGTTGTATTGCACACATGATGCAGGTTGCACATTCTACCATGTGTAATGTGCACTCTTAGGGAGGAAAAGCTTGGAGCTGAGGGATAGAAAGGACTGTAGGGCAAAGGCTAGCATGACAGGGGATTTAAGATGATTTGGGTCGAGGGTGACATTATGAGTCCTTGAGAACAGTGTTTTTATAGGTGTAACTTGCATAGTGGTAGGGGACCCATCGAGAGATGTGGTGTTCTCACAATAGTTAGGCGTGGAAGAGGTGTAGTCTTCAAAGTGCTTGATCATGGTAGGTGGCTGCATGGAACTAAAATTGTTCCTGAGGCAGTGCCACTGGGAACAAGGTTGTTATTGGTGTGGGATCAATGCTTTCGAGGACCTGTAACTTGTGGATCAGTTCATCATTCTGTTGAGCAACTGTTACAAGTCATGTTTGAAGGATAATTGTAAATGCTGTATGTTAAAATGGTTCCCTGGACCAATAAACCCACATAGTTGACTGTTAATTGCTTAAGTAAGGGTGTTCAGAAAGAAAAGGGGAGTGTAGCTTCCCTCAGACTCCTTTTCTTGCACAAGCATTCTGCACTCCTCTAAATCATTTAGAAACCAATTGCAAGATAGTAATGCCCAACACTACATAGGAACCTTTATTCTAACAATGGGCCTCGTTTATTACCAAGGATATACTTTGCAAGGATAAATTCAAAAGATACAAAAACTCATTACACAAGTGTGCTCATTAATGCTAGTAATGACCTAAGTGTGTTTGTAGCAGCCTTGGTATTGTTGGACATCCAGCAGATGACACATAAATGTAAACATAATCTTCCTTCTTTTAGGTGATAAGTGAATTCGAGGCCGCACCGGACACCTTTTTCTACAGAATACCAAACCTGAGCCGCAACAGACAATACAGCGTGTGGGTGGTAGCCGTGACTTCTGCCGGAAGAGGCAACAGCAGTGACATCATTACTGTTGAACCCGTGGCTAAAGGTAATGCTTACATTGTGGCTTTATTGTTGAATCTTTGTCAGGTTATTTTGGGTAACTCAGCAGATAACAATTGGATATTATTACATTACAAAAGCCTATTCTGTCCTCCAGGATAGAAATGAGGTTGCAAAAGTGAACTGCCCCACGATATAAGTAAAGGTGTATTTTTTGTATTTGTTCTTAAAGTAGATCTCTGGGTACCAAAACCTTCAAAAAATATATATTCCTTAAAGCTAATCTAAAGTTCCAATGCTTGATCAAGAAGGTCATTATTGCAAAAAGGGACAGGCGATATCTCTTCTACAATAGTCTTACCTGCTTGTTCGCTCTGGGTTTCTGGCGACAAAGCTGAGCTTTTCATGCGTAACGTCAGCTTTGGTTGTCAGGATACCCGGCATTCTTGGATCCCTTTGCTTATGCAGGGATGAATAAACACCCAGATGCCTGCAAGAGAGTTGGGTCCTCCTGGCCTGGTCCATCAAGATAGCTGAAGATGGCAAAGAGTAATGAAGTATGAAGATGATGGCAGAGCTGGCCAGGTGAGTAACACAGGGTTTATTTACGCTTTCATAGCCACAAACCTAGTGATTTCTTTGTGAAATAGTAGAGACATTATCAATTTGCTGTTCATAGTCTGTACAAAGAGCAGAATGTCAAAAAGTTTGTTACTGGCAGGATATCTAGATGACAATAAAGAAATTGAATGCAGCCACATCTAAGTACTGGTAATCTTCAATATAAGACATTTTTTGTTTTTAGCATAGATACACTTTAACTGTAATCATTGGCCGCCTCTTGACTCTTGGCCTTATATAGACGATTGCTGTATGAACAGGAAAAACCATGTCTACAACACAGTTAACTTCAAAAGCCTCCTCAATCTTCCAAGTCCCAGATAATATGTCAATTAATTTCCTCTTGGTGTTCTCCCCAGAGCTTTATGAGAAATTTCAGTGGCTGCTTATCGATTAAGAACATCATTTAATGTTCCCTTTTCTCAGGCCGAGTGGCATTCCGAAAATTGTACTTTTTAAGATATAGCTATCTGCTGAGGTGGTAATGTGCCGTGAATAAAAATTGTTAGTTTTACATTAAAATTGTTTTGCCTGGTCGCCTTGACGGAGCTTGTCAATTTCCACATTTCTCAGGTTTGTGGAGTTGGCATACGAAACTACACTTGCATAGGAACCCAGACTGTGTTATATTAACTCTCTCCATTTACTTGTTCAGGGCATGTGGGTATGCAAGTGAAATACAGTGATCTTTCTTTTCATAATATATGTATATATATATATATATATACTCGTATATATGAATATATATATATATATATATTTATGAAATGCAAACCCTAAACATGTTTCAACAAAGCTATATATTACAATAACTGTAATTACATTCATTTTAAATGGCATGCAAAAGAGCACTTCACTTAAACCAGACCTACAACATTTTATTTTTTAATACAATACACTACAGTACACAGACTATTTACATTTGTAGATTGTGGTGCAAGTGCATTGTAGCATGCTGTGTTGAGTGCATTGGGGTGCCATTGGAAATTAAATAAATTCAATTTGTAATATAGGTCATGGCAACATGTGTACTGCAGTATGGCGCATTAAAAATGCTCATATGTGATGGTGGTGCAGGAGCTAAGCAGATATCTTGTCCTTAAATATAAATGATGAATTTACCAATGCGTACAGTCCTATTAATGCAAGTAGATTCAGCAAACAACCTTTTCTGCATAATTACTTTAGTATGTTTAATATATTTGTATATACTGGCCTTGAAGTTAACACCACTGGTTTCCCCCTGGGCACGTGTACAAGTTAAGCTTAATTATATATGTTTAGTTAAAAATATCCTTAAAAATTACAAAGCCTAAAAAGAGTTTCGGCAAGTTCTTTAAAAATAAATGATATATTAAAAAGATTTTTATTTTAGTAATTTTTTATCTCACATCCAAAATCAGTACCTGGAGGCTAACTGACTGCAAAAAGTTAATTCCTCTGTTTTGTTTGGTTCCCGGCATGCGGTTGCCTCCACTGTAAGCGCTAAGCTTGAGTTAGCGGCAGTAATGGATGTCTGTGGCAGGGACACACTGCGGGGAGGCCCTCGACAGCATCAAAAGCTCATTATCGCTCTCATTATTTTCACTGCAAACTAAAAGAGAGTGACATCAGGAAAATGAAAGCTGAAAATTCTCTCCAAGCGCGTGCGTTGCAGAGATGTGGTATGCTGTGAAATACTGTGCGTCAGCTTGTTTTCCGTAATTCGATAAGAAATGTATAATTAAGGAGACCACAGAGATGTCGTTACAAGGCAAAATCTGCTGAAGGGTTTAAAGGATCAAAAAAAAAAAAGAAATGTGTATTAAAATGGTAGAGAAAATTGCTGGACCAGAGGAGGGAGAACAGCAATGAACTTGGAGAGTGGGAAGAGCGCAAGACTAGAGGGGTGAAAAAAGCCCTAGATTAGGGGAGTGAAAAGAACTTTAGACTAGGGTGATGAGAAAAGCACTAGACTAGAGGGGTGAAAAGAGAGCTAGACTAGGGGGGTTGGAAGAGCGCTAGACCAGGGGGGTGGAAAGAGCATTAAACTAGGGGGTGAGAAGAGCACTAGATAAGGGGGGTGGGTAAAGCGCTAGACTGGGGGAGTAAGAAGAGCCCTAGACTAGGGGGGTGAGAAGAGCGCTATACTAGGTAGGTGAGAAAAGCTCTAGACTAGAGACGTGAGAAGAGCACTAGGCTAGAGGAGATCAGTAATCTGAGCAATAGATGAGTGAAGTGTAAGGTCAAAGGGGTGAGAACCTTTTTAGAAGAAAGGGGTGAAAACAGTTCAAGATAGGAGGAGTGGGAACCAGAAGCATTTATGTGAAGGTACAAAGTTTGCCACTGCATGAGGACCTGGACCCTTTGCCAACAGGTACCCCCACAGGGGTCCCAAATCAGTTGGACAGGTAAGCCCCAAGTCAGCTCTGCACAGGGGCCCAATGTTGGCTATGACTACCACTGGTGAGACCAATATAAGAGGGGAGGAGTGATAACTGTGCTTGACTAGAGGCATGAAAACAGTGATAGAGTAGATTTAGATGACCATGAGAGAAAAAGTATGGGATATACATTATTAACAATTTAGAATGTGGCAAGTTCTGGTGATAACTTGTTTATGATGGCACATACACAGCAGCATTTGTAGAGCAGCGTAAAACTGATAAAATTTCAGTATTCACACAGCTATACATTTAGAATAAACCTGGATACCCCTTCCCCCCTAGAGGATACCCCTTTCCCCCTAGAGGATACCCCTTCCCCCCTAGAGGATACCCCTTCCCCCCTAGAGGAAAAAAATACTTGAATGAAATGCTGCTTTAGGGAGGCATTGAAGTCTATGAAACATCTGTGGACAAGTGTGAGTTCCTCTCTGGCTCTAGAGTGCTGCACAGGCGGTGTGGGACGCTAAAGCCTTTGAACAAGATTGATGGGCACCTGCTAGGTGGGGGACCATATCTATGTCTTGGAGGGCTGGTAAACAGCAAATATATAGGTTACCTGCAGCAGAGAAAAGTCAGCTCTGCTGCCGTAACTAGACAGGTTCATGCTGTGTGGGAAAACTGCCCTTTACCAGGTAAAACAACACCCATATATTGATTTTTATCTATGGATTAGCCCCCAAAGTACCTAGTGTATGAGTGGGTCAATTGTTATAGGAACTTATCCGTCATGACTGTCTGCTAGATTTTCCTTGGCTCCAACTTTTGCTCTTTAAAGACCAATCTTTCCTGCTTACCCACCATGTCATATTATTGCAGGTCAGCAGAGAGTTTTATTTATGGGCGTCAAGAGAAATGCAGATTAATGGCCTTCTGATACCTCCATTTATCTGAATGATTCCCACTGAATGAATGCTGAACAAACAGGGAGTAATGTGTGTAAGAAATATAAATTTTAGATCTTTCAGCAAGCTATTACATAGATCACAGTGAGCCTGTTATAGTTTAGAAATTGCTATTAACTGCCTGTAAAATTCTTTAAATCAATTCCTGTATCTCTGCCCAAATATTGCTCCATAAAACCTAACTTCAGTAAAGACTTTTTCAATCCATTGCCCAGCACCATGTAAAACAGAAAAAGCAAAACAGCTTCTATTGCAATACTAGCATTGTTCTCTCCCAGTCTAATTGATGCACAGCATCATTCCACCAACTTTCTATGAGTCCAGGGAGCATAATGGACCCACACCTTGGGGTGCATTATCATGGCTCCATGCATTCACAGAATAACGATGCTTGCTTTGGGGCTGTTTTTCAAAGATCCCTATTGAAAGTGTCCAGTACAGAAAAATACAGAACTCCATTGGCCTTGCACCTTTTGTGAACTAAACTGAAATCCCAAAAATCAACCTTTTCATTCATGTTCTGTGAACTACAAAGCCCCTCTAAGTAATGCATATGAGAAGCAGTGTTCGCAGGAAATGTTTGCAGAGCAATCAACAATGCTGCCCCTCCATAGATACAGTAGAGCAATTTTGTTACTTGTAGGATCACTACATGATAATAGAGGGGAAAAATCCTTACAAATAGAAAACAACCACAATTACCAAGGACTGATAAGCTGCAAAATTTTAGTTTTCCCTTTTGGGTTTCTATAGTCAGCTCTGTTCAGCTGCTGATAATATAGATCAGTCCCTAGTTTTTAGGTTATATCTTAAGGTTAAATCTAGCTTGATTACCATCAGAACATATTCATTGCTGAGTGTCCCCTTTCAACCATTTGTCCTGTTTACGAAGAACCCTTTTTTCGGGTTCCCTTGAAATAGACCCACAAGCCAAGTTGTGCAGAGACAGATGTAGCAGGTCTAAGTCTCCATATTTAATGTATCATTACAGATTTCTCTTTATCATATCATATATTAAATTACATCCAATTGTACTTTTGTACTTGCAATTCAGCACCACTCAGATGTTTCTTTTGAAAATTCCTTTTTATTACCTTGCTGTATATGAATAACTGTTTTTCCTGGATCCAGCAACCTATGGACAATGACCAATAAAGGAAATGTTATGTACAGTATGAAATGTTCCTGTGAAAAAAATTTCTATTTCTAGATAGAGTGACGGTTAAGAATCTTGACTCAAATGTGCACATCACCTGTGCTGCCATATCTGAGCGCTGATATGGAATGATTTGTAAAGAGCATGGTAGGTAATATTCCATGAATCCAAAGTGCTGTGGAGGATGCCCATGGCTGTAGATCACTTTGCCCAGAAGGCGGCACAGCGAGTGCAGGTCAATCAGCAGTTTATCCTTGTTTGCTCTGCCTCAACACTAATCTTTCCTTTGGAAGGAAAGCATGGAGCGTGTTCTCCTAGACTAGAAACGCTGCAAGGGCATTTTTAATAATTTTACTTCTTCTCCATGCTTCTGTTTCACAATTAATTTTAATGCAAATGCATCACCCAGACAAGTGTCAGAGGTACAATTAGGCCATAATTAATTATGTTTGTTGTGAGAAATGTTATTTGGCTGAATATGATAAATTGCAGGCCCATGGCAAACCCTGCTGGAAAGGCCGTACTGTGCCTACCATTTCATCAGACGGACAAAGTTCCCTCCGGTGCGTAAAACCAATTTGCAAAGATCCATCCCGGACTGTGTTAGTTCGGCCACCTTCAAGGGAAGAAAAGGACATTTGCAGAAGCCAGCAATGGTGGAACAGTTAATTATTTATGCCCTACGTTCCCAGTTTTATCTCTTCGTTTTCCAAATCTGAACATTTTGTTAAAGATCTTGTGAGAAATTCCCCCCACCCACCTCCAATACTGTAGAAAGGAGTCTTAGAAAAAAGAATTTGTGTATCTGGTTTCCACTGCTCTCAAGGACATCCTTGTGCAGAAGATCACCCTCTGGATAACAGAAAGTAAATTTAGCCCAGAGATGAATCGTGTAATAATTTGCTAAAGCCTCTGCTGGTGGAGGGAAAAGAAAACACAGCTCCAGTTTCATTTTTTAATTGCCCTGTCCCAGCCGTAATGTTTGCTTGTTCGCTTTCATTGTGTAATGTGGTGTTAAATTTGAATTATTTATTGTATTATAGCTACTAACTGTAGGCTGTTTGAAAGACCATGATAATGATTTTGCTATCAGAGTAGAAGTATAATCTCATTTCCTAATTGTCTTGATATAATTTTAATTTAGGCATATTATAATGTTTGGCGTGATATTAAGGAGCAGTCCAGTCAACAAGTGAATTTGTCTGAGAACATTGTGCAGGAATGTTGTGTCTGGTATAAATTCAGCCATGGAGAACAGCTCGGTCTCCTGAGAGCCTTTGTCTGCTTCGGACTTCAGATCCTGTCCTCCATGTCATTTGTTTCTGCATCATTGGGTTGTAGGTGGTAGTGACACCTAAAAGAAGAGATTTATGCACCGCTTACCATATGTCTATGCAGTATTAGTGCTGCACAAACATCAGTTAGGTTTATTTTGTTTTCGCTGCCTGACTGCCTTATTTCAACAAAAGTATATCTTTACATTGATAACTATAGATAACTTTAACTATAATTCAATTTCTGATTTACTATGCTTTGATTATAAGCTACTGGTAATGGTAATGTACGCCCATACTAAATACTGCTGATTAGTAAAAAACAGTGAGGGTCCTTTCAGACCCGTGGTAATAATCCATGCAGCAGACTGCTGCTGTTAGGCCAAGGGGAGGCAAACTGCATGGGGGGCAATTACATATTCACATGCTGCAGTGGTGCAATTCCAGAATGGCAAGCACACAGCAAAATGCAGCTTTCTATTTTTGGGAACCCTGTCATGGTCGGCCACAGCTGCATGCAAAAAATGACCCCGTGTCCTATTTATTAAATAGGAGCACATGGGACTGCGGTTGTAGCCATGGCAGAATACTGTGGCTCAATGTGGTTCTGAAATGCCCCTGACTGTTTTAGACAAATTTTACACCTCCTATTTAAGAAATTTTTTTTGTCCCCTTGTGTTTAACCAAACCCTTTTTACAGTGAACCCTATCCCTCTGCTATAACACCAGGCTTCTACCTATGCATTGTGGTAGTGCAGAAGAAGACACACTTTTTTGCCATGAATTACCACAATGCATTTTCATGCATGGTCCTCATTTCTTTGCAGTCTTCTGCTGTTTATTGTGAATGACAACTCAATGCATTTTGCCAGTGCACCTCAACACACAGATGTAGACCACCTGTGTCTTGGGGTGCAGGCCAGGCCAGGTTAGAAGCTCATGAGGGGGGAGATCACTAAATTCTGCACTGACACATCATGTTCTTCCAGCCTTTCTCAAACATATTATGTAGCTTAAATACCTTCTCTGTTCTCTTACAGCTCCTGCTAGAATTCTGACTTTCAGTGGTACTGTGACAACACCATGGATGAGGGACATCGTCCTGCCCTGTAAGGCTGTCGGAGATCCCGCTCCCACAATCAAATGGATGAAGGAAAGGTAACCAGTGACCAAATTTGGACATAAAGGGGGCCATATCAATCTTGCAAAAGTCTGTTATGCAATTGGCATAACGTACTGTTTTTTGTTTTTTTTTAGACCAGTCACTATTTTTAAAGTGAGGTGTTTGGTCTGACTCTCAACTGTTAGTCCGAAAAGAGATCACTATGAAAGTATACCTTTCTTGACAATACAGTAAGACATTTTCATTAAATGAGCTGAACTCCAGACGGATATACAAGACACCAAATATTGCAACTTTAATATTCTATTCTATTTGCTAGATCTATTGGATATTTGCTGCAGATGGACCTAGGATCCCCCATGATGGTCTTCCATATTCTTGATAGATCTTCTCCAGTCTTGGAGAGCTTTAATAAATCAGACCAATTATATTAATTTACCTTCTACATTACAACACCAGGATTTAGTACCATAGATAAAGGAATAGACTATGCTTAAATTGTGAACTTTGTCTCAGTCTGTTATCAATCATTGCATCTCACAGCCTTTGTGTTTCCTCCAGATTCTTGTCGCTTCACATTTTAGTGAAATATGTCACTTTTCCAGTCCGGTTTTATGATAGCTAAATCAACAGGATTATCCTGTCATGACCTTTCAACAAGGATTATGATCAATATAGCTGAAATTAAATGGCCAGTGATAGCTTTTTTCTTGGGGTTCTTTGTCCCTTTTATCCTTCACATAGATTTATGTTTACTGCACATTTATCACTTAATCAATTCCCAAACTGACCCTGTCATGGTAGTGGAGGATTCTAATAGAAAATGGCATGCAAAGGAGGAGCTTTTTGTACTCTCCTCTGGGCATGGTGGATGCCAAAGACACAGACCACTGTAACAAAGGGGAGGTGATAGACACAGGTCACTAGAGAGATTAGTAATGGAGCTCTTCCTTGATCAGGCATCAAGAGGAAAGAGAAGGTCTCCGCATGACTCCCACTTCCATCACGCACCCCCATTGCAAGGGTTGTATTCTTCATTTTAAAAGAACCATGCAAAAACATTTTTGCACCTCCAGAACCATTAGCATACAGCACAGATACAGCCCGACAACATAGAGCAATTTATTCAAACTACATAAAGCTGTTTTCGCCTATTTGATCACCTTCAGTGCAGTGTATGGAAACAATTGCTTCCATGGAGCAACAAGAAAGTAATGTCTGAATGGTTATTATGTAGTGGGTTGAATGAGTTTATATGCACTGGTTTGGTGGAAGGCTTTTTGGATCCTTTAGTCTGTTTCACCAAAAACTAGTTGTTTCACTATTAAACTCTATTTTCAAGTTCTACTGCTGTTCTGTTACTTTAGATGTGCAGGCTGTCTAAAAAGGACTGCACAGTCTCTCAGTACTTCTCTGCATTGCAAATGAGGGGACTTATGACATTGGGCATTGCTGTAACTCAGCTAAGCTCGGCTATGGCACTGTAGGGAGAAAACATTTTCATTGGGAGAATTGTATTTTTATGCATTACTTAGCAAAAAAAAAAGTTGCAAATCATAACCTGTGAAGATACAGGGCAATATAGGAATAAAAGGTTTAAAACTTCAATTGTGCGTGACACCTTTAACCTAAAAAAGCATAAAACACAGGACAAAAAGACATTACAGCTAAATTAAAAACAATATTTGCAATCTTATTTTCTCATTAACAGCTACAAGTATTTTTATATACTTGCTCGCAAAAATGTGTTGCCAGCTCAGCCACCTCATACAAGTTTTTTTATTTTTGGGTTTATTGGTCCTTTAATGCAGCTGCGACCTGAGGACAGATGGTACAGCTCATCTGCTTGAGCGCCGTGCCTCTACTGAAGAATGATTCCCCAAATATGATGGATGGGCTGCATACGGCCGATCTCAAGTCCAAATGCTAAATTAACTGTATCATTTACTGTTTATTTTGTGAGATGACGGAGGGTTATGAATGCTCATGAATCTTTATCACTTTCCAGGATAATTTTTAAACTAATGAATTCCCCACAAGCTCAGTGTAACATTATACTTGTCGCCATCTTTTAACTCCTCTGTGCTGACCAATTTTTTCAAAAAGGCATAGACAGAAATCCAGCATTGCATATCCTTTATGTCAATTTTGCATGGCTCAACTCAGATGTATCTTATAATACCAGGTGCCACAATACCATACACGCATGGTTATTCTGACATTTCCCCAACCCTGGAAGCATGCGGTATAATTATACTGAGTAGTAAACATAGCTGATTCCTATTTAAAGATTAGAATGTTACCAAAAATTGGAAGATTGGCAAATTGTGAAATTTTAGTTAAATGCATTGAAGTGCAAATTGGGCAGGCAAAACGAAAGTCATTTTTAAGGGTGCAATGGGCTTCAAAGTGACCTTGTCAACTAACTGAAACACCTAATACAAACTGTGCTATGAAAAATGATAGTGGATTCTGACTTTTTCTGACACTCTGTTTCAGGGGGGGTAATGATCCACTGTATCCTCCAATAATGTGAAGATTAACAGTAGGGGTGAGTGAACAAAATTTTTAATTTCGATCTCGCAGTGAATTGGGCCTTTCTCGCTTACAAAACATGTAAGCGAGAATGGCCTTGTGATTCGCCACAAGGTCATGTTCTCACTGAACTCAGATAATCTCTTAATGGCGAATGTGAATATAGAGTTCGCCTGCAGTCACAGCTGATTGGAAGCACCCGCGTGCCTCCAATTAGCTGTGTCCGCAGGTTCCCACGCTCCCCGGGCTTTACTTATCAATGATAAGTGACTGTGGGAACTGAACTCAGATGAACTCTCAATGAAGAAACTCAATGGAAATCAATGATAAGTACAGCCCAGGGAGTGTGGGAACCTGCATTTCAATGGAATTCAGGAAATCAGTTTGCCGAAATTTTGCGGACCTTTTGGAAGTTCAGGGAAATTTTCGCGAGAATGTCAGAGGCATTCTCGCTCATCCCTAGTTAACAGGAGGTACCACCAAGAGCTTCAGAATACTGTAGCTGGAAATTATCCTTTTGTGATCGTTTCGAGTGGCAGATGAATGAACGAGCACTGACCACACATCCCTGTTCTGTTCTATGGAGTGGGAAAGGGGGAGGAATGACTGAGCAGCACCCACCTGTGCTTTCCTCCATAGTAGAGTACAAGAGTTGTTCTTAATCAGTTGTTCATCAATCTGGCAAGGCATCAGGGATCCACTGTACACATGACTGCTCTTCTCTGGCTTCAGTCATTTGACAAGTTTAGCTAGCTTAAATCAGACTTCAACTGGCAATTTCTCTTTGTTAAAGAAGGGCAGGGCAAAGGAAAGATTTTTGGTCTTCTTCACAGGTGCAAATGTTATTTTGTTTTTTGGCTTGCCACCACAATAAATGGCACCTGAGGATTATGGATGCCCCTTTACCTTTTTATTATTTTACCTGTTTTTTTTTGCAAAAAATGGTGTCTATTAACAAAACATATCCTAGTACAAAAAAAAAGAGGTGGGGGGAGAACACAAAAAATAAACCACAAAAACCTACATTTTTGTTCAAGCAGATTTCCATCTTTAACAGCTCAATTTCCAAAATTTGCAGGTTCCACTTACCAAAATTTGCCAGTGGTAAAATTAATTCTGTTAAATCACTTGCTTCCTTGCTAATCACAAATAGTATATAATATATAATATACTATACTATTGCATTCACAAATAGCCCCACCAATATGATGTTTATAACTTAAATATCGTTAAACCTCAATGCTGAATTATTTTGATTGTAATTCTTTAATTTATGATTTTTGTTTCCTGTGAGGTAGTAACGGGACACCCACTCCAGTGATTACTGATGGGCGAAGAAGCATCTACAGCAATGGGAGTTTTATCATTCGTACAGTGAAAGCAGAGGATTCTGGTTACTACAGCTGCATTGCCACAAACACCTGGGAGACGGATGAGATTGTCCTCAATCTGCAGGTGCAAGGTAAGAAATGAATTCCATTTTTACATATAATTTATTTTGAAAATTAGCCTAACAACATTCTTATTCTGAAATAGACTACATTGTGAATTAGTGTATTGCTTCTTGTGTTTATTTATTTCACCTTTGATGTTACTACAGAGTGTTACATAGTTGGGCTGAATTCACAGAAAAGCACAGTAGCACCTGGGGTTGAAGGTCTAAATTGTAATTGGAGTCCCAGAATAATGGGACATTAGAACTTGACAAAACAATATAGCTAGAATGTTAAGACATGGAGTCTCAGATCATTATCACATGTATGTATGGAATCCAAGAAAAAGCAAAATGGTCCTAGAGCAAAAGCACAATGCACTTCCCCATGCTGCTCCCAGAGCAGCGATACACTGATGTCTGGGGTTCTGTACCAACAACACATTGGCACTTGGGGTGAAATGACACCCTAGCACGTGGAGTTCTTGGATCAGTGACACATTGATACTTGGGGTCTCACTGATATGACCCTGGCATTTGGGGTCCCAAGGCACCAGCACACTCACACTTAGATTCCAAATCAGTATAACTAACATTGGGGCTTCTAGAAATAGGCACCCTGGCACGGTCAGTAGGATGGATTCAAATGGATGTTTGAGCATCCAGCATTTTTGTTTTTAAGGGATCATTCCACTAGTTGCCATATTACTCTCCTAATGAGGGAGACTGCTCTGGAGTGTAATTAATAGATAAGCACCCTCAGCCTAAAGTATGTTGTTGGCTTCGTTTACCACATCAGCCATTCTGTTTAGGGGACACTTGGCAAATACCAGACCTGCCTACCAAGTAGCCTTTTTTTTTGCTCATGTGGATTCAGACTTCAGGTTGTATAATTATGACATACTGACACTTGTTATATGAAAGCAATATTAAACTGACTCAAGGGATACAAGTAAAATGTCACACTGACATTTGGTTTACAGAAACAATATCACAAGCCATTTGGGATCCCAAGCCAACCAAAGCCTGACACTTGGAGATTCATTTTCCTAATACTTAGAAAAGTATTACTGACAGTTGGGGAGAATGATTGTACAGTGGTGACTGGGTAACAATAAAATTGATCCTTGAGGGTCCAGCAAAACTATATTGTAAATGCTTGACTCGTGTTATGTGAAGGTGAGTTGAGAATAGTCCTTTCCTTCTACTGTCAAAGACATCCAAAACCTCTTTATTGTGATTGTTTTATTTCGTATTGTAAGAAATAACAAATCACAAAAATGGGAAGTTTTATTGACAGGCTTTCATGCTGGCAGAGTGAATATTTAACATGTACTGTCTAAGTTTTTAATCTCTGCAGCTGTAGGATGCAGGATGGCAAGAATCCGCTTGCCTTCTAACTCACACCTCTGTACCAAAATTCTCCTTTAAACACTTAACACCCTTTTTCAGGATTCTGGAATCTTGTAAACAGCAGTAGTATAAGGAAGATGAAATGCTATCTTCTGCAGCGAACAGACTATTTATATGGTAATTGGAGCACGCTGGAGATAGACACAGCTGAAAAAATGGGTGGGGGTTCTGCTCACAGAGGGGGCCACAAAATGTTCCAAAAATGAGTTGATGCAAGATACTGTAAATTGTAGATTAATCAATTCTGGGCTTTTACTCTGTAGTTTTGCACCCTATGCAACCCCCTAAAAAACTCCAAAGTATAGTAGCCAAAGCTTACATATTTACCCACCCAGCAGAATGACCAAGTCCACTCATATCACATTACAAGCACGAGACTTAGGTGCTTAAACAGGTAAGCTATGGCTATCATGCCATATAAAAGAAATGACTGACAGAAAGATTAACTAATCAATCGGCTACTTTTTCTTTCACTGTCCATTAACTACATGAGGGATAAGACCAACAAGTGTTAAGCTGCGTACACACGGCAAATTTTTCTCGCCCGATAATCGGTATCGGCCAATTATCGGGCGAAAATCTGCCGTGTGTACAGTCGGTCGTCGTCCGACGACCGTCCTGGCAGATCCATGGACGATGGACGACGACCGATCCTAATGAAAGGGAAGGGGAGAGCGCGCAGCAGGGTGCCGCTCCGTCGCTCTCCTCCTCCCCTCTCCATAGAGCATGAACGGTGCTGTATGTACAGCAACGTTCATGCATCGTGCAGTCTTTTCTCGTTGGAAAGGATCGTGAAAGATCCTTTCCAACGAGAAAAATTGCAGGTGTGTACGCAGCTTTACTTAACTGCAGCAAAGAAAAATCACCTTTGTCCTGCTAGGCAGAACTCTGTTAATCTCAGAAATGGATAAACAGATACGATTTTTCTTCACCAGTAAAACAACTTCCAGATATGTTTATTATTTGTGTATTTAGCTGTTAGAGTACAAGTGTAAGTCAGAAATGATTAGCTCATAAAATTAAAGGAAAGTATAGCAGATACAAATACTGCAAAGACTAAAATACACCATGTATGTAGATTGGCCTCTTGCAAGCATGAGTAAGTGTGGGATTTGTCCTTTTAACCACATTGAAAAAAAAATAGTATAGAAATGAAATGAAGATGAGAACTTTGATTAAACAGAGGATCTGGAAACAGTGATTTGCATGAAAATGAGATCCCCAGTGTGATTAGTTTTTTTTCTCTTCAATAGAAAATTAAAGTAAAAATCATTCTTTTCTGATTGATGGGTGGGTTTTGGCAGAGAGTGATTAATCTCTTGATATCTGTGAAGTCTATGAAGGTGAAGAGAGCAGTTTAAGTTAATAGCTACATAGCATTGCTCTGTGTAACCATAGAAGGTTGATTGCTCACCCATGCTATTGAATATCTCCTGTGTAGCAACTCAGATAGACGTAATGTGAAACAAATAGATCAATCTCATGAGGTTATAATGTCTACATAAATCCTCCATGTGGACCTAGACTGAAAACGAACTTGTTGGACAGTAGGAAACCTTACAAAACATTACCCTATGAAAACAAAAGCTTTAAAATAATCTCTTCGGCAAGCAGTGCATTAAGATTTAATTATTAATGATTAAGCTTTAATCATGTTCACAGTGTTAAACTACATTACTTCCCCCTCCCCCCCCCACACACACACACACCTTGCTTATGTAACCGGTCAACAACAACACCTCAACAAGTGAACACAAAAAAGCAATGGATGTTGACCAGTGTTGGAGCTTGCATGAAGTGGAGCCCCCACCATCTGGCTGCTAGACCTTAACATTGCACCAAGGAAAGAGGTCACATCATTCTCCATAAGTAGGTCAATTGGGTATTTTACAGTGTCTGTGATGATGGGAAATGGGTTGGAGTAGCATTTTGAACAAAGATAATAACTAAAAAAGTGATGGGACTATGTCAATTCTGCCTATAGGTGGCTATTTATATTGTGATATAATTAGCCACTTAGAGGTTCTACATAGTAAAATATGGTTTGTAGTTCCTCGCCTTGAATAAATCAGATATTGGGTTTGATTTATTAAAGCTCTCTAAGGCTGGAGAGGATACACTTTTATCAGTGAAGCTGATGTGATCAAGCTAACCTGAAATGGATCTGGTCTAGGATTTAAAACAGTTGCTAACAAATAGAAAATTACTTTTAGGAAATCCATTCCAGATTTGCTAGTTCACCCAGCTTCACTGTGGAAAGTGCATCCTTTCCAGCCTTGGAGAGCTTTAATAAATCATGCCCATTAAATCACATGTATATCTAGCTAGCAGCGATGGCTGTTCACATTTCTACATCTAATAACAAACTATAAACATATAGTTTAAAACAACTCACATTAAGACTAATATGCACAACAAGTTAATCACATTCCCTGTATTATGATTATTATTTGTATTAAACAGTATTTATATAGTGCCAACATATTACACAGCACTGTACATTTGTATATTGGTAGCCTTTAACATATTTAAATCAAAAAATCGTATCTAACTTTGTTTTCCAGTGCCACCTGACCAGCCTCGACTGACCGTGTCAAAAAGTACGTCTTCATCCATAACACTGTCCTGGATCCCTGGGGATAATGGCGGGAGCTCCATCCGAGGTATTCTTGCAGTGACAAAGGCAGCGCCCACTTGGTAGCCCATAAGGCCTTTGCAGTATTTTGTCAGCACTCCTTGTAGTCTATAAGCTGTCAACATTACAATACAATTGTTGAATTTTTCAGTAAATGTACAGCAGAAAGAATAATATACATATATAAACATTTTTCAGATGTCAGATTTAAGTAATGTTAACCAATATGATTAGGTAATAGTAATAACTATTTGGGCTCTTTTTATAAAGCACAGAATCTGACATTTTCTCAAACGTTCCCTTGTGGAAATCCATTACTGCCATGGACCTGAAAGATTCCAACGATGAAATGTTTAAGGAAATGTCTGAGTTCCTGTTTTATGAATGTAGCCCTTTTTGTTGCAGTCAAATGAAAGTCGTCTTTTTACTTGGTATACCTTTTCTGTATAAAAAAAACTCTTGAAAAAAAAATGTTCCAACTTCAAGATATCTATACCAGTGGTGCCCAGAGGGCCACTGTTGACATTAGGATAAAACTCGGCCACAATTCATACAAACATTAATGATGTATGTTTAAAACTAGAATAGAAATGTTTCTAGATATCATGACATACATCCACCAAATAAAGGAAATGACAAATCAAGAATTTCTACACTCAATATTTGATGCTTATTTTTTTAATGCAACATTTCATTATTGAAAAATAGAAAAGTTATCATACAGTGCTGGACAGTAATATATTGCTCCCTGCTTACCATTCCTGTGCCGAAGAGCAGAAAGTACACCATACTATGGATCCTGTCAGCTATAGGGGGGTGCTAACCTTGTTTGTACCCCAAAATCTCAATGCGGTGGATACTTTCAGAGAAATGCAATTCATGTGACAGATCGATAAGGGGTCCCTACATCTCCCTGTTCCTGGGAAATTGGGGTTCACAGAAGGTAATTAGCCAGCTATGTGTAACAGGCACCCCAACAGCTGCTTAGTCCATCACACCGCAGCATTTGCTGATTTGACACCAGGCGGCAGTGAACGCAAACTTTAAGTTTTGTGAGTGAGTAAGCATATATGTGGGGCACCACAGCACAGAGTTAGCATTACCCTAATGCTCATTGCCATGGAAGTGGCCCTCAGGGGACCCCAACATGCAAACTAAATTTATAGACCATGGTCCTCAAATAGCCCCTGTTAATGTGAAAATACCCCTAATTCTTATTAGGATTTTTTATGCTTGTGACCCCGTATCTGCCAAATTGTTATGCTTAAGGGACTGAAGTTTGGTTTGGTAACAGCTCACATTTCTATGATAATTGCTGTGGGACACAGCTCTCATGCTGCTGGGATTATCTCAAAGTACAAGATGGGTGGGCATCATTCACAGCTGATTCCTGAGGTCTATAGAACACGCCCACATTCAGGGAGCTCACACTAAGCATGCAGCTTAAACTCCCTCTCCTGGTAGCACAATCTAATAGAGAAACATAGGTGATACATTTGCCACATCCCCTACAAGACAAAGAGCAGAAAGAGAATGAGGAGAGGGTCAGATCTGGCAGCTATGTTTGCTGGATGTGGCTCATGGGCGATAGGTTGGGCACCCTTGCTCTATACATTCTATATCTAAAGTTAGAGGACTGCTTAGGAGCAGACACTCCGCTGTTATGGTATACCTTGCCTGTGCACATTTCACTTTGGGGTCTCAGTTCTCAACTTTGTACTAGGCCTGTCCATACATAGTTCTAAGCCCAGTCCACCTGCTAACCGTCAACCCCTTTATTTTTCCATCTGCCTTGTTCGCTAGCCGTGCTCTCTCTTGGACGGTAGTGAAATGGAAATGTGGGACTTAGTGCTGTAGTTGGGGAAGGTTTTTCTTCTGTTTGAGACATTGAGGCCTCTGTGGCAAAACGCATTTACAGGATAAAAGTAATAGCAGGCATCTTGTTCTTTCTCCTATACTGCAATTATAATGTTTTAGAATGGTGCCAAAAAGTTGTGCAGTCCTCTAGCTATGTTGGATTAAAACTACAGTCCTCAAACTCGATTGGATTTCCCACAGTCATAGTGAACACCTAAAAGAGAATGAAAGAAGGAAACTATTCTACAAACAAGCTGAATTAGGATTGACTTCTCATTTTTCAAAACTTGTTGGTGAGGACTCAACACTGTTGGTGAGTCCTAACGACTGAATTCTAGCACTATGGCGACTCCCACATTTAGTTATATCATCTTTATTGTAAAATAAATAGACCACTTTAACTATATGTGGGAGAATAGCTGTGGAGAGGTGTGCGGATTTGAGAATTTAGGTGCTTCCATTCATTACTGGGGTTTCGGGGACCTTTCAAAAGCTGACACATGACTCAGCACATGAATGAAAAAAATTATCTGCTGGCAAATTTCTGAAAATGAAATGCTCAATATTACAGAATGCTGGCATTAGAAAGCAATCCATCTTTTTGTATGTGACTATGTATTTTGGGTACATTTCGACCTATGTCTAGTAATTTAATTCCTCTGATAAGAACTTAATTAAAATCTGCAATGTTTAATGTGCCATTGGCTCATGCTGGAATATTAAACCATGGAATTTTTCTTGGTATTTGACATCTGAAGACCATCACGTCTGCTCTAAAAGAATCTGTCTGCTGTTTAATGTGCGCTTTGAAAGTTTCAGATAACAGTAATCAGTCACCCAAGCCTGGCAGGGGTAAATTAAGAATTTAAAGTGAATAACCACCAATAAATGTCTCTCTTATATTGGCCTATGTTTGGATCGATGTTTACTAGATGCAATATAGATTTTCAAACATAATGTTTTATGCAAAATGCACGCATGGCATCTAACCAGATTTCGGTAGTGAAGTTGGTATAGGAAAGTAAATGAATCATCTCCTGTTTCTGTGTGTAGATTTTAGTATACAAAGTAGCTGAGTTCTTTAAACAGTCATAATTATACAATTCTTTACCTGCCAACATGACAGCTTGGCACAGGTATATTTAAATCAAGATATGTCTCCAAGCTAGATATTGTACTTCATACAATTATTAGGGATTCTCCAAAATAATGGAAACTCTCCAATCTCAAAACAATCAGTAGAGCCAAGAATAGTAACAACTGGCATCAAAAGCAAATCTGAACTTCTTTAGCAATAGTGTAGACTGGCTGTGCCCTTTCCTTGGCCAAGCGCCACATTTACAGGTTAATATTTTTTGAATGTAACATCATCTGCCTAAATCTCAGGACCTGCTGATGGTTTTGACATTAGGACTTTACTAAAGGTCACCCCTGTGACCCATTCTGATTTTGATGTCCAAATGTATGACAGGTTTTATGGAAAGAAAACCTTTATTCAAGGAAGTGTAAACTGACCCTGCCGACCTTTCCTTTTAAAAGCGCTAGTTGCTTATCTATCTATGAATTCAGCATCTTCTCAGACTGACCTAGGTATACATCAATGGTAAGAGAGAACTCCAGATCTAAATACCTTCTCAATTCAGTGGTTCAAAAATTCATCTGAAGCTGGTAGCCCAACATTTCTTAAGTTGACACTGAAGGGGTTTTGGGGGGTAAATGTACGTGGGTGCCAGCCTGACCCAACATTCTTGCAGTCAATGGTAATTCCTGCAGAAACCTGCTCAGCTCCCCATACAGGTCAATTGGTAATTCTCTCTGTACTCAACTATAGCCTGCTTCTAAAGCCAGCACTTTTCTTTTAGTGAGGTTGATATTTAGATCCACCTGCTGAGACCAAAGACTTTAGGGTTGATTTACTAAACTAGTTTAGAATGTTCACCTCGCAAAGGAATATTTCACTTAGCTTTATGAATACAGGTAATATTACCCAATCACATGCAAGGAAATCTAAAACATATGATTTTTGCTTGAACTTGATTGGATAGTTGAAGTCAGCAGCTCTTCACCTCTTTTACTAAGCATAGTTCACTTTGGTATGTGAAAGCCAACACAAGAGTCTTTTGGCTTCTGCAGGTGAACCAGATCCATTTGCCATCAACAACTGCCAGGTCAAGTAAATAGAGAGCCATTACCATGACCTGGTGGGGTGGAGTACTAATGTGTCTGGCAAATGAAAACCTAGAAACAGGATTAGAGTTTGCAGTACCAATCGTATTCTCATACAGGCAACCCACCTGCAAATCTCCTGCAAATCTCTTGCAGTTGTCTCAGACCCGGCACGTTTCGCTGTTTGGCTTCTTCAGGGGATTTTAGAGACTTATGCTAGAAGATCACTGAATAGTAACTCATGTTCTATAAGCAAGAGAAGCAGTGGAAGAAAAGGATGCTTTTTCAAATATAAAGCTTGTATAGGGAGGTGCAAGGCATTGGGTAATCTACTCTAAAAATGAGAAATATATTTCTATCTGGTGCTATACTGGGTAGCTTCCAATAGATATATCACATGAAAGTTACTCTTTGACTGTGAATATGTTTACTATCCAGAGACAAGAGACGTGGCTTCAGATGTCAAGTAGATGATTGCATAGAAAGGCTTAAAATTGTAACCCAATACCAATACTATACTAATATACTGAACTACTACTATAACATACATTTTGAATTACATCAAATCAAACCATTTTTACAATTTCCCAAAATCTACTTTTTCTTTGATGCCTGTAAATGATGTGTTTGGTTTATTGGATTAGGCCTCTGATCTTTTCTAAAGAACCTTTCAGTATGACTGAGCCAGAAAATTTGTACAGTCAGGGAATGTTAAAAGTTCAGAGGCTCCAAACATGATGGGCAGGCAATTACTATTTTCAGAAATTGCCAAAGATAACCTACCTACTTCTTTAAAACAGACGTCCCAATTGTAATCCTGAAGCCTTAATGTTCCCGCACAGAATATTAGAGAACAGAGGTGTAATAATGTGCACATTGTATACACATAGGTGCAGTGATCAGAAGTATTAGGTTGTAATACTGTTCAGTTTAGAATATATACCTCTTAAAGAAAAGGTCATGAAAAAGTAATGCCGGTATAAATTCTTTTACTGAGGGTGTCCCCAAAGTGCACTGCCTCCCCCCTTGTTCCCAGGCTGCTCTGGATTCATAGTTTGGGGAACCCTTGGCTATTTCTGTTGACAGCGCTCAATGAATAACTCATGATGGCTGCTTTGTTCCCCATCCCCGGATCAGATTATTTATTTTTAGAGAGCAGAGATGTCTTGTCAAGATTTTATTTCCTTATTCTCATAAGAGAAGAAGGGAGATACTTCCCCCACCTCTACCAAACAACATCAAAGCTTTTCTGCTGACAAGCTATGATCTGAATAACATTAGTCAGTTTACACCTTGCATCTCCGTGTTCAAGTGTCTACATTCGTCTGCATTACCAGTTACAAATTATTCGGGGAAGAAAAAAGTATGTTTGTGACTCACATAAATTAGGTTGTTATTTTGATTGTAGGTTTTCATATCAAGGTGTCAGCGACTTTCAGCCCATTTGTGTCAACTTGAAATGTAGACTATGGCTGTGATCTATCAGGGCTTGTGCTAAAAGGGGGCCTTCTATATATGTAGTCGGAGAACCCTTTGGAGAAAGAGAACTGGTACTGCTGGACTGCAACATGAGAGAGTGATAAGGAATGATTTATGTTTGTTGTTTTGTTTACTGCTAGGAAAACCACTACAGCTAGATGTAAGTAGCATTGTGAGTGCTTCTGGATGGGATATAGCTTCCTTATATGATCCAGTGGTTGGTGATAAGGTGGCATTGTGGTCAGAGAAAGAATAGGGGTGGAAGCAGAGAACCTCTTCTTTACAGGCTCCAATTTTCAGAGGATAAGCCATCAGCAACTTTAGTGAATCATTGATTGGGGAAACGCTCATCAATTTAAAGCTTATTTGATGAAATTAGTAAGCTTACTTGATGAAATTAGTAAAAAAATGCTTCTCTGCAATACACTTACATTTATTGATATTTTATCCCTTTAAAAATGCTGCAAGTATAGAACAATACCCAGCACAATTGCAGAAATCCAGTAAGGTTGCTCAGTGTTGGTTAGCAAAGCCTTAAATAGGAACTAAACTCAAAATCCCCCATAACACAAAAAAATCCACTTACCTTCAATCCCCCAGGGCAGTCCGACCTATCCGGAGGTGTCTTCCATCAGGTCCCGCGTCGTCCAGGCTTTGGTCTTCTGATTAGCACTCCATCCCTCCATGGGCCCCTCCATCTTCGCCTCTTCTTCCTGGTTCTTCTTCCTGCGTCACCCGTCACCTACGTCACTGCGAGATTGGGTGACGTAGGTTGGAAAAGCCTCCTTCTGCGCATGCCTGAGATGCTCGGGTATGCACAAAAGGAGCACCCAAGAGCCTCCCGGGTTGCGTGATGTAGGTATCCCTGGATGCTTTGCGCTCCCATTCATTCTCGATCGCCTAGAATTAGGGGGCAGTGCTGCACCCTTTTTTTTTTAAAAAAACAAAAAGGTGTTGCATTTAAAAAACAAACAACAGAATTTCTACTTTTCATTAAAGGGTTGTTTACCCTTTTATGTAAAATTCTTTATGTGAAAATTCTTAGTTTAGGTACGCGTTAAGTAGCATTGTCAGCCCTGTATTCTGAGTTCTGCCCTGCTGAACTATAGTACTCGCCCTATATCTACACATTTTTAAACCTTTCTATATACATAAATTGAATTGTTTACCACCAAATCAATATGTTTGACCCCTAAGAGTTTGTTTGCACATGAGTTTGTTTGTACAGAGAAACATTATTTGGAAGATGTATTTCTGGGGTTGTTCCTATATCACTGAGAGGAATGCAGCTGGCCCCTATAATCATTCTAAATGTCTAGTGTTTGGTTGTGCCAGCTCAGAGATAAGTCTTGATTAGCATTCAGGTTTGGGTACCTGTAGGACAATCTCTGCTGCTTGCCGTGCTATTGGTCTGACTCGGCAAAGGTGGCATGTCTGACTACTGCAGGCTAGTGGTCCGTAGGGCAGGCTTACATTTAAAACCTGAACATTCTGATAAAGAGGGGTAATTTTTATTAAAAGACTTCCAAAAGTTATAATGAAACATGCCAAATTATCATAGATTCAATTTCAAGCTGATTAAAAAATGCATAAACAGCGGTTACTTGTGAAAACTATAATACCTAGATACCAGGAAATTGGCAACTGGATAGTGCACTTGAATAGTGTGGCACAAATCTAAATCACATATCTTTATATTTCGATTTTCATGCAAAAGTCATTCCTGGCCCAGCCTTCTTCCATCACCTTAACATGAAACATATTTAAGAAACTTTAGGTTCCAGGAGGGGCAGGGATCAAGCTGAGGTTTGCATATAAATACTGCTGCTGATGTCTCCTGACCTCCTGAACTGCTTGACATGCTGTCTCAGTCAGCTCTGTATATATTTTTTTAACCATTTTTTAATTTAAATTACATAGTTTAACAAGGTAGTTTCATGTTCTCTCTTCAATTGATGTGACAATTGACCTATATCTTGATCCTTTGTGAATGACTGCAAGTATTTATTGTGCCATCTAATGTTGAATTAATTGATTTGTATTGCAAAGCCTCATTAACAAATATTAATTTTCAAAATTAACCTCAAATATTAATTGAAAATGACCAGTTGAACAGAACTTTAATTGATTTCCTTAATGATTCAGTAATTTCATGCTAATTGATCAAAATTATTGCATAGTGCTTAGCAAATATAACTGAAATTTGGACTGAAAGCACAAAAATATTTTCTTCCTTCCAAGCTATGTTTTACAGACTGCAAATTTTTTTATTGTAATTGATTGATCGGTTTTAAAGTGGACCAGTGATTAAAATTGCTATACTGGAAAGTGCACATCTATTGTTTTGCCATGGAGTGGCTCTCTGCATTCCTCTTAAAGAGACTCCTGAACAGGAATTCAGCCGTACATAAGAAAATCTCATTCCCCACAATTAGAATTTTGATTGTGCGGATTGTGAACGCAGCCCCACCCCCATCCATAAATATGACTGCAAATGTTATTAAAAGCTATTTTCTGCCAGCTTGTATTTTAGGATTATTGTTCCATGAAGGTTCTAAGATGTGGAAATAATAGTCCTATAAATACCCAGGTCACCTACACAGCAGCAGATGTGCAAACTTATTACACATTCAGGAACAATTCTCCCGCTGTGAATGAGAATAATGCAGCAAAAGCCCAGCCAACAGAACACAAACTGCAGCTTAAACCTCAATACCATATAAACGTTGAAAGTTTAAATTACACATTGGGTGTTGTGCTCAGGAGTTTCATAGCTTCAACGTACACCCCAGTTACATAGGATGACTTTGCATATAAAGGGAACCTATCTGTAAGAAAACAGGAATTAATTTGCTAACAATGCTCTGTAAAAGGAAGGTAAATGTATATTTTAGGGGATAAAGCCCACCTGACATCAGCCTTTCAGGGATAGCATTGTTTTGTTAAGTCACCCAACTCTCCTTGGGGGTTGCCTAATAAACCAATTATCACCTTGCAACGGATCATTCTCTTAGCTTAATTCAGCCTTTCTCAACCTTTTTAACACATGGGAAACCCTTGAAATAATTTTCAGGTCTTTGGGGATCCCCAGCTATAATTACTTTATCTGCAGCTCACAGTTGATTAGTATGGTGCTCAGTGGGAAGAATGGTATTTTACATTGCTGACCATTGGGAAGAATATGACCCATACAGATAGCCAAAAAAATAATTGGTGCCAATAGTAACTGAAATGAGAGGTCCAAGTTTCTCATTCTCATGGATCTAACAACCATGGAACCCTAGTTGAGAAAAACCTGCTTAGTGAAAGTGGGGAATGTTTGCTTGCAAAGAATAACCAAGTACGTGCAAGAGATTTAATTTTTTTCCTTAAGCATGACTAGGTGGCTCAAGTCAACAGAGCTTGACCAAAGGAGTGGAGAGCACTCTCAGTTGGTTTTGTGGTGCAGGCAGGCAGAATCCAGTCCAAAGATCCACAATTTTGAAAAAAAAGTCTGGAATTTATAGCTCCCTCTTTTCTACTCAGTCTGTGCTTGCTTTTTAAGTATTTGCTCACTTTAGTTTTTATGTACCTGGAATGTATTCAGCTTCTTTAAACTAAATGCTCAATTGGGTGCAGGGTAATATTGAGTCCAATGGTGTTGTTTTTTTACACTCTGAGAACACAAATAGCTGTGGGGTAACTGCTTGAATCTGAAAATATATAAAAAAAATAATTTCAGTTATCTGCATTTGGCAGGCCTTAACACACTGTAGTACTTGGTAGGTTTTGTAACATGACAATAAAAGAAAAACGACTAGCACTGTATGGCTGTCACAATTCTGGCACAACCAAATCAGTAACCAAGAAAATGGAAACAAATAATATTAGAATAAACCAAAAAAAATGACCCTTCCAAAATCCATAATCTGTAGAAGACCTTCAGTACAATTGTATATATGGTATCACTATGTTTGCACTCACCATTCTTTTCTCCTTTTGCAGGTTACATACTTCAATACTCAGAGGATAACAGCGAGCAGTGGGGCAGTATTCCCATCAGTCCTAGTGAACGTTCGTACCGATTGGAAAACCTGAAATGTGGCACCTGGTACAAATTTACCCTCACGGCCCAAAACGGAGTTGGACCCGGGCGCATCAGTGAGATCATAGAGGCTAAAACCCTTGGGAAAGGTACTGGAGTCTTGTCCTGCCCATCCAAAGCAGGAAGTAATTATTAACTATCCAGTTATTTGCTTTTATTTTATATGTTTATTTTAAATAAAAACTAAACCTTGTGTTTTGTCAACCATTCACATTTCTTGGTGAATGGCATTTTGCTTTTATAAGAACTGTAATTAAGGTTACCTTACACAAATCAATTGAAATTTAAAAGTTTGGTGTTGGTAAGGAGATCAGATGTTTCTCAGAAGGAACCCAAAAAGGTCTTTAAAACATCTCTAGCTGATCTCAAATGAAAGCATCCTGAATTTGCCCATGTACACAAGTACTTCTATTGCCGATAATAACCTTGTTACCTTGGAACTGGTGCAGGGAGTCATGCCATCGGTCAGCTAGGTATTTACTGCACTGGAAGCCAGTTCACAGCTTACTGTGCATGTTCCTTTGCCATATGTGTCATGTGTAGCTGCCTTACCAGTTGGTCGTTGGGTGTGAAATTCCTTGATAACGAGCTAAGTCCATTGTTTTTAAATGGTAATGGTTGACACAGTGTAATTATTGGGCCTTCTATTCCAATGTTGAAAACTAACCTTGTAGATGAACAGCCACAGATTCCAGGTACATGACCATTGCCCCCCCAGAAGCACCTCCTACCAGGGGCCAGGAGCAAATTAATAAGAAAGTATGTGCAAGCAGCTTGTGGTTTGGTGTATTGTGTTGGTGGTTGTATAAGTTTATTCACTCTGACATGCTGACAGGCCTACTTTCCGTTTACAAATTGTGCCTAAAGGGGCTTGGTGTTTAGTCCCAGTATCTTTTTCCATACTTGCAGCATTGAAGACATTGCAGGCTGTTCTTTGATCCGTATGTGATCCGGCTATTCTTCACAACTGTATCTCATTATCAATATAAATCACATTTTTGTGCTCATAAATATTTATGCACATTGAATATAAGCCTGCATAGATCTCCCCAGGTCAGGCAATGTTTGCTTACCTCCATTGTCAATAAATCCACTTTGCTGTCTTGGCAAGTTTTGTGGGGAATAGAGATTTGTACAGTAGATGGATCAGTGACACGAGGTTGTATTCTTAACCCTTTTTGCTCTGGCTGAAGATTTGTTCTTTAAGGAAATGTATTTTGGTTTTGGATCTATTTTAATTTAATTTATTTTTAGTTTGGACCACAGTACATAAAAAGTCGTTGCTTTAAAAATGAAAATTGATTGTAAGGTGCCTCAAGGACGTTATTCACGGGGAGCCACGGATTTTCCTTAGTTCAGACTGTTTCTCTTTAATTAAAAGGCTTAGTTCAGACGGGAGTTTAAAACCGAACTGTTAACTGTTTCCATGCTCTCACTTTCAAATACTAGATGCTGGGGAATGTCCAGTACCAGTTTTGACAGCCATTTACAAGTGGTTGCCTCATGGTGTTGGCTGTTGTTGCATTTTGTTTTTTAGTTTGATTTGAGCAGGTCTCAATACACTGTGGGATCTTTGCTTTTCTTCTGTTGTACTCCAAACCACTGGGAAACGAGTTTTAGGAAACACTTGTAAAACTATTTACAAATGGTCCCATTTAAGTCTCTGGAAGTGTTTTATTGACGAACCACAGCATGAAGTTTCTATACAACCATTTTGTACCACCAATGCAGCCCGATGCCTGTACTAAAAAGAATTTAACCACTCAAATTTGTTTGATAACCAAGGAGTTAGGGTGGTTGAGGACTGGTTGACAGTGGTACACTACAATAGCTCTGTTGTGTACAATCGACCCCTGAACTTAGCCAAAGTCTTAATGGAGCCATAGAGTACAGCGGGCGAGAGGGAAAGGGTGATTGGTGACTCCTTTCAACTATTTGTGTAGTGTACACTTCAGATGTTGATTCACTTCAGACGTGACTTTATAGGTAGGTAAAAGTACTAACCAAAAATGTGCTGTAAAGGAAGATTTGTTATTTCTTCTTGGTCCAGGACCTGTTCATTGAATCTTAATTTTGATGGGCAATGTCCTCCTAAAGAATATTGACGGCTAACACACAGGACACACTAGTGATGTAGGGATCAGGAGGAGGAATACACTGAAGGATATCTACACGAAGTCCTTTGGATTTGAGATTCTTAGAGGTGACATATCTGAATAGTAAAAAGAAGACTGAATGGACAGCTGCCAAGTCAGTACTTCATGTACAGGACATTTTTGGTTAATGTCTCCTGATATGGTTGTTTTACACAAAGCAGTTATGGTTATTTTAGCAATAATTAGAAGGCCGGAGATTTACCAGGGGGGATTAAATATTTACAAAATTTGATTTTAAACCTAAAATTTAAACAAAAATAATATGATCTTTAACCTCATCACCCTGACCAAAACTATGAGTAATATTTTTCCAATATGGGTACCTAAACCTTAGTAAATTTGATAATGCGTTAACTTATTAAACACCCATGGCCAGAACAGAAAGAAACTGTTGTCACTGCTACTCTGCTACCTACCTACTGGCCGCTCCCTATTTGGCATCAATGAATCAAATGTAACAGCAGCTAAAAACAGCCAATGATTGCCGACAAGTTTTTTTTTTTACTTTTTGCTGTCATAGTGCGTTAATACTGCTGCACTAGCATTTCTCTGATAACCATTAACAGTTGGTGAAAGTTTCGCTTTAGGCCTATATCTATGGGAACAAAACTTGCAATGGCAAGACCCAGCATAATGACAGCAGAAGTCTCTGCACTGCTCCATTCAACAATCAACTATAGCGTAATGAAGTGTGACAGAAATTTCTTTATGAACATTAGCTGCTTCTATAAATATTAGACACCTGCCTGTTAACACCACATGGGCCATTAACCAAGAATATTAAGCCAGTAAAAGGGAGATAATCACTTTTATTAAAGAGAAAATGGACTTTTTATAAACTTTTGTCTGCAGTGATGTAGCTGTAAATCTATAGTTGGGTCACATCAGAATTTTGAATTTGAAGCAACTGTTGTACCTGCTCCCTCTTCTGAGACCACCTGTACAATAAGGGTATGTTAAGACCACAGCTTTTTCAGGCTTATGTAAGCATTTTTATGAAAAAAAGTTTAAATGAAATAAATGGGTGTGTTTTTTGTGCAGGCCTTAGGCTTTTAGAAGCGTTTGTTTAGAAGCTTCATGTAACTTCCAGGGTCATTTTGACATCCAAATGCATGGGCCAATTCTTGGGATATGAGGGTATGAATCATAAAAGTCATGGCACTTGAATTGGAGTTGCTATCTCAATAGTTTGGGCAGCAAGATGTCATGTGAAACAAATATCTAGGGGTGGAAGGCTTTCCTGGGTGATTTAGCTCCTGTTTATGTGTCACCAGCCAGTAAATTGCTGAATTGTGTTACATTACATTTAAGGCTGCCCATAAGCAGTTGTGTTTATTGGGTGTTTTTGATGTTCTGGAGAACAAATGTCTCAGGCATCTTGGTGGAAATCTTTTATAGTGGAAGACTGGCCCTTTCCTTTGCCATGATGTAGGGATCAAAGTACAATGCCTATATGGTGAGTGTGAAAAGATAGTTTCGTGGGAATTCTTAAATGGCCATCTATCCCCATTGACCAGCTGGATCTATTGAAATTCCTTCATCCTTTCTGGCTAAAATACAATAGCCAGTGGTTCAGCACTTGGTTACACTAGTGCCACCAGCAAGAGGGTAAAAACCAGACTTGTCATTAACAAAACCTGTGCTTCAGCCCCACATAATTTGTAAGTATATTTAAACAATATGATCATGTACTTGAAGATGGTTTTAAAGTGATTTATATTAAAAATTTTAATGTGTGTGTGTTTATATGTGACACATTAGTATCAGCAAAGTTGCTTGTGTTATATCATGTGGATGTTGGGAGAGAAGATCTCCTTGATTCTGTTTGTGGAGGTACAAATCAAACGTTTTGTTGTCAGGGGGGGTTTGGAATTTGAGGGGGGGAAGATGATGAGTTCGGTTTTATCCAGGTTGAGTTTCAGAAATCTATCAGCCATCCATGATGATATGGCCGACAGGCAGCATGAAACCTTGTCCAGGACTGAGGCAAGTCAGGGGTGGGCAGATAGATTTGAGTGTCATTAGCATACAGATGGCACTGTAAGACAGTAAGCCAGGAGGAGGATATGAGACTACCGAGAGAGGAGCTGTAGGAGAGAGAAGAAAACCGGTCCAAGGACTGATTCTTGTGGAACACCAACAGGGAGGAGAGTTGGAGAGGAGGAATTACCATTGAAAGAAACTTGAATGGAGCGGTCAGATAGGTAGGAAGTAAACCAAGAGGGAGCAGTGTCATTGATACCAATGAAGCGCAAGATTTGGATTAGAAGGGGGTGATCAACAGTGTCAAACACAGAGGAAAGATCAAGGAAAAGGAGGAGGGAAAAGTTGCCTTAAGACTTAGCTCTGTGGAGGTCATTGGCCACTTTAGTAAGGGCTTTTTCGGTGGAATGGGCAGCTTGGAAGCCAGACTAGAGAGGGTCAAGGAGAGAGTTGCTGCTCAGGTAATCAGTGAGTCTTTTGAAGACAAGGCACTCAAGAAGTTTGGAGACATATGGGAGAAGGGAGATGGGATGGTAGCTAGAAGGTAAGGAGGGGTCTAGTGAGGGTTTCTTCAGGATAGGGAGAATTATGGCATGTTTGAAAGTGGAGGGGTAGATACCAGTAGAGAGGGAAAGGTTGAATAGTTGGGTTAGGGCGGGGGCCAGGGTGGAGGAGTGAGCACGGAGTAGATCAGAGGGAATTGGGTCAAGCTGACAGGTAGTAGATGGAGTTGATGAGAGAAGAGACTTCATCCACAGTAAAAGGGCGGAGGGAGGCCAGTGATGATTTACAGGTGGAAGGAGTGGATATGGTTGGAGTGACCCGGTGGGCATCATGTCTGATTTTGTCAATTTTCAAGTATCTAAAGTAGGTGGCTATGTCGTGGGCAGGGAAGGTTGTTGTGGGGGGAGCAGGTGTGGGGTTTAGGAGGGAGTCAAATGTTAAGAATAGGCTGCTTGAGAGGAAATGACAGAGGAGAAATAATTTTGCTTGGTGACAGTGAGTTCAGTGTTAAACTGTTGCAGTCTGGCTTTGTAGTCCATGAAGTAATCCGTGAGGCCAGATTTCTCTTACTGGCGCTCAGCTGCACCAACTGTCTTTTGTAAGTGCTTGGTGTGGTTGTTGTGCCAGGGTCGGGGGTTGGCAGGGTGGGGGTAGCTGAAGGTGGCAGGGGCAACTTTATCCAGAGCCAAGGAAAGAGAGTGGTTGAACTGGGTGGCAGCTTCATCTGGGGATGTGATTTTGAAGAGAGCGGGGGTTAGGGATGTAAGGTTGTTTGAGAATAGGTTGTGGTCAAGGTAATGGATATCTCTCTGCCCTTGCCAAGTCTGGGATGTGGGGAGGGGGGCAAGAGTTATTAAGGTTGAAGGTGATTAGGTTGTGGTAGGAAAAGGGGAAATGCTGAGTTGTCCAGGAGGGTGAGGTTGCAGAGTTTAGAAAACACCAAGCCTAAAGTGTGTACGGCGATATGTGTGGGGCCATTGATGCTCTGTGTGAGTCCAAAGGAGGAGGTAATGGAGAGCAGTTTGGCTGAACAAAGATGGTTGAGGTCATCCAGGTCTTGGGAAAAAAATATGTGGGAGCCAAGAGGCAAAGCCAAAAATTGTAAGACGGGGGGGGGGGGGTCGGTAGACAACAGCATCAATAAGCAGTAGGGGGTGGAAATGACAAACAGAGTGGACTTCAAAAGAAGTGAAAACGAGAGAGGACGGGGTAGGGAGGACTCTGTATGTACATTTAGGGGTGAGAATGAGACCCACACAACCCCCTAGTCTGTTGCCAGGTCTAGGGATATGTGTGAAGTGCAGGCCTTCATAGGAGAGAGCAGCAGCAGAGGAAGAGTCTCTGGAGGAAATCCAAGTTTCAGTGACAGCCAGGAAGTTTAGAGATTTAGAAAGGAGAAGGTTGTTGTTAGTTTATTGCCAACGAATCTGGCATTCCATAGACTGCCAGAGAAAGGGGGTAAGAACTTATAGGTAGTGGGGACAGTTAGGTTAGGAGGAGGGTGGATGTTGGTGAGAGGGTAGGGAGGAGAGAAGCTGTGAGGAGGACCAGGGTTGGGTGAGATGTTGACAACAAGTAGTAAAAAAGAGAAAAGGTACAGAAGTACAGACAGAGAAAGCAGGAGAGTGATGGACCAAACAGAAAAGGGGTTAACAGACTGTGTGTGTCGGGGGGGGGGGGGGGAAGGAAAGAGCTTTGAGAAAGCAATGAAAGTGCAGGGTGAGCAATACATAGTAACAGATAATTGCGAGTCCATGTAAGTGGGATAGTGAGTGGGATAGCCATCAGTCAGGGAGAAGCTTGAGGAAAACAGAGTTTAGGATGGCAGCAGGAGGGGTAGTGTTCAGGTGGTTCATGGATGGATCAGTCCAGAGGCATGAGGTGGGAGTAGCAGAGTGTAATGGTATGTCCAATTCTGTTCCAATTCCTGGTTCAATTCATTGGAATAAATCTCACTTATAATTTGGCACTTGAGATTTGGGTGCGTGACCTAGCCTGATGTTTATATAGAAGTGCTTAGGGTCATGAATATGGATGGACTGATGGGAGCAACAGGGAACTTTGGATATCAGTTGAACCTGTAGATGGAGAGATAAATGCAGATTACGTGCAGGCAGATGAAGGAGGTCAGTTCAGCAGTGATGTTAGTTGCTATGAAGAGTGATGCAAGTAGAGAATGAAGATGGTGATGATGATGTTGAAGAAGTTCCCTGGAATAATTCTCGAAGCACTTATAATTTGGCACTTGAGACCAGGGTCCCACGGGACCTAGCCTGATTTTTATATAGAAGTGCTTTGGGCCCTGAAAATGGATGGACATTATTGGACTTGTACAGTGGGCATATATAGTGATTAAGCTGTATTTTTTTAAGATATCTGTAATTTTTTTTATAGTAGTGTAATGTGTTGTTGCATCATAGTGTTATTTTTTATGTCTTCCCAGAACCTCAATTCTCAAAGGAGCAAGACTTGTTTGCCAGTATCAATAGCACTCGAGTGCGGCTTAATCTCATTGGCTGGAATGATGGCGGTTGCCCAATCACATCGTTCAACTTAGAGTACCGGCCCTTTGGCACAACAGTGTGGACCCTGGCACAAAGAACATCACTGTCCAAGTCTTATATTCTCTATGACCTGCAAGAGGGAGCGTGGTACGAGCTACAGATGAGAGTATGCAATAGTGCTGGGTGTGCCGAGAAACAAGCCAATTTTGCTACACTCAACTACGATGGCAGTAAGTTCATTGTTTATGTTCAGAAATGTTCATATTGTATAAAAGAACTGTCGTGACTGCTAAAAATCATAGATACAGTACCTGTCAAGGGTTTTCTTTTCTATCCATCCAGGTCTGAAATTACACAGCCAAGGTCTATCTGGCAGGGAAGGAGCCAAGATTTGTCTGTGCTGCTGTTAAGTAAAGCCTAAAGGTCTTGCCTCCCTCCCTCCCTCAAGTCTGTGCCTAGACAGGAAAAGGGAAGCAGAAGATAAACAGATCTTTCTGGCAGCACATCTTGCCAATAGCAAAAGGGTAAAACCCCTACAGGATTATAGGAACTAGGCTCAAAAGGAAAACTGACCACAAGTTAAATCCTAGTTTTTTTAAAAATCCTTACCATTTAGTTGAGGGAAGCATGAAAGCCCATAAACCTGTTTTATGTTCTCCAGCAGGATCTGTTTCATCCTTTACAATATACTGAAGTATTGGTATATAGTCATTTAGATATCATTTAACAATGTTTAGTTTTTTAAAAAATGTTGGACTTAAATTACACTTTAAAATAATTAATCAAACCCAGCATTTTCAGCCATTTCTTAAAGCATTTTCCTAATTTGTTTATTATACTAGACTCCTTAAACCCTATCCTTTCATGACACTGACTTTATCATGTAGGTCTTTATGGCCTCACCAAGAAATTTAGATTTTGAAGAAACTCGCACAATTATGTCAATAATGGTCCACCAAGCACTTCCTAAACATTTTCTACTGATTGGCATCATTGTCAGAAAATGAATAAAATAAACCAAAATGGCAATCAAAATTTTGAAATACCTTTTTGGGGAAAAAAGAAACTAAAACTATCTTCCAATTGTAAATAACTGAGTCAGTTCAAACATCTTGTAGCTTTTTACACAACTTGTTAGAAACTTTAATGAGCTAAAACATAAACATGAAAGAAGGTGCTCTGACATATTCTAGTAATGTTTCGGAAAAACAGAAGACTCTAAAATGACAGGCATAATTGGATGGTCATTTATCAGCACCATGGCATAAATGTACAGTCCGAAGTTTTGATATGGACAGTAAATCTACAATTCACAGTGAAAGTATTTAAATTCTGGTAAGTGAAAACAACAAACGGGGCAGGGTCCTCTCCTCCTGTATCACTGTCTGTATTAGTCTGTCATTTGCAATCCCTATTTAATGTACAGCGCTGCGTAATATGTTGGCGCTACATAAATCCTGTTTAATAATAATAATAATATTAATATGCTTCATAATAAGCTTCATAGGACTATTAGGTCCCTTTCACACTTGCTGTGGAGACCCATGCGGTTAGCTGCTTATAGGTACATTTGTACCCAGAAGTGAGTCCCAAGTGCTGCTATGTACCCAGGAGTAAGAATTCCCACCACAGGTTAATACATTTGCGTGTGTTTCTCTTGCATTTAAGGAGCAGTTTCCTTTGTGTAGCAAATAGCAGCCAGAAATGCCCTGTCTTGTCGCAGAACAGCAGCACAAATCGCTACAGCCACATGCAACCACATACACAAAATTTATTTCCAACTCCTCCCTTTCATTTGCATGGAATTTGTTTGGATGCACGGTTGTGCCTGCAATAGAACTGTGGGGTCAACTGCAAGTCTCAAATGGCCCCTAAGCAGCAGCCTAATGTGGAACTATACCTAAACTAAATAGCAATTGGGCAGGTCCTTTACTGTAGATAAGAAAGGTGATGTCCCTTCTGCAATAAAACAACCTTACCTGCCTCATCGCAATATTTAAATACACTCACCTTTCCACATTCAGTCGCAGTGCCATCTTCTCCTTTTTCTGGTTTCGATCTCTAACCTCTGTGCAAAAGTTTATTTAGTCCCTGAAGCCAGGGTACCACAGCACATTTTTGACAGAAGACTGCATTCAGACAGGTAAGTATGTCTTATTTCAGAGGGAAGATCACCTACCCCGTTCTGCAATAAAGACTGGCCTGATTGCAAGAGTTCCAAGTGAAACTTTAGTTCTGCTTTAATATATGGCAATGTTCAGCCACCTATAAAGCAATAAGTGCTGTTTCCTCCTATCAGCATGCTTCCTGTCATCACATGAGCATTGCAGCACAACTAATTGGCTCCTTTGTGATGCTTCTACCTATCCCAGTCTAAGCTCTGGTGTAAGGGTACAGCAAGCAGTTGATACAATTTCAGATCCAGCCACTTGCATTGCTTGCATTTAAAAAAAAGAACATTTAATATAGATTATTGAATACAGGAATGCATTAATATGAGTTTTATATCTTCCGGGAGTTTAACTTTAAAAATAAACAAAATGCAGAAGTTAGGAATACAAGCAAGCCATTTTTTCTCATGTTCTAGCCGATCCATCAAAGCACATAATTGCATTTTATAAACACAATTTAAAAGCCTCAAGCGGGCCTCATAATTTTATGCAACCTCAGACGGCGCTCGAATAAAAGTGCAGCTACTTCGGTAGTTGCAGACAAACAGTGGAATGTGCTTAAATTGTGTTTGGCTTTTCTTGTGAGAATCTTGAAAGTTTCCCAAAGTCAAGCTGAACAGTAAGATTTATGACGATGATTACTCTGTTAGATGCCAGCGCTGAGCTAATGGAGATCAATGGCTCTGATACTGTATGCTGGCTGGGGAGCGCGGCGGATTGTTTTGTGTGTCGAGAAACACTGATAGCAGACCATGCCATTACAGTGCTCAGCAATGAAATAAAAGTGAGTGTAAAGGAAACGTATTGTAGTCTTGTATGCGTGCATTGAATTTAAAGATAAATAAAAAAAATATTGGAAAAAAAATGTTTTTTTTTCAGGCACAGTAAATATAGAATATTGCATAGACTTTTGCACCAGATGTTTGGTCCGATAAATATTCTATTAAAAGTATTATATGTATGGGAAATCACATGAATACCTGCTGGTGAGAATTCTGGTGAGTTTATACCTTTGGCTATGTTCAGACTGGCGGTAGGGTTGCAGTGTGGTTACCACTTCCTCATGACACTGATCCGTTGCCTCGCGGCAGCCCCTTGGAGAATGAATGGGGATCAGTCCTACTCACTGCTACGTACTTTTGCTACTTTTTTATCATTTACATTGTTACTATTTTTGTCTGACAGGGCAGATTTACACCTGTCTCTGAGTCATGCAGTTTCATGCTACTGCTCAAGCAATCACTCAAACGCGCTGTTGTTTTTAACATGCGTAAGAGTACTGCTCAGCGTAGTCCCTATTGATTCCCTATGGGGCTGTCTCGAGGGGGATGCTACATGCAATGCCTACCCCTTTAGAAAATGAATGGGAACCAGTCCTGCTTACTGCAACCTGATGTTCAATCTGCAAATGCTGGTTCTTTAGGAACCAGCACTACAGCCTGGGCAGCCAAGCAGCAGCCAATGTGCCAGCTGCCAAGAGCCATGCAAGAACACTTGTTCCCACCTCACATCTGAACAGGTGCCCTTGCTGTACTCCCTACCCTTGCTGCTTTTGTATCAGTTACATTGTTACTATCTTGAATTGTGCAATTTTATACAGCTTGCATTTTGCCAGCCGTTCCAGGACTTTCTCGGTAGTACTGGTTCAAAAAGAACCAATGTTTGCACATGTGACTGCTGGTGGCAATGATTGGTAGTAGTACTGCTCACCATAGCACCAATTTATTGCCTATGGGACTGCCACATCTACATGTAGAGTCTCCTCAAATAACAGCAGTTTCTGGCTTGAGGAAGTGGTAAACACACCACAAACTCACTACCAGTGTGAATGACCCCTTACAGAACACCTTCATTCTATGTTTTAGAGTAAAGGAAGCGAGAGGTGTTCTCAAGTCCTGCTCTAGGTTGAGATAGTTGCTTTTTCATAGATAACATACAGAGAGTGATCATTGTCCTCATTTCAAATGAGAAGCAGTTGAGTAAGGGTTGGGAGCTTTGTCTATTTTTGTAAAGCTAAATTTGTGTAGGTAATTATTGTCCAAATATAAGAGACGTGTGTATTCCTGCCTAAATCTTGGTGAGCTTTATTTCTTCCAGATCTGTGCTGTTTTCCAGCATGAAACTTATCCTTTGTGCAGAAGCTTCCAGTAATAAAGAACAGTCACAGCCATTCTCATCCTGACTGGTCTTGCATCCATCCCCACCTGTAGTTTTCAGCAGTTAATCTGTAGTAGGTAGAACTGCTGGGTACTTACCACGGCTCACATTTTAGATATGCTGACACTTCTTTCTATGCAATGTCAAACCTTGTACCACAGAAAGAGAAAGAACTTTATTTTTATGATGTAAAATACCTATAATGCCCATGTTAGGCAGAAACCATAAGATCATTGCCTAGGTATTGGGTCAAATAAGAGTGTTTGGGGAAAAAGTATTTTTTTTATGGTAAGAAACTAATAATAACAGGGCTATAAAGCTGCATGTAAGTGTCTTAATGTCTGTTACAATCATTGAGAATTCTTCTCTCTCTCTGCAAAATGACAGTAAAATCCTAGTTGCTATGGCAAGGAGAAGATTTTATCATACATACACTTCAATGTGATTTGGTCATGCAGAAATGCACCCTATTGATTCATGGGAAGTGTTATTTTTATTTTATTTCTTTTCACATTAGGTTCACCCCAAAGGGAAATAAAATGCTATAATAACACCATGCTTAGTAAAAATGCTTTATATTTTTCTTCTACATTAAATTAAAAGGTGTGATGCTTTGGAAGCTAGTTTTAAAGCAGCGATTCTGATATTTAACAAACATTTGTGGTGAATTACCACTGCACCTGGAAGATTCACCTGCTGAGAATGTCAGGTTCACTGCTTTATATACAGACCCCTTCAAGTACCGGTACATTGTCATACAATATTTATAATTGCGTTATAACTGCACCAAGATTAAAACATTATATTAAAGCAATGTAATTAGGATCTTAGATCATTCCGAGCTGGTGTGTTCAGGAAATCTCCAGACAGCTGAAGAGTATTAAATCTCATTAATAAGAAACACATTAGAACTACATAGAGTTCCTTCACCAAGCAGGTAGTAAGTTATGAAACTGTTGGGGAGTAATAATTATTTATGCAAGTTAATCATACAAACCTATATCCCACTGCGTGACAGTCACTATACAATGGGGGAGGGGGTTAAATGGTGTCATGAATATAAATGTTCAGTAAATTTTGGGTCCACAATAAAATTAAGCCAGTTTCCTGCTTCCGTGGATTACAGCCAAGGTGGAATAATGATAGGAAGTCAAAACTCAACTTAAATAAAATTGAACTAACCATGTGGGGAGAAGCCTCTTACCTTCAATTCCCCCCCGCCTTGAAAAATTGAAAAACACAATCATTACTGCCACCCCATAGACATGCTGTCTTTGTGTCAGCTTTGACTTTGCATTCCCCTTAACCTCCCTAGCGATTCATTTATTTCCGGTTTTATATGTATAAAAGCAGTACATTGTTTTTCATGAAAATTTGTTTTACAGTATTATATATATATAGTATGTGTATAATAAAGTTTGAAACACAAAATCATTTAAAAATAATAAATTGAATGAATTAAAAAATCTATATATTAAAAAAAATGATTTTTTTTTTTAAAATACATATTATACTCATACTAATATATATACTGTAAAATAAAAGTTCTTGAAAACAATGTACTGATTTTACATATATAAATCCAATTTATTGCATTCAATACAGTTATTTTGTATTGAATGCAATACAAATGGATTTTGAATTTCCCGCCCCGCCGGCAATGTACACACACATCTACGTCATCGGGAACTCTCTATTCCATGTTTGCCGAATCACCCCGTGGAAAGCTTTAATAAATAAGGGCCAATAGGTCCAACATCTTAAAAATTTATTTAGAACATCTACATTAGTGTGTCAAAGTTTTGCCAAATATGCTGGTTTGTCACCTGCAGCCGCTAATTATTGCACAGCACTGTGTAAATTGTTAAAAGGTTTTACATAAAAGTTAGTTAAGCGCAACTTGCATTAAAAAATCACCAAACTTTTCTTACGCTCATTCAATGTAAATGTTGCAACAAATCGTGGCATTGTATTGGCTTCCTTCTTCTTTCTGGGGCTTATCCAACACCACCATCTTCTTTCTTCTGGGTTACCCATGACATCTCCCCATTGTGCAGGTGTGAGATCTGGTGGCATGTTTACCTTCAAATATAAAAAAAAAAAAGTGCCGGTCTTATATGCATGCACAAGAAAGTCCTTGATGACGCAGTCCTTGAGCCTCTTGAGATAGGTGATATAAATATCCGAGGCGGCTGCTGCTATCACCTTCAGTCTTTATTGCTTTGGCAGTAAATACAAAAGGGAGCTGAGTTTGCTTAAAAAAAGTTTAAAAAATAAGCAAAAAATGAAAATAAACATTTTTTTACATTATGCAAAAATAATAGCCACCTTTTTATGTAATGTTGAAAATGTGATGACTTTAAAAAGTTAGCCTTTCCACTTTAGGCAGCAGACTCTCCTTTTAAAATGTAAAAACTGTAACCTTGAGCATGTAAATACTGCATCTCTAAATAGTGCAAAGTGCATGTAGCTTGATAACGTGATGATTTCACCCAAATTCTGTTACAATATACATTGTCATTTTAAAGAGGATGACTGTATATTGAAAGGAAATGTTATTGTATTTTAGAAAGTATGCATTTTAAAGCCCAACCAAATTGAAAAAAAACTCCTGGTACTTTTTCCCCACATGGTTTTCAGTCTTTCTGGAGAGAGAAAATCATTTGGACTGAAGGCATACTGTGACTCAAACCCTAAAGGGACATTGCCAAGAGTCCCTAAACTTAGTGTGATGATGCATAAAACTATATAAAATCAAGAGTTGGGACATCATATATCATTAATGTAATACTGTCTATTGTTTAACTATAATATCATCATTCGTCAAGCTCTCTAGCTCAAATAAGGCTTCTCTTGTATCGTTAGGCTCTTCTTGACTGGGTTTCCAGAAAGTAAATCAGAACAAACAATCTGAAAAAGAGTCCACCATAGTGCAAAATCATCTTTGAAAATATATAGTAGAATCTCATAAAACTGACAATGTGTTTTGGGGATTAAATCCTTCCCCCTTCATCGGAGCTTGTAACAGATAAGAAACTTAGGAGTCTACAGGCAAACTTCCAGTAACATCTACTACAAAGTGGTCCTTTGTCACCATGATGCAGTGCCAGTACAGCTGGTCCTATAAAGCTCAGAGCTGGACTTTGTTTTTGTAAATTTAGAGGTAAAATAACTCTGCCCCTTTTTGTCGTCAGACACGTAGGAGGTACTTTTATCACATAACATTGATAACATTAAAAAATTCATCAGGTTTTAATCGCATCGCCGAACGTTTAAAAAAAACAGAATAATATTTCTATCTAAATTTTCTGTTTATGGTTTTATTTTCCATAGAATGTCACTTTAAATGACCTAGCCTGGCAGGAGGTCTCACAGCATATGGTATGAATATGGGAACATGGAACGTCTGTAGCTCCATATTTATAATTTCTCTTGCTTTTTCAATGCGGTACACAATATTGAAATGCAGTTCCCAGAGCTGGCCTCATTTACATAGTTTGTTCTCGGCCCTATCGAAGATGGCTGTAGGGTGGCTTTTATCCACTGAGCTCATTAGAGCAAGCACTGTTCTGCTGTGGCCTTTATCATCCTGCCAGCTCTTCATCCTTTTATATTTTGGCTGGAATCGGGCACAGATGGTGCCAGCGACTGGCACACAGTTTTTCCCTGATGTGCTGATGGCTCTTGCTCTGTCACACCACACAGCTGTCAGTAACAAGTCAAAAAGACCTCATGCCAAAAATTATGTGAGGGAAGAGCTGCTGATGTCCATAACAACCAACTAAATTATTTCTGCAGGGTAGGTGTAATAGGGTAAATCGAATTACTATAAAAACAAGAGCTAATGTCCTTGTTGACATGAGGGCCTTAACGGCAGTCGATCTGTGCCCATTGAGGCTATGCTTATTGGACAAGATGAGAGTAGTTGGACCCTACCTTGCAAATGAAAAAGAGTTATATGATTAAGAACAAGAGAGGTCTGCTGTGATGTCTATTCTTAGACAACACTGGTAAATTAATGATACAGACACATATAAAGTGGTAGTCAATTCTGACCTTTCTTTGGTTTTAGTTACTCAGCTGTCACTGATCAAAATGACTTTGCTGCTTTCTGGGTCAGAAACTTGGAACAAACATGTATCCAGTAAAGTCAGAAAACCAGATCTGCCAGACAACAAAGCATTTAAAACGTCCAACAGGTCTGCTTTGAAACAAAGCATGCTTCTACTTATCCATTTTCTATTTCACCCGAACGTTGGAAAGTCAGGAAAGTCCTGGTGCTTATGGCAGCGTGAAAATGAACTGTCATTACTCAGCTCTTAGACTACTCAGTGGAGCCAGATTCCTCCAGCATATAGAAGCAGCTACCTGGTGCCGTATGCCGCGTCCTTATCTGCTGCGCCTTATTGACTAATTTTTCATCGCTGGCAGAGGATGTTCCATTAAGTAACCGTCATTGAATTATACCCTGCAGTCGTCTGGAGCTTCCTAGATCCTGGCACGTTCTCCGTGCTTATGTATTTTGCTCAGTAAGGAAAATGTTTTAATGTTTAAAAGAAAAAAACTGTTCTCGTAACATCATAAAATGAATGTATTATGAAAAACAAAAGCTAAAGTTAGGCCAGGTTCACTTGGCCTTTTAAAACTAAAAGTGTTCTTACTTTGTGATGGATCCTAGATTTGTGTCTATTCAAGCTCACTCTTCTAGACAATGGATTGAGCACTGGTGCTATATGATGAGAGTAGATCAGTGAAATAGAAACCAGGTTGCCATCTTTTCATTTACTGTGCACCCCTTTAATCAGGGTAACAATATAACAAATACAGTTTAAATTAAGCATTAAACTTGTGCATGTACAGAACACAGAAAATATGTTTTGAAGTGATATTGAAACTCTTTAAACACACTTGATCTTTAAACAAACTTTGTGACTAATTAATGTTTTCTGAGCAACAAAAAAAAACCTTGGCACACTTCTTTCTACTGTGAATTTTCTGAAAGTCTACAGACAAGGTATTCCATTTGACTTGATGCCTACTTTTTCTTTTCTCTAAAGATATTGAAGTCTCAAGGAACCAATAACCACCATTTAAGTGGGCAACATGCCAACATTACAAAATCACATTATTGTTTCGTCTTCAATTAAACAAAGTCAGATCTAGGCATGTAACACAAAGCATAGGTAGTTTTGATCACATAGTTTCTGGTTACAAAAGGCATTTTCTGAGACTCCAATCTGTATTTTCAGACAGATAGGCCTTGTTTTGTAGATTTAAACTGAGATTAGTAAATTTACTTCATTGTAAATGGCCCAAGCAAATATGTTTGTCCCCATGTACATTTATAATTGGCAAATATACAAAGCTTTCTAAAGCACTCCTTGATGGGGAAAATTAGATGTTTTTTATATGTGTATTTAAAAAGGTTAATGTTCTTCTTTTACTCCTCTCTGTTAAGACTCTTTTTAACAATGGTCTTTGGTTGTTTGCAGGTACGATCCCACCACTAATAAAGTCCATTGTGACCAGTGAGGAAGGGTTGTCAAACAACAAGGGGATAAAAATGCTGGTGACAATTTCCTGCATTCTCATTGCGGTCCTACTTGTCTTTGCCCTGCTGCTGTTCGTCAGGAGGAGGAGGCGAGAACAGAGACTAAAAAGACTGAGAGGTAAGAAGCATGTGCACCAAGAAGATAAGAAGGAGGCTTTAATCTAAGCAAGAAGGACAATGTATTACAAATGTCAGCTGTGCTTTCTTGCTAATGTCAGCTGTGAATTTCTGCTGTAGTGTGTAGATGGTGCACAACTTACAGTTCAGACAAGTCTCATTTGCTGGGGAATCAGCAGGGTGCAATGTTTCTAGAAATCAATATAGACGTCTTCAGGTCTGAAAACTATTCTTTTGTGCTTGGCTAATGGTTCCTTAATGTGGGAAGCTTCCAAACCCAACTGTGTTGTATTTTTATTTAGGCATAGATATATCTCACCAGACCTGAATGGCCACCTATACATAATAACAAGGTATATATGGCCCTCAAAGAGTCCTTGCCTGCTCTGGGTTCACCCAGGTCCTCCTCTCCACACCCTTTCCTGAAAGGAGTTTGAATAGCTTACGCATGGCCTAAATCCATGAGAGGCAAGGCATTGACTGAGCGTGTTGATATCCATTGGATTTAAAAGCTAGTGGAGTCAGTATCTTATAACTCTGCTGCTATATCCCTGGTCTGTCATATTTTCTATTCTGTGAAATCACTACTTTGCTAGCCTAGGAGCAGCTTTTGACAGCTACTGCATAGATGTCTCTATATTCCTGATGAAGTGGACTGTGTTCCGCAAAACGTGTAGAATAGATGTATAACATCCACGCAAATCAGATCTAGAATGGTATACAGTGAATAATATGTCTTTTTTGTATTTTATTTATTTTAATTGTTGATTGTTAAAAGTTCCTGAAGTTCCTGGGAATCCTTTTGGTTTCTTTATTTTCTCCTTTTTTTGTGCAATGATAAACTAATGCTGTGGCATATATGGGGAGAATATAGGAAGCTTAGTTTTGGTTTTGATATTCTTAACAAGCAGTTTACAAATAAGCCCCCACTGACCTCTTTTGCTGCATGTACTGTGAACCTATTCCTTTATTGTGCCAACTTTACAACAAAGTCTCTAAAGTTTATTTTTATACGTTTCTAACAGCTTTGTAACACCTGCAAATATTTTACATTAGAGGGCTGGCATGCTATTAAGATTCTGCTGTCTATATAAGATGAATTAGAAGATGAATTTCCCTTTAATACTTACAGTTAAAAGTAAATGAGGTCCTGCTTTAGTTTTTTCTACTGCTTGCATCTCATATGTGACTATTATAGTGTTAAGGTTTAACTGTGGGATTATTTTGAATAGCCATTTGCAGAGTTTTGGTAAAAGTAGTAATTGCAGTTATAGACCGATACAGCAGCACTGCCCAATAATACTTAAAACAACTATTAAAATCCTACAGTTAATTGTTTGATATGGGTAGTAAAATGAACAGGCTTTCATTTTAACTGTAATTTCATCACTCACTCAATTTCAAATCTCATAAAAGGCAGATATTTTTTTTTAAAAACTAAAAACTTTTGATGTGACCGATTCAGAACTACTTTCCCAGCAATAAGAATAATTTATAAATTAGGTAACACTGTCTTTGTCACCATTATATCATCCAGTACAAAAACAAAGTTTCCAGTTTAATACCTGTGGCATGACTGGGAAAAGTGACAGTGTCTTTTAAAATGTTCTAAGCACTGGTAGTAATGCAATACAGATACATAGACATGCTTGCACATAGATGCCTATGTCTTTTACCAACAACTCAAAACCAGGAACATAAATATGCTAATATTCTGTATGTACGTCATTGCTGGAGTTTCCATCTCGTCCTTTTATTGGTCAATAAGGCCACCAATCCCAGTGATGGACCAATAAAAAGGCTTCAGCAAAAAGTAGAGCAGTCTTTCTCAATCATTTTATTATGGGGGAACCCTTGAAATAACCTTTGGGTCTTACATAACCCCAGTCATAATTATTATATTCACAGCTTACAGTACATTGGCATGGTGATCAGTGGGAAGAACGCCTCTTACATTGCTGGCCATCAGGAAGAATTTCACCCTTGCAGATAGCCAAAAAGATCATTGGTGTCAGCAGTATCTGAATTGAGAGGCATGCTCATTGCTCAGAGAACCTCTAGCAACCTCCAAAAGATTGCTAGGGCTTCAAAAAACTATGGTTGTGAAACACTGAAGTAAACGTTGGGTCCAAGCTCCTTTTCAGAATAGTCAGAATATGCATATTATATGCTGGTGAGGCCCACAGGACACTTGGTAAGCTGTAGATAGCTGTGCTGCCACATCTAAATGCTGGCTCTGCAATCATATTGCCAGTTTTTTCCTTTTATACCATTGTGGATTTATAGTAATTTTAGGATCTTAGAATTCACCATGAGTTGTATGGCTATATATTGTACAGTCAGCCTAATGCTTCAGGCTACTCCTGACATCTCCAAGGTGAATCGTGCTATCCCTGTTTGCAGCAGATGACATGTTACCGCATATAAAAACTGATTTGATTTGTAAAACACCATTAATATTCTGCAGTTCAATAAAACCTTTCCCCCAAGGTTATGTGTATTCACAGTGATACAGACCTCTTTGTAAAATGCAGGCATCATATTATCCACCAACCTCTAAGAATACCTACAGTGCAGGATATGCATCATTTCTGAGCTACAGAGCCACAGGCGAGCATTGCTTGAGTTACTGAACATTAGATTGCATTGTGCTAAGTGTGAAGGATTAATTTGGTAGCTGCACTGTATAGCTGTACAGGTGTCACTGTATACCTTTGCTGAGGTTCAGTTGGCAGGAGGGAAGGCTAAAGCTGCATTTATTGAGCTCAGCTCCTGCATATATTATTTACAATCCGGTAAAATGAACCTACTGTGCCACTTACGCAGGGTCTCTTTCATCTCTTTCTCTGTCTCTCCTGGCTAATGGCTGCATTGTGCTTGATCACTCTTTTAAGTTGAAATACTTCCAGGGCTTGTAACCTTGACTTTTCTTCGAAAACAGATCATAGACTGCCTTCCTGGAGGCCACAACATAGTCATCAGCAGTATTTCAATGGAGTGAGAGCGAACAGGGAATCATACGTTTAAAAAAAAGACCCCTAAAGGGGCCCTGTCACTTAAATATATTAGAAATCAATTGGGTCGTAAAGAAAAAATATTAATGCTTACCAGTCCTACTGGTATAAGACTTCCATCTTTGCTCTGATGCAGAGCTTTGCGTGCCAAACAAAATTTTAAGCATATAATGAGACTGAATGTGTTGATTGTTTCGCTGCTTCATGCTATGGTTCTACCTGACAGTCACCAAGTCTGTAATTTATCCCTGAGGAGCTGTAAAGATTGGCAGGTGGAACCATATTATGCAGCAGGGGGTGTAGGGATTCATCACAATAAAAAGTATCACATGGTGAAAATCTTCTGCTGATGTAGCTCTGCGAAGACAATGAAGATTACAATTTTGGCAGTAGAAATTATTATTATTTCTCATGTTTCACATTTTGGCTAATAAAAGGTATAGCCAAAACCTTTTATTTTGCTTTGAATAGAGTAGAGAAGTTTGAACTTTTGTTATTGTTCTTTGTGTCCATGGAAATGTTGGCAATCCAAAATTTTGGAGTTCCCATTAAAGAGGCAGGACACCTGCATCAGAGATAATTGTCCAAGATGGGATATCACCTTTCTCTCGATTCCTGTTGCAGGAAGAGAACAAGTAATCTTTCCAATGGGACACAGACACTGAAAAATGATTGCCTTCTATCCAACCAACTAACATACCTTAGTTATATACTTTAAAGTTTCATACATTTTCTCTTTATGAATAGAGTCTTTTAGAACATTGCACCCAAATGAAGGAAAAGTCCCTCTATGCGTCATCGGTTCATAATTTCCATTTGTATAAAACATAATATAAAACTACAAAATACCTACACGATATTCCCTTTAACTGCACCTTGGAGACCTGTATAATTAAGTTTCTATATTTTCTCTGAATTTAATTGCTGTAAACATGTTTGGGTTCTGGAACTAGGAAGCATTGAATCCATGGAAAGCCAAACAATTATCATTTGTGTGGAGTCTTGTACAGACATGTTTAACATCCCATTGGTTTTGTTATTGTGTCCAGACAATTCTTGAAATATTCACATACAGCTGTACTCATAAGTTAACATAATGTTGGCAGGAAACCAATGATTAAACTTATTTGTTTTATTTTAATGTGTTTCATATGAAACTATTAGGCATCACACTAAGCACAATTACTAACAAACCATTGCAATAAAGCAAAATATTACAATGGTCCTGTTTGCATGCTCTTAGCCCCCAATATTGTTTATTCTTCAGTTCAGCATCAATAACATCTTGAAGATATTTGTGCTGTTTTTAATGAATACCTTTATTTTCTCACGTAGTAAAGCTGCCCATTTGTGGCATAAAGACTCCTTGTTTGGAACATGTTTGTTTCGCACATTTTGGAAACTAAAGTGGCTCAATGATGATCACAAATTGTGATGGCCACTCCAGAGACTGATTTCTGCTGCAGTTACTATAACGTTGACTTGGCCTTATGTTCCAGATCATGTTTGTGTCAAAAAGTCAACATGTACCAATATGCAGCTTATAGACAGGTGAATGCAAATCTGATTTCCCCTTTTGGTAATATGCTACTATAGCACAACTCTATCTCCAAAACAGCAAACATACACTTTCATGCTTTATAGTAGAGGTGGTGTACTACTCTTTATGGACCCTATGGCTATGACCATAAAGTTTTGCATTTGTCTCATTACTCCAAATTATAATGTTCCTGAACTTTTCAAGTTTCCCAAATAGCTACTTTAGATGTTGTAAGCAGGCTGCTTTGTAATAATGCATGAAAAATGGCTAACACTTTCCAAATCAGCCTGGGGTATGTAAACGTTATAATTAAAAGTTATTACAAAGGCAGTTATAAAAAAATTCACTGCCTCCCAGGTCATCTTCGTGTGTCACCTGTCAGCAGTGCAATGATTTTGTTTTATTGTCCATGGAGTAGTCTGGTGGCAGAGAAATGATCGAGTGATGCAAAGCTAAATTAGGGAATAATAAATCATGAAATATCTCCTGTCTGGCTATATAGTATGCCTGAACAAGCTTCACATTATTACAAAACTTTAGGCAGGAAAAACAGTTCCCATATATATTTTGACTGGGAATTTAGCCAATTGGCTGGTATTCCATCTTAAGCCCAAAGAGCTAAAATGCAAAATATCTCTCTGCCAAGCATTTGATAAGAACTAAACATGGAATATTTCCTTAAATTCAATTAAATGTAACAATAGAGAGCATTATCTCTGCAAACAATCCATTTATTGTCTGGCAGGAGTAATATAATATTCCTTAGTGGTGTAGTTCGGCTCGTTCTTGCTAACGCCAAGTCTGACATTGGCACCAGCATCTGTCTTTCAGGTGTGTGCAGCCCTTATGAGCTCAGGGCTTGGGTTTTATTGCTGGTGTGCTGCCAAGCAAATTGGAGTTAATAACTTTTACACATAGGTTTTACAACCAAAGCAAATCACTATAATCCCATATAAGCTTTATTGATGTTAAAGTAATTTCATAAGTTTTTTTTTTCTTTTCAATAAAATATTACCTGCCACAAAAATCCCTGTTAAGGCAAGTACTTTTACAGGGTGACAACTCTTTTCCAATATTTTGATCCTCTGTTGTTACCCTGTAACATGCACAACAGGTGGCCATGCCCATACACATTGCTTAGCCATGGCTCATTGCATTGTGGTGGTCAAAAAAAATAGCTACAGCCTCAGAAGGTCAATATTGCAAATGAGTGTAATTGATGTAGACGTGTCTAAGGAGTTTGAGGAGGTTAAAGGTGAGATGCCAAAAGGTATAGGCGAAAAAGCATGCATAGGATTGGGCCAACAGCTAAATACGCGGTTGTGTTCATCCATTCTTGCGATCTAGGGTTCATTGGCACTGCAGTATTTTTTTTGCATTCAAGAGGCACTTGGCAGATGTCTCTGACCATTCCGAATATCTACAGATTGTTGGAGGAGTCTTGAGTCAAATGGCTAGGAACGAGGCCTAAAAAGTAAAAAAATAAAATCTACAGAATTCAGGGTTGTCTAATAAAAGAGATCCTTTATTCTCCATTGTTTGTGCTTTTGTTTGGTTGTGTTTTTTAATAGTTTAGTCTATATTTTCAAATCTTTCAAGTAAAAAAACTTGAAATTTAAGACCAAAAAGGGAGCCATAATCTAGAACAAAAACAGGCCCAGAATAGTTGAAAGGACTCTCAGGAGCCATGTAAAAGCTTATTGCGCTTTCAACACAGAACCAAACCCATGTTACGCACCTGTCCCGGTTCACTTACAGGGCACCATCACCTTCTTCTTCTCTTCCTGTAGAGAATTCTCAGTCATATTGATTGGCCGGGATGACATGCATGCAGGAGTTCATTCATTGCTAGCACATCCAGGGGGAAGCTGGAATTGCTGGGTCTCCGGGATGTGCATGTGCAGCTCAGCTTTTTTCCAGATAGCTGGAGTAATCAGGGAAGTAGGAGGAGTTCCTTTCTGCAATAATGTGAACATGTATTCCTAAAAATAGAACTTTAGTTCCACTTTAAACAACCAAATAATTAATCAATTCAAATCATAGCCCCCTTTTACTTCAATGTATTCTTCAAAAAATCCTAATTTTCAATAAAATATGCTTGGGTTCTTTAACAGCTACTCATATGGCCTTATATGGAGACCCAGGCCAATCCAGAACATTCATACGTTAAGCTGGATATAATTAAATAATAAGGTCAGAGACCAAAGCGATTTGACTAATTTGCATTTTCCTGAATGTCACTGCTTTTTTGTGAGGAATAATATAAAATATGAGGTAAATGGGACAAATCCTATATAAAGTATGCATAGTATATATATGCAGTGCAGTAGGCCTCCAGCAAGTTAACGAGTAGCTAAATATGGCTCCTATATTTATGTATTAGGTTAGGTAACTCTGTTCTTGCAAATTGTGCATTCTGGTATAATCACCTGTTTTCAGCATGACCTCAATACACACAGCGGCTCTTATGTATATAGTAATGGGTGACAAACCAGCAAATAACAGTGGTGCATGGTTTTAGTCATGACCATTGAACATTTTGGACCTTGAGCGGGAAGAATAATTGTCCTTCTATTCTCCTTTGATTGGTTGGATCTTGGCCAGCAGAATTACTTAAAAGAGGGAGAAGGAGTCTGCTGCCCTCAAAGGAGACTCCCCATCTTCCATTGAGTTAATGGTTACCTGCTACCAGAAGGGGATCTGTTATAAATTATTAATCACCATTATTCATTAACATGGCCTTGCCAAGCAAAAAAGGGAAGAATGGGTAAAGCATAAAGATTTCCCTTTACTTACTGCCTCAATACACTGCAATAAGTAACAGGATATCTCCCCAAAGTAAGAAAAATAATCTTTTAACCAGTTGTTACAAGAATAAGTGTATCCATTTAAAGATTTCTCCCATTTTTGTCCCAGTGGCAGCTTAAACCGTTATATTTTCTTATCTTTAGACCTAGTGACAATGGTGTAATATGAAGGATGAACCTGCCTGGACAACAATAAAATCCTAACAGAAGTTCTACCATTTCTTCTGTCCAAAACAGGAAAAAAATGCTTTTAGATACACTGTAAATGGGAAATGTAAAGAATAAAGAGCAAATATTACATGCAGAAATTTTTTAAAACTTCAACTTTAAAAAGAAACTGACCGGTCATATTTATTGGCTATAAATTTGATTACATTTTTTTTTCTTTTCAGATGCTAAAAGTTTGGCTGAGATGCTCATGAGGTAAGAAGATGTTGTTTAATATATGTAAATTATCTTTTTACACCCGGGATTATGTTATTTTTACCTGTGTTTCTACAAAAAGAGACATGCAGAAAACGTGCAGATTCCCTGAAGGTCCAACTCTTTGAAATATTAATTAAATGTTAAAATGACACAACTTCCCTCCAGCACGTAGAAACAGTTGTAATGTTATGTATTCTGACCACTACAGATATTGAGTACAGTAGGTTTTAAAGATTTTAAAGCAATATTTCTGTTGTAGGATATTGTCCCAAGTAAATGGTAATGAAGTGGGATTGGGATGCTTGAGTTGGCCTGAATTTTTTTAACGGGTTCTTTATTTAGTGCTTTGTAATTTTGAGTATTTGAATGTTATTTGTGTACTGTCACTTTAAGACTCTATTTACAAAACAGGGAACCAGACATTTCCTGAACATTCCCTCGTGGGAATGTTCGAAGGTCCATGTGTTTCAATAGCAGTAACTGATTTCCACCAGGGAATGTCTGAATGAATTTTAGATTCTCTGTTTTATAAATAGAAACCCTAAATGTTTTGTTCACTGTTTGTTTTTCTCTAAAAGAAGATAATGAAAAATAATTTAGCACTTAAACAGGTTTTGCATAATTGAAAGCTCATATGGGCCTTTTAAAGGCAATTGCAACCTTAAATCTACCTACTCTTAACTGTTCCTTCGAACGTAATTTGACAAAATGGAAACTTTTAACTCACGATTTATGCTGAGCTTTCAGGGAAAATAAAATATGTTTACTTTACTTTACCTGTTCCTAGTTATTATCAAATATGCAAGAAGTTTTCTTTACTGGTTTGCATAATGCAGGGAAATGGTAGAGCCATTTGTTTTTTTTTTTTTCTTTTTTTAATTACTGTCTTTCTATCACATCCTGGATTTTTGCTCTATCCTAAACTTAAGGGAATAAAGTTAAGAATAGACATTCTGTTACCAGTTATAAGCTACTGGGGAGTATCTACTACTTGTTCCTGCTTGTTATTACTTGTTCCTATTAACAACCACCATAATTTCCTGTGAGTGGTGAATATAGAAATGATAGAATGGGATATGTGTTTTTTTCACCATGACTCTGCCAATGTAGGCTTAAAAGATAAGTGCAAAGCTAGAGAAATTCTGGCACCAGGATAAAGATGACTGCCCAAAGCAACAGAGGTGGGAGAGAATCTAGCACTCCAAAGGCCATCTCCCTTTGACAAAGAACCCCCAACTATTAAACTAGGAGAGGTAAAGAAAGACATTTAACTTATTTGACACTCCCTTAAAAACTGAAAGGTGACTAAGCACTGTGGAAGATCAGTGGCCACATCAACAACACACTCATATTTAATTGCAAACCCCTAACATATTATGTAAACCTATAGTAATTATTTCCATAGTGGATGCTTTGGGATTTTTTTGAACCATCCATAATGTTTTGTCTCAGATTGCTGTTCATAATACTGTGAAGCAGACTACTTCTTCCCATGCTCAAAGATGCTTGCTACCTCCCTAGACTTGTCCCAGACCACTTCCCATGTTGGGTAACTATGCTGGTCACACCCCTTCTACCACTTTGGAACTTGAACCCCTTTTGCCTTTCACTTTTTCCTGAATTGCCAACTTTGTCTGAGGATTAGGACCTCATGTGTAAATGCTTTTACACTTTTAAACTTTTACTTATGACATTATCACAGTACATATAAGACTTTTAAAATATTTGCTTATATGAGAATATCTACCCTTACTAATAAAAAAGAGAAATTCAGCAGACACTAAACAAAAAGTAGATAAAGCTCTGTAGGCAGGCTCATGTCTTAACTCAAAATCCCTCACCTGAAAATGCACAAAACCTTAAGCTTCAAACCAAGTTAGCTTACACCATTAATTTCACCAAAGCTAAAAATAAACTATTCCTTCAACACCAGAGAATATTTGAGAGCATTATGAGAATGCTGCAGCAAGCTTCTTGCATATCTTGCCAAGCATAAATTTAATCCCCCCGCCTCTATACTGTTATAATACCCAAGCGGTCAATATCTGTACCAGGCTACTTCTTCTTCAACATGGCCAGGGTGGAACAGATTGGGTTACTCTCCAACCCAATTTCCCCTTTCTTTTCCACAATTATCCAGAACGTATACATTTTGTGGTATAAATTGGCCACAGGGGCCCATTATTAACAACATTGTTTTTGTAACAGCCCTAATACTTTTTTTAGGCTAAGGTCCATGAAGGCACACACTTCCACCTACGGTGAGCCAGTTCCCTAACCAATTGTCCACCCCCAGCTGCTATACACTGCTGCAGGTACAATAACACACCCGGCTCCCATAGCCAGTTTTTACTCTTTTCCATAGATGATCACCCACTAATGTGCTTTAGGAAACACCCACAATATGTAGAAAAAATAGGGAGAGAAGGGGGGAGAACGTTCCTTCACCTCTTATCTCAACTGACCAAAAACCTCTCCCTCTGGGAGGGAGCCATCTTCTTCTTCCTTCTTTTGGCTACATCACCTGACTTTGCGCACTGCGTAGGTGCGAGATCGGGTGGCTGCTGTAAAGGGGAAAAAAGAGAGCTGATCTTATTGTGCATGGGTGACATTGGCGTTTCTTTCCCCTAATGAAGGTAAATGCCCCTTCTGCGCTCGAGATCGAGCATACACCAAAAGCCTCCTGGGATTTGTGACGTAGGTATCCTGGGAGGCGCTGAGCTTTTTTATTTTTTCTTAATATGAAAGGGTTGTTACCCTTTCATGTAAAGTAAAAACATTGAGTTTATGTCCACTTTTATGGGGAAACATGCCACTAACATTTGTTCTCAGAACGCGACAGGCTCTGCTAAGTGGTATCGGTTCAGAACTTCGCAGGCACCACCCTTATAAGAAAGACCAATCAGTGACAGCTTAAGGAACCCTAGCATCCACTGGTGTTCGATGGAACCCTGGTTGAAAATAGCTGCTCTAGAGTTTTGGAAGTTGTTCTTTAATTAAAAAAAAAATGTAAAACAGACATTAATTATATAATATTAAAACCAACCTAACAATATCGAAATGTATAAAAAACAAATAAAATGACGCAAAGCAAGTCTAGTTTCTCTTTTAAGCATGAACAAAGCTCGCCCTCTTCCAGCAGCCTGGCTCTGGTAAACGTTGCTTGCTCTTCTACCCCTGTTGCTAAGCCACTGCTGAAGAGTAATGATGATACTAATATGTAACAAATAGACGTAAAGGAAATAGACTTTATTTTATTGCTCGGAAATCTCTCTTATGCATCATAAATTGTGCCTGCAGCTAAATGACCTACCTGACAACCACCAAGCCAATTATAGAATGTAAAAGGCTGGAAAATAGCCAAAACATAACATATTTTGTATGCATATGGATAGCCTTTCAGCACTGGAGAATAGTAGCTTGTAATGGTGTTTATCACTGACCTTCACTTTGAACGCCTGTGGCTTTTTTTCTTTTCTTTGAGATAATTGGAGGGTTTGTGTCAGAGTGTCTATTTTTAAGAAGTATGGAAGCTTTTATTGCCTTGAAAGGGCTGTGAATATGTTATAAGAAAAAAATCATCTTCTATGTGTTAAGAAATATGGGGACTATACCCCTCTGACCAACTCCTATCTATTAACCCCCAAATATTTGTGGTGGTATAGCTGGTAATTCCACATTACTAATGCCCAACCTGACTGGTGTCTATTGGTATTTTATTGGGTATTGTTAGGGATGAGCCCCTGCCACGTGACACGGGTATACTTGGAGCATGGAGTCTAAGTGTCTCCCGGTCTTTACCAAAGCACCCTGCATGGGATGATAAGCCGGTGACCCTATTGGCCACTTGACTACTTTACAGGTTAAGGCTGCACTATATGTATTTTCAGCAAGTTCAAAAAATACAGGTTGATCTTTGCTAGAAATACTCTCTTCTTGTCCCTTCCTATTTATAAAAGAGCACAAACATCCTTTTATTTCCTGTGTAAACTACAATCCCATTAGTCCGCTATGTAAAAACTGCAGAGAGTTGATTTGTTCATTGGCATGTGTTGAGCACTCCATTCATTTTAATGTACTGGATAACTCATTGCACACAAATGTAGTGCTTGCTGTTTTTTTCTACTGTGCTGTAGTGCTTTGATAAAGATAAATTCTGATGCTCTTAATAAAGAACGGCAATCCAGCTCACCAACTGACCTTTGCGTTGACACACATTGCATTAATGCATACATTATCGCAACACATTAGTGGGAGTGGGTCCTTAGAGCTTATGTTTCCAATAAAGACCCTTCTTTTGCAGGGTGTACATGAATGTGATCTCCTGTTTACATCTATGTACAGTGCTACTTACAAGCTGTCATGTGTAAGTGATAACATTTTACAGTGTTCTATACAACACTTTCCTTGTGATAATGAGAAGCATTATCTGCTGCCATCAATACAATGTAAACATGCAATGTACGGGAAATCTACAGTAGCAAGTCACTTTCACCACCCCCAGTGAAATGCAATATGTATTTCTACTGTAAACATGGCAGGTACTTTTCTGATTATACATTCAATGTAATGGCACTGGTCCTTCTATATGACTTGTGTTCACATTATAGCACAGAACACGCAACCCAGAAGAGTATTAGGTGAGTCACGCAATTAATGGAAATCCCTCAACAAAGTCATCAATTTAAGGCCTGTAATTGGATTATATTCACTCAAGTTAATATAAACTGTATACTTGAGAGCACAGGAATAAACTTAATGCACAACGGACTTTTGCAGAGCTGTCATTTTCAGAGTGTTAAGGGGATTTGTGAAAGATTTATGTATAGCGGTCACGTATTGCTTGTATAATCTCACATACTGTACCTTGCTAATCACAGGACAGACTCTTATTAAACGTATGGAGCACTGCAATAAAATTCTGTCCACTAAGCAATACTTTCCCATTAGCTGAATCCTTTTTTAATTAATGCGGGTTTAAAGCGATGCTAGCGTCGCTTTGCTTTTTTTCATGGTCCTATTGCTACATGCACAATGTTTGTAACTGCATTTTTTAACAGAATTTTTATTCAGTCATTCATTCATTCATTCATTATTTCATTCTCTATGTGTTGGATTGTGTGGAGAACAGTTTTTGTACAGCAACTTTTTACAACTCATTTGCAAAGCTTTCTGCAAGCTTTAGGCAGCTTTGTTGAAGCTTGAGTGTTAGGACATTTTACACACATCCTAATGGGAGAGCTACCTTTAGGGTCACTTTCCAGTCATTTCGCGAACAATAACTTCTGACCCGCAGTGTCAAAACACACAGCTGACAACTCCTAGGTACACACCAAGCTTCTGCTGTGTGGCCAAGAGAAGCAAACTGCACCACGGGCAACAAGATTTGCACACAGCTGTGGCCACGGTGCAGATATTCAGGTCTCAACTATGTGGGTAAAAACCACATAGTGCTTTTGAGAACTGCACCAAAATGTGCCACAGCAGCACGCCGTCTCCATTCACGTAAATGGAAGAGGTTGGATCCACGGTAAAGGCCATGGCAGACCACTGCGGCTCATCTTGGGTCACCTTCGGTGAATTCCCCCACCCTCCCGACTGCAGACTACTTGCTTGAATACCTTTCTCCCATGCCCAGCAGTCTTCACTGTGTGTAGCTTTGCCCACAATCGAAGCTTTATTCTTTTTAATATGCATGTTTGCCACAGTTGAGTTAAAGCGGAAGTAAACCCAAAACAAAAAATTCACACTTACCTTCAATCCTGCAGATCAGTCTATCTGTCAAGAGATTTCTTAATTTGGGCCCCGCGTCGTTCCGGTATCCTTCTTCGGCCCGGTGCAGAGGGACCGCCAGGCACTGCCATCTTCTCCTTTCTTCTTCTGTGTTCTTCTTCCTACATCACCCGATTTTACACTGCACTTGCGCGAGATCGAGCGACGTAGATTGGGGAAAAACTTGCCAATCTCACCTTGCGAATGTGTGAGATCTGCAATTTTTTTTCCCTATTGATGAAAGGGCAGAAAAAGCAGCCAAGAGCCTCCCGGGATGCATGACGAGGGGCCTAGGCGATAGAGAATTAAGGGGGTGGTGCTGCAGCCTTTTTTTAAAACAAAAAAAAGGGTTCTGCACAGGAACCCATGAGGAACCCATTAGGAACCAATGAGACCATGGCACACGTTTGTACTAAAAATTAGTTATTGTTCCTAGAAATGCTGTGTGGTAGCCAGTGCTGCACAGCAAGGATCATTGGATTAGGGAAGCACGTATGTATTTGAGCTGTGCTGCAAGTTTTATAAAGGACAGTTGTACCAAAAGTATAACAACATATACAATTGGTTTGGATCCTATCAATTTATATCTTTTCTGCTTAAAAGTACATGAAGGAAAGCATCAACTAAAAACATCCAACAGGTTTTAGGAGTTTAAAGATTCACCTTCGTCAGGGTTTAGCTACAAATAATTGAAATGAATCAACAGACCTATACAAAACGTGTTAATGTTCCAAATGAAGCTTTTCCGTACACAACATTTGCTCTTGTATTTTTTTTTAAGAAAAAATAAATAGTATCGTGTCCATAGTCTGGGTACAGGTGCACTTTCAGATCAAAGGTTCTACCACCGTTTACTAGGCGTTAAAAAGATCACCTTTACTGGCTGATTAAACAATGCAAGCTTTTGGAGCACATTTTATCCCTGCCTCCATCGATGGCTGCCAGGGTACAATATTCTGCTGTGCACTTTACATCCAACAGAACCGCAGTGAGTACTGGGCTGGGACCAAACAACCGCCCCTGGCTTTAGGAGGTATATCAGCCCACACTATTCTACGTGGGCGACTTTTTCCAGACTAACCTGAGAAATGAAATGTTTCAGAATACAGTACGGAGGGCAAAATATAGGTGTGTTTAGAGCACAATGCATTTACCAACTTTAGTATGGTTTGCTTAGACTTAGAAGAATGAAAGAGCATTTAAACCAAAGAATGAACATCTAATATTTGTAGCTTACCAGTCCTTAGATGTGGGGGCTGTATTATTATTTTTCCATCTGGTGATCCTGCAAATGCCTGAATGCCTGTCCTAGGATGACAAAGGTCACTCACTGTACTATGCAAAGAAGCAATGAGATACTTTAAGAACATCTGATCAGTCAGCACAGGCAGAGAGCACAGGATGTTATCATCTTACAAGTATTCTGGCAGGATCAGCAGGTACTTTTAAAAAACAAGCCGCAAGTTTAATCAATAGGGCTTTGCATTATTTTTGCACCTGGGGAATCTTTGTAGGGCTATAATATACATACATATTAAAGCTAATCCAGACAAATGGCTTTATACATAGTTGAACTACTGCTAAAAGAGTTTTGTACCTGCCCAGAGATTTGGAATTCTGACAAGCCAGTCCTGTGGTCTGATGCAATACTAGATAACACAGCCATGTCCTTGACCTTTATTGCAGAAGCAACACAACTTGGTTGAAACAAACACACACCCTTGGCCTGTTGATTAGACAATATAAAAGGTGTCTGCAGTCTGGTATTGCATGCATAGGAATAGTATTAAATTATACCAGATAACTTGCTGTCTGTATAGCAGCGATGGTCTTTAACTTGTATTCAATAAAGTCTGCACAGATCCAACTCTGTTGTGTGAAAAAAGAATAGAACAGATACTTTCCTTGAAAACTAGCAGGCGGTAGTGACTCCAGGAGCCTCTCTGTTCTTTCATCTAGCAGGCCATAGCCCATGTAAATAAATCATATTATCTGTGTACAGGCGGCAATAAAAAAAAAGCGACATCTGTGCCTTTCAATAAATCTGGCAGGCCCACGTTTTCTGTATTTTGTCTGAAGTGTTTGCTTGCTGTTTTCAGAAATTATTTTTTTTTTTTTGTGGTAACAATAAAGAAAAGTAAAGAAATAGAGTGAAATATTCATGCTCAGAGCACTGCTAGGCTTTGGTGTCCTAGAAAAATCTGTTTAAAATGTTTGTTTTCTTTTTCAGTCTCATTTAAGGACAACTTAATTGTGTTTTCATTTTGCTCGGTAATGACCATGGGCACTATATTGAAGAAGTTCTGGCCTTCCCCTACATAGCTGCACTTATGTACGCAGCTACCATCATAAACTCATCCTTGGCTTTATAAGTGACACTTACTTTTCCTCTTCTCGAATTCCTCCCCCACTCTTGCTATTTTATAAACTTCTGCTGAAAACTCACCTCTTTAGGCAATCATAAACCCTGACCAATTGGCAAAATTCTTTCCATTGACACCAACATTGGGTACAATTTCTTCCACTGACTTCAAACATGGGCATAATTCCTGACAATGAAGATTGGAACAATACTCATCCCATTGATACCAACAATGGTGTACTGTTCTTTTTTTTCCACTCACCACCAAATGTGCGAGTTTACACCTACTGACCATTTATGCTAGAAGACAGTAAACTATCCCATTTATAAGATTTGGAGACCCATGTTTTAGTGCCTTCTCACTACAGTTTTTTTGTGGCTCTTTAGGTTGTTCCTCATAGAAGTCATGATTGTCATGCATTGCATTGATGATGGTCAACAAGCCTGAAAAACATCTGAATGTAGTTTGGAATTGATAGATTTGTAATATTAGATCATATCTTTATTACATACACCAGCAGTTCTGGGTGTGCAAATGTCCATCAGGGCATGCAAGGCTCTTCCTGCTAACTCAATATTAAAAATATATGTATATAAAACACATACACAAAAAGTACTCCATGCCTTTGCTTGTATTTTCCATTCCCTTTTCTTACCCTTTAATTGATTTTATCCTAGTTTGCAAGCAAATATGCAAACTGTTCAGTCTGACCGTAGCAGAGAAAATTGATAAAACTGTAAAAGAAACATCAAAAGTTACCCTCAGGTAAACATTACTCGGGCAATTACAGCTCCTCCTAATTCAACCATCATGTAAATTGTCAAGGTAGATGTTGAATGCTCACTTTACTTAACCCTGAAAGTTTGGCAATAATACACACCAACAATAAGCACTTGTCCCAGACTTCCTGACACCATGGGACTGGGACATGTAATAAGAAATATTTATGGGTTAATCTATTTTTATTTGCATTTCAAAAGGTAAATTCCAATAGTACAGTCATAAGAAAGAACAAAAGAAAATAGAGCAACTGTAAAGCAATAATAATAGGGGAGGGGGCGTTGGGGATAGTAGGGGTGGGCAAACAAGGGGTGGGGATACCTGGGAGTCATAGTCTAAAAGAGAACCATGGAATCAGAGACATAGTCTGTTGAAAAGTAAGGGGGAGGAGGGGTACATCAACCATGTGGACCAACATGAGGTATATGTCTCATTGTTGTCATCATCCATGGCTCTTAAGCTACGTACACACTTCCAATTATTATCGTTGGAAAACGAACGACGAACGATCCTGCACGATATCTACGAACGATCGTATAGCACCAATCCTGCACATAGAGATAACGACGCGATCGTTCGTAGATATTGTACACACAATAGATACGATCGTTTGAGCGATAGAGGAACTATGTGCACGTCAGGAAGTGAACGAACGTTCGTTCATTCCGCATGCTCAGACCATGGACGATCAACGAACGATCGTACACACGAACGATGGTCAACAACGTCGTCCAATCCGATCCGCCGGTCCGGTCGTTCGTTTCCAACGACTTTCCTCGTTCGTCGGCGTCATTGGTTACTTTTTTTACGAACGATTTTTGCCCAATCGATCGTTCGTCGTTCGTTCGTCGTTCATTTTGAACGATAAAAATTGGAAGTGTGTACGCACCTTTAGTTCCTCTAATCTCATGAGCTTGTTGACCCAAGCAACCCATTCAGAAAAGGGAGGGGAGCAGGTCTGTTAACAAACATTATACCTTTCATCGTGTTATTGGATCAGCAGCTGTCTTGGCCATGGTGCCATAGTAAATGGGGTGAATGTAAAGCCACATTAGTGTAAATATAAATGCAGAGATTTGTTCCTGACACCCAATAGAACAGGGAAGACCACCTGAGTGTCAACACATCTTCAACATTATAGAATAGAAGACAAGTAAAAATTGTCTAGCTTACAATATGTGCTCCAAGAAAGTACACAAGGGGTTGCAGCAGTAGGTCATATGGATAACTAGTAATTCACACTAGAACTATGGTCCTCTTATAAAAAGAGCCAAGCGTAAAAGTGTGATTTATTGGTTTCATTACTCTCCCTTTTATATTGTTTGTGCTTTTCTCTGTGTCTGTAGGAATCTGGCAGCCAAGAGCTTTTTAAGTGCAAGTCTTAAGTGGTTGTTAAATTCAAAAATACATTTGCTTGTTTTCAGGAACTGGAATTTTTACCTGGAACCTGTAGGGATTTTTTGCTCCATCAATTCAAGAATACATGAAAGGGATTGTTTGAATAAACCTCACCCAGATATTTCAGATTCGAATGGTTGCTGCAATGTTGAATCGCTTGTTGGCTTTTTCACCCTGCCTGAACAAGCAGTCTCACTGAAAGGGCCTGATTTATTAAAGCTCTCTCAGACTGGAGACCATAGACTATCATGGGTAAACCTGGGTGACCGAGCAAACCTGGAATAGATTTCCTAAAAACCATTTGTTCTTAGATGGCATTTGTTTTCAATCCCGGATCAGATCAATTTCAGGTTTGCTGGATTACCCACTCTCCTGTTTTTGATTTTAAAAATCAGGTCCAGAGTCTGCAGCCAGTACAGTGGTGTCAAACTTACTGGTCTTCTCCAGGATGACACTGTGATAGGGCAAAGTGACAATGTCTGCAAGGAGCCCAACTGCTTGGCATCATGCCTATTTAAGCTCTTGTGTAGTCAATACGTTGAACTTCAATGTTCTTCAGTTCTCTTCTGTTTTTTCTTAACGCTCCATTCACACGTTACATTACTTACCTGTTGTAGAGAAGAATCGGGTCCCCAAGCTAGTTGACTGCTATTTAAAACGTAGGAATGGAAAGGGTAGAAATACTAATATTTTGGCAAGTAAAGCAATTCTTATATATGTATTTCATCCACATATCATTCAGCTGTTTAATTTTAGGTGAACTTTTGGGTTGTTCATTGCAGGGCAAAGCGTCCTTTTTACTTCCCCATTAGTAAAGCATGCAACTTCTACTTTCAATCAAAGGGTTGGTTTTATCAAACACAGAGCCCTGGGGCCAAGAGATTGGACTTGGTGCACAGCAGTGGATGCACCATGATTATTATTAATATTATTATTCCTATTAATATTATTATTATTATTATTATTATTATTAATAAACAGTATTTATATAGCTACAACATATTACAAAAAGCTATACATTAAATATGGTTTACAAGTGACAAACCAATACAATGACAGGAGGAGGAGAGGACCCTGCCCAGAAGAGCTTACAATCAAAGAGCTAGTGGATGTAGCACACATTAGGAGGGGGGATATGGAATAGTGATTGGAGATGAAGCCAGCTATGCAACTAAATACATATAAACAGCCTAGATTTAATTAAAATGAATAATGTCAATGCAATTTAGGAACACTGCAGAGGCACTTTTATCCAGAGGACAAGCACCTACTCTTCTTCCCACAAGACAACACCTAGTGACCCAGTGCTTACATGTTGGGGAGGAGAAAGTCCTTAAATGTGTGTAAGCTCCAAGCCCAGGTTTTGTACTTTTGCTTGGGGGGGAGAAGGGGGAAGTTAGAGAAATCTATTGCCTTACCCTTAATGGGTACAACATGGGTTCACTTTCAATGGAATAGCTTTGAATACATCCATTCATTTAATTCCTACATTTTACACCTTGTTTTTTTAACACTATTTTGCATAAAACAAGTAAAAACTGTTTACCTGACTATCTTTTAGTTTCAAAATCTGTACATACCTATCCAATGAAATCAGACAAGAAGGGATGAGGGTGGAGACAGTTTTCTGTCTAATTTAGCTATTGAACGCTAAAAAATTCCTGGCTTGGTTACCCATTCAGCTATGTACAAGAAAATGTGACTTCCCGCACTTCATTATTCAGTTACTGCATTATGCTTGTTATTTACACTGCCATTTGCTGCATAGGTATTGCATTTTGGTTTAGGTCCCCCCATCAATCCAATGTCATGGTTAAAATCACAGAGGAAACAAAGGATTTAGTTTTGATATTGAATCATGTGTTCTACATTCCTTGATACTATATAGAAGGTCAGATATACAAAAGATGCTCACCCCTATGAGGTTTAGCATCTCACATTAATATAAAATACATTTTTTAGTTCTGACCAATAATACATAAAATTTGCAAAACTTTTATACCTCAATGTAAAATAAGGATCTTACTGGTGTAGTCAGCATTTCTCTCTTTTTTGTTTTTCCAGCAAAAACACCCGGACTTCAGACACCCTGAACAAGCAGCAGACGCTGAGGATGCACATAGATATTCCCCGAGCACAACTTCTTATAGAAGAGCGAGACACAATGGAGACCATTGGTACGTGAACTCTGTCGCAGTTTCAGTCATTGCTCGAGGCTGAGCTGTTCATGTACAATAAACACCGGCCTCCACCCACACAATCCAAACCATCAGCTCAGCAGGCTACTCTGTAATAGCAAATAAGCTACTGCAAATGGAGAAATGACTGACAAAAGAACATTATCAGAGTCATAAACATTACTGTAAAGCCCAATCTTAGCTTTTTTTTTTCACACAGTATGAAAGGTCCAGAGCCACTGTCATATTTAAATTTCTGTGTCCTGTCCACCATCTCCCTATCTATAAATTTTTCATCTAGGACTAGGTAAAATGACAAAACAGGTAAGAAAAAATGGAAAAAGTTCATTGTCTACAAGGCAGAAATGGCAAATGGCCTCCCTTTGGCCTTTCTTTTGGGCAGTAGAGGATTTGGTGCTTAATATGTATTTCTATTACCCTATCTCCCTATTTCCCTATGTTTTGGTGTAATTTGATGGGAATATCTCTCCAACAGAGCTTCAGACACCAATATTAAGCTGTATGAATATTTTACTGTTTCTAAAGTTGGGCTTTAAATGTATTTACGGTTGAAGGATGAAAACATGCCATATAAACTTGCAGACCTTTACGTGTGAAGCAATAAAGAGACACAACGCATTTTACCTAACCTTTGCCTGGGGGTAAAGCAACGCATTCAGGGCTTTATTTATAAAACAGGGAATCGGACATGGCCTATGTGGGAATCTTTCAGGTAAGTGTGTTTCAATGGCAGTAATTAATTCCCACTAGGAAATGTTTGAGGAAATGTCAGATTTACTGTTTTATAAGTAAAACTCTTAAAATATACCCCTGGGGAAAATGTTTATTTTGGGTTTGGATAGAGACATTTTGTTTGCTGTCTGTGTGTCCCATTAAAGAGATTCACCTTGAGTGTATTATGGAAACCATTGTTCCTGAGAATTTGAAGGGGAATATTACATTTTTCCTGGAAAAGGAGGTAAGGGGAAGTCTTCCAATAAGAACTAACAGTCTGACAGCTGTCTAAAAGGAGAATTCCCCTTACACTCTCTTACAACCTGGGGCAAGAAATGTGGGACATTTTCATATCGATACAAAGACACCAAAAAAAGACAGTATTTTCCAGGAACCTTCCCAGAAGGAAGTGAGATGAAGAAGACAGGTAACTATTGTTCTTTTTAGATGCTCCTAATAGTAGGTGATTTAGGAAAGACAGAGGGGAACCGCCAGTGTAGCTTATACAGACTCATTATAGTTCAAAGTCAGCTAGATATATATTATATACATTTTTTTGCAATTGCATAGTTGTCAATCTATAAAAATTCAGCTTAAAAATTCTTTATCTTTTTATCCTTCAGCTGGGAGTAATATGATAAACCCATAACCATATTATAAAGTTGTCACAGTTTAGTGTATACAGGCCAGCAAGTTCTTCCCGAGATGTTCCTGCAGGACCTTGTTTTTTTCCTGTGTCCAGAAAACTTCTAAGAGGATTACTGACTAATACAGAAAGTTGATCTGTGTCCATGGAGACATTTGTTTTGGAAATAGAATTTGCAGACCTCTCGCGGGGTAAAAATATTAATGATGAAATTGTTACACCTAGGCTTTGAAACTTCGTGCCAGAGAGCCATTGATCAGAGAAAGCTTTGTGTAATTTACGGTGGCAGATGCACTATAATTCACTTCTAACCTCGGTCCTGGTGCAAATATTCCACTGCCGGAGAATCTCATCCTTTGCATCCTTATGTAACATGAAAGAATGTTAAAGCCTAACTGAATTCTGTTAATTTAATATTGTATTGTATTTTGGCTTTTATGTGCAATAATGTGTGTGTGAACTGTTTTGTGCTGCTGGAGGAGGTAAAAAAAATCTAGGAAAATCAGATTGCTGTTCTATTACAAAATCAACAAACCAGCAATTCAACAAACCCCCTGCATACTCCTGTAATCAACCCATGATGAGGGATGCTGATTGGATTAGTGTTCATTAGGGTTTGTTAGACCACAAAGCTGATTTGTGTGTGAGAGACGCGGCCCGACTCTCATATGTGCTGCTAACACAAAGGTATTTGAACCCATAGTGCAGAGCTCAGCTGATTGAAACAGAAAAAGAAGCAATAATGGTAATGACTTTATATATGGCCTGGCTGTGTAATAAATCAAACGGATCCTATTGACCAGTAAAGGAAACCTTGCATAAAACAAGCATGGAAGATGCCATTGCTGACCACTTATTTTGCAAATACTTGTACTCTGGCTTTTGCGTTAGCTTTAATACAAACAAGTGCACAGACAAGGGCAGTAATCTAACTTTACTACCGGTAATATAGAAACTTCTTTTGGGTCTGGTATTTTAGTTTGGAATATTTAAAACCAGTCGGTCAATGTCACAAATTATTAAAAACTTACAATGGTATATGTACTGAACTCAAATAGGGCCAGACTTGTCTAGATTTTCTTTGCATGGGATTGGTTTTGCATTCCAATAAAAGTCAATGGGAATGCAAACCCATATAAAGCAGGTCTAATGCTCCTGATAATTATTCCTGAATGATCTCAGAAGTGTCTCAGACTTAAGCCATTGACAAAGACGCCTAGATCTAATAATAACAATGTAGTTGGAGGGTCTGCCTAAATGGAAGTTGAGTCCATTGTTTTAAATAGACTCTTGTGCTACATAATTTTTGTATATCTAAGGACATTGGGCCTAAATTAATACATTTCTCTAGGATTGGAGAAGCTAGACTATCATGGGAGAACCTGGGTGAACCAGCAAGCCTACTCAATCTCTTTTTTGTTTTTATTATTGTCTTTTGTTCTCCATTTCTCCATACTTCCTGTCCCACATACAACCTTGTTGCTGTTCCCAAAAAGTTTTTTTTTAATAGCCTAATAGTTGCCGTTTGGTGGATCTTTACTTCTTCCACTATCATAGCCTTAAGGGCTAAAGATATCAGAGAGATGTACCTAAGCCTACACAAATGCCAGCTTTTAGAAATTTGTATAGAATATTTGAAATAGTATAACTGAAGTCTTTGCCTGTTGTCTACCATCTGAGTTTACAAATTTCTTAGCCAGTACAGGTACTCTTTAATCCAAAAAAGTCCGCATGGTAATGTCTGAGGTGGACTGCCTGACAGGTTTGAATGGATGTTTTCATTCCATTGCAAAAAGCAAAAGGCAAATCTAAATATAGGCCAGTTGAATCCTTCTCTAAACATTTTAATCCCCAGTTTCAAACAAAGTTTCAGTTCCATTCACCCTGTTCTCCTTTTAGTCCTTTTTCTAGTAATGTTTTTTTTTTGTTTACTACAAATTTTGTACCACTGTCTATAAAGACTGAAAAAGGACTAAAAGACATCAGACCAGGCATTTTTCATCCGCTTCCCACTGTGTAAAAATTTGGGCAATCCACAGGAATAAAACTGCAGCAATTTTATAATAATAAAATAGAAAAAAAGAATATAAAAGTAACAGTCCTATTTAGTTGTACAAACATGTAAAGAAAATACCTGCACTTTGCTGTAGTTTTCTTCTTGATCGTCAAAGGGCTTTTTTGGCCTAAATGACATCCATGTGTGCACATACATGCATCATGGCTTTGGAAACTTACATGTGGGTAATAAAAATAAAACATAATTAAAGAAAAAAGGGGTTTAAGGGTTAACCAGTCGTTGGCGCAGACTTGGCATGGTTTCCATCCCTTGGCAAAGAATCAGACTTTTAACCTGCAAGCGTAGAAAAGGCAGATTTCAGGCTTAGGCTCTCTGCTGCCTTGTTTGGGCAAAGTATGCAAACAAGAGAAGTCTGCAGGATTTCATGTGCTCCGGCACAGGCCGCTTGTCACATAGAAGCATTAATGGTTAAGTGGAAAGCTTGCAGCACATTTTCATGACAAACTCACTTATGTCGGTTAAGTAATGCCAGGGCATATGAAGATGAGTTATTGTCCTGTGAAACTACAAATATGACTTTACTTTCCATGTGCTGCTGCATTATGCTATATTATTACGGGTAAGATGGAGTAGTGATGGATCGGTTAATAAAATGTAAACCAGTGCATTCATTGGATATAAGCATCTTTCCCAGATTTACCACATGTATACAGAGCATGAATAATAACGTATCTGCTCTGTTTTCTGTTCAGAATCAAGAATGATTGGTGTTTGATTGCTGAGGTCATTGTTGAGTATATTCAGTTTAATATTATGTCTGGCTTTAGCACTTTCACAGGGGCTGAATTTTGCAAGTGATATCTGTATGTGTCTCAAAGCCAACCAAGACAAAATATTAAGTTTTTTATTATTCATACGCGCCTGATCTGAGTGCTGCTGTGCAGGAGATTGCAGAATGTTAATATCCAGACAGACATAAAAATGTATGCTAGCTGTATGTGAAAGTACATTAAGGGGAGCAAAGACCAGACCTAAAATGGTAATGATATTGGTTAAAAAGAGGCAAGTTGTGGAGTGAAGACACCTGTGCAACCTTTTTACCAGGTTGAAATCAAACCCCAACCCCTTGTGCCACAAAGCTCGACTTCTGTTATACATTTGTCAAATGTCAAAATGCCACTGGGCAGTAAAGGCTCTAAATTTGACAATGGATTCATAGGGAGAAAGGTGTAGCAACAGAAAGGGAGAAACCTAATCTCCCCAGGGTAGCTTGAATCTTTTAGCCCATCCTTTATCACCCCATCAGAACCTCCCCCTCCCCCAGACCCCCCACCTACCTGCCGACCACTCCCTCACAAATAAATACCCAAACACCAAACTTGGATTTAAATTGGCTGGGAAGCAGCCATTTATTTAGCCATCATTAAATAAATTACCATTCAAGTAATTAACAAACAAATATCTAATAGTAAATAAATGACAAATAAATAAATACATTTTGATAAGCATACATTACCATAACATAACACTCCATTATTTTTATTATAACTAATATTATTAAACCAGGATTTCTATAACACCAACATATTTCATTGAATATACCCTAATTAACCAACAACTTAATTCCCCCCTTTTAATAATATATAACCATAACCACAATATGCATAATGTTATCAAACTCCAAACTCCCGGTTATACACCCAAACAACCAGGCTGCAGGTCTCAGAAGGCAAAATACGCACCCCAAAGTAATTTAACTCTTCCAACATCTCCACCTTGGCCCCTAGCCACCCAGCCCCTGCCAAAATCAAACACTTTACCATGCACTGGATCCTTGCCTTCCAAGACCCCAACCGCTAAAATGTATCAAACATTCAAAATATAATCACAACAGAAGGGGTGGGTGGGAAACTTTTTTCTTTCAAAAGAGGGCCTCTCACTACCGTCCTGCCCCTTTTAACTCGTCCTTTGCTTAATCCTCTCCTACCTCACTCTCCAACTAGCACAGCCCCTCCTAGCCTTACCTAATTTTATTAACCCCTTAACACCCCTGGGCTAGGCCTAGCACCCTGACATGTAGGCTCTGCGCCTAATTTCTTACGACTACGAGCGTTTGTTTAGAGCAGGGGTCCCCAATTGCGGCTCTCTGGTGGACAGTGGCATCTTTACCAGGTCTTTTTCTGGGTTCAGGATCATAAACCATCTTGTTTGACCAGGCTGAGATGAGATAACTCCTGTGCATGCACAACTTAGTGTACATTGCAGGAAAGATTGAGAACAGGAAGATAAATTTGTTTTTTATACATGTATTTATGGAAATGGCCTGTCCCTAAACCTGCCTGCTTTCAATTTTTATAGTATAGTTGTACTTCATAGAAAGATTTTCAGGGGGGTCCCTTTTGCTGTAAAAACAATACCGTAATCTGATTTAGCTGAATCAGATTCTTTCTCTGACAGCTTCATTGAACCAATGGACATAAAACAGTTTACATATTCCTACAACTCAGTACATGAGCATTAAAACAAGCCAATCCTGGCCTCTCTATGAGTTTTTAATGTATAGTTATTCATCTTCAAATATCACAACAAACACAATAAAATTGATATAGTTAATTTCTAAAAGTTTAGAAACACTTGCTGGTTGTTTACACTAGAAGGTTGGCAGGCTGCCAAAATTCTAATCTCATAGTAAAATAGCTTTTAGTACAATGTAAAGTAGTTTATTATGCTTCCAGATAAATTTGGGGTTGTTTTCGGGTATTTTTCTGCTTGTTTAGAATTTATGATTACTTGTTTAGTCTGAACACAGGTTCACTTTCATAATTGTATCTCCCCTTAAGTATCACAATACATGATTCTTATACAATAAGAAATAGAACCATGCATTATGTTTGCCCCCCATATGACTCCTTAACCTAATAATTTCAGCTGCAAAATTTAACATTTCACAGTACCGCATTTTGAAAAAAAAAATTTCAATTCATGATGAAAACCTCTGTTATATATAGAGCTGCACATGTAAACAATTCTGCGCTCTGGTGTCAGGGATCAACCATACACCAACAAGAGAAAAGTTTTTGCTTCAATTAATACATTACAGTTCTGCCCTCTCCGCTATACACAAATCTATGGGGGTTTATTTTATTCTGCTAATGGCCTGAAACATAAGAACGTCTATTCCTGCACTGGAGATTTTCCTCATTTAATGGGCTTTCCTGCTTTGTAAGCAGAGCGGCACATATGCCCCTGTCATCTTCTCAAAGTGCACTGAAGTCAAACGTGAACATTTTGCATTTAAAGTGCATGCCTGGGCAAAAGGAAGACTTTTTCAGTACATGTCCCCATTTTTGTGTAAATGCTGCAAGTACTGGAAAATATGTTAATCTGCCATAAATCTAATATTCTCTTCTTTCCTTCCACTGAAATCCCGTGTCAGTTTTGTCAGCCTTGTCCAGTTTCCTCTGTGGCCTAGAGAACACCTGATCCTCTCCTTACCTTAATATATTGTAATATGTAATCATATCTACATTCATGGCGTCTGTTCAACGTCATTGGTGATCTGGCAGTTTAACTTTATCATAAACTTGTTCCTAGATTATGCACACTACAGTGTTAATATTCTTAGCAAGTAGTAAAATTTCTTTAAAACAAGCCATCAATCATCCCTGTACCTTTAAGCATTGTAAAGAAATTCATTTTCAAATTTCAGAGCACTGTGTTAATCAATCAGAACAGATCCTGGCAGCTTGCAAACAATAGATGTTTCTAAACTATTAGAAAGCTACTGGTCTTTGGGAAATAATGACCTATTGACCCTGATTTATTAAAGCTCTCCAAGACTGGAGAGGATACATTTTCTTCGGTGAAGGTGGGTGATCCAGCAAACATGGAATGGATTGTTGACAAATGTTTTTAATCCTGAATCAGATACATTCCAGGTTTTTTGGATCACCCAGCTTCACTGATAAAAGTGTATCCTCTCCAGCCTTGGAGAGCTTTAAAAAATCAGACACATTGGCGCAATACTACAAAACCCAATAACACAATAAAAGCAACTACAGAGGTTAGGAATAGTTTGTTTTAAAACTCATTTACTAATAATATTAATCTTTATTCACTAATTACTGTCATCACATAACTGATAGCAGTGGTGTAAGGGTTATTAAGAGATGACATTTGCAGCCACTTTTTTTGGCTAAACAAAAGTTATCTATTTAAAATGTATGTGGAGGCAAAAAATCATCTAAGACGCCTCTGCAATACATGCACATCTCCCAGAGTATCACCCCAGAGAGGTGTCGGCTCTTTTTTTTTAATTTTGTTAATCTGCTCTGCTACTGTTACCACTCCACCACACAGATCCTCTGTTTAGCAGCTTGCAGCATCCCCAGCATCCCTGTAGTCAGTGTCTGCATCCCCAGCACACTGCGTACAGAGGGGACTAGAGAGTATGTCCTGCGGCCAGTAAGCAGATGAGTTTGTGGTCCGGATCCTGTCCTGTACTAGTCCTATTTAAGCCCCTAAAGTCCTAAGCTCTGGTTGCTGGCCCCTGAGGGTGTTACCAGTGACCTTACCCAGCTATACTCTGCGTAAATGCCTTTCTTTAAACTTGACTTCGGCCTAACCTTGACCTTGCTTTCTGGTTTTCTGCTTGCCCAGATCATCTCAGCCTTGATTCTTGCTTGCTGCCTGCCCTGATTTTGGTTCACTTTTGGTCTATTTTGACCTTGTCTTCCCCCAGCTGTCTGCCTCCAAACCTAGCCTGCCATCTTACTGAGATTCCAAGGTACCCAGAACCTGATCTCCAGCTGTCCCTTCATTGAAGCTATCTGTTCCACTTGCCCTTGGTGGGGAGAGCCCGGAGTCCGTGATCTGGTGTTCTTCCTGCAGCAAAGTAATCCAGTGCTCACTGGGGATACCAGCTCTTTACCCTTTGCAGTGTGCTCTGAAAAACAAAAACTGAGACACTTGGATTCCATGCCCTGGGTAATCCTGTGTTACCTGCCAGAGGGCAAAGCACACAACCACAATATACCCAACACACCAATTCACAGAATTTCACAACATAAGTGGCTTATCATTCTGTCATCAATATTAAGAACTAATGTACAGCGCTGCGTAATATGTTGGCGCTATATAAATCCTGTTTAATAATAATAATAATAATAATAGGAGGGTATTTTTGGATATTAGAGGAAGTGTGCAGAGGACACAGGAAAGCATTGATTTTTGGCCATGATCGATCAACAACTATTTTTTTTCTTTTGCAGTTATTGAACAGATACAATACAATCCTTTTAATGGTGTATTAAACAGAGCAGAATAGAAATGAAGAAAATCGATGATTTGGATTGTTAAGATTTACATACACTTTAAAGCTTTAGCACTGACAGGTTGAGATGATCAGTAACTGCACAAAGATCAGGCAGATAAGGCAGGATCAGGCAGACAATAAATGCATGAGAAGAAACATTGTACGTTACAACAGTTTTAAATGTTATGTAGCTGTATAGCATAGGGTCACTGATGAACTGAAGGACCAACTGCACAGAAAGAAAAAGGATTTTAAGATAAACAGTGGCCATTAAAAGTGCCCAAAACTGTGTTTACCTCTTGCCCTTTTTAGCGTGCCTAATTTTAGGTTGTTTTGCTTTGCCTAGAATATCCATAATAATGTACATCTCTCCCCTTCCTATGACCAAGATTTACATTTGAGCAATTAATTCTGGTATTCTTCTATGCACCTAACATGGGCTTTTTGTAGGGGGGGGTGTGCTAAATACTCTTTTTAATCAATATAGGAGCACTGCTTTAAATCCGTCACTGTCACTCTTATACTAGCATTAAGGTTTTATGCTGCTTCAACAGCAAATTATATCTATACCTAACATTAAATCTTTTCTGCCTTTCAGATGATAGATCAACGGTGCTATTGACTGATGCCGACTTTGGCGAGTCATCAAAACAGAAATCGTTAACTGTGACTCACACGGTGCATTACCAATCCGTCTCGCAGGCTACGGGGCCCTTGGTGGATGTTTCTGATGCTCGCCCTGGAACAAGTAAGTGTACATTTATTACCTTTGGTTGGCGTTCATGTTTTATTTTGTATTTTATTCATTATTTGCTCACCTGTCAAGTTTAAGGAAAACCATAATCATAATTATCTATTTTTCATTTTAATTATATATTTTACTTTTTTTTTACACTTACGTTCTCAAAAAATGTTTTTTATGTTTTAACATGTCCCATTCACTATTTATATTCACTCGTTTACTCAAAAGTAATAAAAAAAATAAAGAGAACCTGATCTGTGAGAGCTGTACCCTGGAAAACTCCAAATCTTTAGTCACTCACGGTCTTCCTACATGTAATCTCTTGGCTATTATTAGCTTGGTGGATGTGTGTGGAGGCAGACATCTTTATATAGACAGGACTTTGCTTCTTATGTTGTATCTGCCCAGCTAGTGATCTGATGACTGCTGGGGGGAATTTTCAGAAAGCAGCAGGAGACATGGAAGATTCTCAGAATGAATGAAATAGAAGTAGGGGGATCCTTGCACTGTAGGCCCGCAGGTACAGCTTCCTTTCCAGCGGGGTTAACAGCTGTACAATAGTAATACTACCAAATCTCACTCCAAAGCCCCTGTGACTAATAACACTGGTCAACAAACATTTTCTTGCCAAACATAAAAAAGTCATTTTAGGTTATGTTTGATGCGCAAATGCCAAATATGCTATTGGTTTTGCTAGATTGGCTGTATTTTTGTGAAACAATGACCTCAATATTAACCTCATAGAAAACTAATGAAAATTAAGCAAAATTACAGAACAAGCAATTTACAGAAATAACCACAAAGAAGTAATTGAAAAACTCAGTTTGTATGAATCCCTTTTATGCTGATGATCAGGACAATCAAGTTGCTCCAGCAGTAGTCTGCCATCATGTGTCTATCCCATCTGCCCTGATAGCTTTCTTCCATCACCTTTATATCTTGATGGCACCTCTCCCAGTGTTCCTCACTGAAATCGCCAAGGGTTTCTGGAAATTTTTGCAAATGGCTATGGAGATAGTGTACCTTTATGTTAATAGCTGCACCCAATTTTTTTAAGTTTAAGAGCAAGTTTTGTACCAGTTCTTCATAATTTTGTGCAAAAAAAAGGTGCATTTTAGTTTTAGTTTTATGTTTACATTGCCACAGTTCCTATAAAACACCTAATATTCACTTCAGGTCTACCAAAGGTCCACTTTACCTCCATTGCAGACAATTACTTATTTGCCTGACACAAAGGGTATACTGGAAATATAAAAAATTGCGAGCAGGCAGTATTACAAAAAAGGAAATACAAAAGCTATGGTCCTTCTATAATAAAACAAACTTGCTTGTTCACAACGTTCTTTTTAATGAACACTGAACTGCTCCTACAATCCTAGCATACCTGGCTGCCGGTAATATATGAACTCCCATGCACAGGAGTTATGTTACTCAGGTGTGGCCTAAGATCCCCAAAGAAGATTGGATGAAGATGCTGGTGATGGACCAAGGAGAGACTAGTTTAGTTTAAAAATTGCTTTACCATTTTCCAAACAAATTGCCTGCTTACATTTTTGTAATTTAGTTCTATGAGACGTCATAACCAGCAGCAATATATAGCATTACACAGATGCAGGATATTGATGTCAACAAGATTTCATTTGTCCAGAAAGCTTAGCGCCCAACTGCCCTCACCACCCCTTCACTTTGCCACCTAATCTTGTATTCTGCATACCTGGACACCCCGTCCATTTTTCTCCTGATGCTTGCACTAATAAAGTTCGTGTACAGTGCAGCTGGAAGTATTTGTAATTTTCACCATCATTAGGAGTAAAGCAAATTTAAAGTATTTTCTTTGGAGCCATGACCTTAAATTGATGACTTTCACCCCTCCCCTGGACTCTGCATTCATTTCCTGTACAGTACAGAGAATTTAACAGATTGTGTTATAATGGAGTATCTCCATACAGAATCCTTTCCTGGTCTCTGTCCAATTTTCCTAAAATTAGACTGGTGATGAAAGCTATTTTTTTTAAGGTTGCTTAAAATGAAATACTTAAATTATTAAGCTGAAGAGCACCCAGGTGTACAGAGGTTTCAATACAGAGACCAGAGGGTGCAGCTTTACAGACATTCACTGGAGATATTCACTCTTTGTAATGAACTCTTTGCTCTTGACATTGAACTCCCTATCAATAAAGGAAGCTGATTGGAATCTGTATCCATGTAAAATTAAAGCATCACTTTTAGTTAGACTTATTCTTTACCAGGTAATACAGTCATTTACCTGTGTCTTCACTATTTCATTTGATGGACTCAGTTTGTAGGGGAAGAGGCTGCAAATCTAGCTAGAGGCTACAGATCATGTGGTCTATGGGCACAGGCCTTACTTTCCAGAAAATGAAATTGTGCACAGTAGGACTCCATTCATTAATTTGCCAATTTCAAGCCTGGTAAATTATTTGCATTTCCTTAATCAGCTGGAATTACTTTTAATAATATATTGGGTTATTTTGAAAAAGCTCTTAGCTGTATGATTAATTGATTGAACATCTAAAAAAAAAAATCATTTGCAAAATTAAACTGTACGTTTGCATTTTTAATTTTACCCTGGAGAACGCGGAGTGCAATGTTCAGGAGAAGAAACAATTAACCCTTTTACATTTATGTGAGTGGCCTTTAGTAAATCAGAAGGCTGTACACAGTATAATTACTGGTCTCTAGTGAATGAATAGAATGTAATATCAGTGATGTCACTGGTCACTATTGAATGGATTGGCTCTATTCTTAGTGATGTCATCAGCTGTTAGAGAATGTATAGGCTGTAATCCCAGTGATATTATTGGTTTCTAGTGAATAAATGGGCTGTGTTTTACTGATTTAAAATCAATGTTTTCTAAGTGATGTCTTTGATATCTAGTAAATGGATAAGCACTATTTTTAGTAATGTCATCAGTTTTTAGAGAATAGATATTCCATCCCAGGGATGTCATTAAATTCTAGTGAATTGATAGGCTGTGTTCTCTATGATGTCACTGGTTTCCAGTGAAGGGATAGGCTCTATCCTTAGTGATGTCATCAGATTCTAGAGAATGGATAGGCTGCAATCTCAGTGATGTCATTGATTTTTAGTGTATGGATAGACCGTACTCTCAGTGAAGTCACTGGTTTCTAGTGAATCAATAAGCTATACACACATTGATGTCACTGGTCCCAAGCAATATTCTGCCTACCCAGTGATGACACTAAGAGAAACAGGTTGAAAGCTTTTATTTTTTGTAAGCGATGCCTTCAGTCTACATGCAATCACTTTCAATAGCTAAATTAGTAATCACATGATTAGGAGACATCCTAATTGGTTCTCAATCTTCAGTGGGGACTCCAACTGTCAGTGGCAATAGGGATTGAGAACTTGCAAAGCGTTCACTGGTAGCTCTCAAAGGAGGTATAGATGATAGATTGATTTATTTTTTGATTGATTGATTTTTTTTTGTGATAGATGCCCCAGTGCAGGACATTATTTGATAGATTTAAAATTTAAAAAGCAGAAAACCAACTAATTCATGAAGTTATGTACCCATTAAAACATTATGACATTTGTAACTAGTATAAGTGCCTGATTTTGACTTTTGACTAGTATCCACCTTTTTAGACTAGGAGAGGGGAAAGCAGCACTGGAAGCCAAGGTGACCATGTTGTTTTGAAAATCTGCAATACTGAAAACTCAGGTCCTCAATCTGTCTTTGCAGTATATCTCAGATATAGGAAAAATATTCTGATGGGACCCTAATATGTATTCCAATGGTATATTTAGCTGTTTGCCTGGAGTTCAGTTCTTAGGTTCAGTGTAATGTAAATCCATAAATGACGCAGTTATTTCATAATATTAATATATTAAGTTAATGTTGTATAAATTCATATTTCACATGAATGTTCTATGTTGGAGCTTCAACAGCCTCTAGCTTTTCCCGAACCACCAATACTGCAGAAATAACACAGCGGGGTGTGACAACACACTATAGAAGAATTGTTTTTCTTATGTCAGCCTCTGAGGGGTTAAAGCCACTTTATTTGTCCCTAGAAACAGCTCAGTCTAGCCAGGCTAAAAATACCGCACATCTCTGCAGCAGATGTGATATCTCGGAATTAGAGGGAATTCTCAGGGAGCACACAGTCATAGGACAATAGAACAAGAAGGAGCGCTGGCCAGATCCCAACTGATGAGAGCAAACACAGCCAGCCATCAGACACTCTGCTGACAATCAGGATCTGTCCCTACCTGCCTCCAGGACTCCACTGTTCTGATTTCATTGTATTATAGGATTATTTATGGTGCTATTTATGCATATTTAGCATTTGTTCCAGGGCATAAATGACGATATAAATCACTGCAGATATCTTGGTAATCACAGACTTTAATGAGTGCTGGTGGAATAATGGCAATTTAAATGTGCAAGTGTAAATATATTTACTTGTGCTATCTGTGTAAATGATTTTTTACATGTCTCACATACATATTTATTAATTATTTGATCAATATATCTCGATCTCATATAAACCCGTCATTCACACTTACTGTGTAATAGTATGTCATCTATATATCTAGTTTGGCCCTTCTCAACCTTTTTATCCCCAAGAAACCCTAATAACTTTTAAGCCTAGGGGAACCCCTACTATAACCAAGTCATGGGAATTTGTTGGGGTAATATACCCAGGAATTTTGCACACATTATTAAACAGGAGGTCAATCAGCCACAGCTCAGTAAACCCCTAGCAACCTCTAAAGCAACCCTAGGGTTCCATGAAAATTTGATCAGTAGATCCATCTAATTCATTTATATCTGTATACCTATCAAAATATCTATCTATTGACAATCTGTCTAATTCACATATATCATAGGTCTATCTGTCTGTTTATCTATCTATCTATCTATCTATCTATCTATCTATCTATCTATCTATCTATCTTTTATAGATCTCTCCAATTCATAGGATCCTAAATGTCTGTCTGCCTAATTTTCCATTTCACAGCTTTCTCTCTATCTTTCTGTGTTTCTCTATTTATCTTGGATAGGTATTTTTTAGTAACCATCCCTTTTTTTTTCTCTCTCACAGATCCAACAACCAGAAAGAATGCCAAGGCCGGTCCTGCAGCTCGGAACAGATACGCCAGCCAGTGGACACTGAACAGACCACATCCCACCATATCTGCACACACACTAACCACAGACTGGAGACTACCAACTCCGAGAGCCACAGGCTCTGTAGACAAGGAGAGCGACAGCTACAGAGTAAGCCCATCACAGGACACAGGTAACTAAAGCATCTTATTGTATAACTTTAAAGGGCAATTTCAACAGGAAAGGGTGAGGGAGATACACCAACCTGATATCATGAGCATCATAGGTCAGCCTGTAAGCACAATATGCTAAGCTACGTTGTTTTTTTTATCAAAAAAGCCAACAGGTTATAGCAAACAACACATGTGATTTTGCTTAGTGAATGAAATTTCTATAAATATGTATATATAAATATATCTGACACCACACTAATTGCTTGGGATTCTATGCCAGGAGGGGCTCTTATATATATACCAATTCCTAGATCCAAATAGCAATAGCTCCCAATAACTAAATGGTTAACTATACCCTCCACTACTATCAGGCTTCTGATGATTGGTACAGCTTTTGGCCTAGCTAATACATGGAAGTCTCCTTTTCTGGACACCCTTACTTGGTTATACTTAGTCATCCCTTAGTCATCCCTACTTGGTAACTAGAGAGGGAAATGTGTTCTGGGGGGTTTGCTAAAGATATGAATATGCGAACAAGGAAGAGATGAGCTGGGTGGTTGTTAGGGAGGAAAAGGTGTTGGATGGGAACACTTGTTTACCATACTACAATCTATGGAGAAGCAATGTTAAAGTGAGTTCTAACAACATAAAATCTCTTTCTCTCCTCTGTTCTTTGTTTTGCAGTCTCCAGTTATTGTAGCTGAAAACAATGCTACCTAGTATGCCAACACAGACAGCAAGCCCAGAAAGTTATCTTATCCCTACATTTCTGCCACCTGTCCATTTTGTTTAATTTTTTTGTTTTTAACAGAACACGGTTATATAATATTGTATTTGCAACAGACAAAAAATGGAGTGAATAAAAGAATTAATTGTTAATGTTAATATTTACTAATATTTATAGTAAAAGTTTCCATTCATACCCATTTATAAACGTAGCAATGAGCTGAAAAGATTGCCATTTTGGCAGGAATGTCACTTTTAGAAGATCTTTGCTTTCACCGGTGAAAGTGGTGATTGCCAAATTTTAAAGTGGTGATCTGCACTGCAGAAAATGTCATAAGCACAAGGATCAATGGGCCTGATTCAATTAATCTCTCAGAAACCAGAGAAGATAGACTATTATGGAAGAACCTGGGTGATCCAACAAACCTGGAAGGGATTTCTATAAAATCATTTACTTTTGGTTGGCAAATGTTTGTATTCCTGGATAGCCTGTACCAGATCCAGTCCAGGTTCGCTGGATGATGCAGGTTCTCCAATTATTTTAAAATCTTCTCCATTCACGGAGAGCTTTATTTAATTAGGCCCAATAAGTAAATACTTTTTGCTGTTACCTATTTGAAATACATTATTCTAACCTCTCGCTGACCCATGTGGCTGCGGTGGATGTATATCTCCAGCTCGTGCTAAAGAAAACTTTGTATAATCTAGAGCCATAGAAAAGAGAAATTCTGGGAACAGATAAAAAGTTCTCTTCTATTTTCCCAGAATGTAAATTTCTGTTTTTATTGCTGTTCCTATAGAAACTTAATGGATCAGCCCGCCCAACAAAACTAGATTAGAAACTGTATTACTCGGAGATACAAGATTATATTTATTGTCTGGATTGCTTTGTCCGCGGACTGTTCTCAGGCACACAATATACATCATTTTACTGTAGATTTTGTAAGCCGAGCGTCTGATGAAATTGAAAAAATGATTGGTACTTTGCTAGTTTCCTGTGTTTTTATGAACATCAGTATGAAAATTCTACTTTCAATAGGGAATGTAACAAAGTCATGATTGATTGCAGCTAGTGCAGGCTGGCTATTAAATGAGTTCATTACAATGCAAATCAACTTTAAAAGATAATTGTACTTGAAGATGAGTATGGTTATCTGATTGACCCCCAATGTGCATCAAAACTCTAAATTGCACCCCCTACCTAGGGTGTCCAGATATAGATATATATCTGCCCACTGCTATCTACTCAAAGAGGCTAGGTGGTGGATGAACCTAGGAGGTGGTGCTTCTGGTAAAAAGGGGTGGATATTCTGCTAATCAGAGAAGGGTTTAACCTCCCAGCAACACTGCTACAGCTCAAACTAGGGCCAGTTTTAGGGTAGTACAAACTGAGCAATTGCCTGGGGCCCTACCTTCTCCAGGGCCTCATATGACAGAATGGCAGTGGTCCAAAGAGCTGGATTGCTGTGCATTTGAGATCCCTACTTTATATTTGATTAGGGCCCCCTTTTGTTGAAAACATACCCTAGCTTCAGCTTTTGCCATTAGAAGACCTGCCTGGGTAGACTGGGAATGATATATTGGTATATTGTCTGAGCCTACAATCAGATTGTAATCTGAATTTACACCAAGGATCGCATTACTCAAAATGATCCGGATCCCTAGAAACTGGGTCTCAAAAAAGCAAGGACCACTTACCATGTTCTACACTGTGTGTGTGGAGATGGCTATCTTGGTATAGGAAAGGCTTCCTCACATCAGAAACTCCAGTTTCTGATGCACTTTGCACTTTCAGTCTACGACTAGGCTAACTGTCATTTGTTATTGTGGATAGCATTACATAACTGAGTAATGTGTATATTGTACTTTGCATTCCACAGACAGAGCAAGGAGCAGCATGGTCTCCACGGAAAGTGCCTCGTCTACTTATGAAGAGCTAGCAAGGGCGTATGAGCACGCCAAGATGGAGGAGCAGCTGAGACATGCCAAGTTCACCATCACAGAGTGCTTCATATCAGACACATCATCAGAACAGCTTACAGCAGGGACTAATGAGTACACAGACAGTCTGACCTCTAGCACACCCTCAGAGTCCGGGATATGCAGATTTACTGCATCACCCCCTAAACCCCTGGACGGAGGAAAGGTGCAAAACATGGCAGCCCCAAAGGCACATCGGCCAGGTAAGAGTATGGCAGCAAATTTTATTTTTATATCACGTGTCTCTTTTGACTTCTGCACTCAAGAAGATGCAGCACCATCATTTGGCCTTATAATGGCAATAGTGGTTGGGTAAAACAGAGTCCTGAGAGATAGGTTGGTATAAATGGCCAAAACTTCACAGATGCAGCATTAAAACCTGTGTGAAAGCAAACTAAGTGTTTTATGAAACTTATGTTTTGTTTGCACCACTTGCCTTGCGTAATAGTAATTGCAAGTTAACATTCACCTAAGTCTTGATGACCCCTGTTCCCCATATGTAGTACTGGAGCCTCCAAAGTTTTTGTGCAATTGCTGACTTTTTAAAAGCCATTGTTTGCATAGGCCTGGACAAATCTACTCAACTTGGTGCCTTGTGACCTGTAATTGGGAACTGGACACTGAATTTTAGAATATAGAAGGAGGTCAACCTAATATACCGATCCTCAGGGACCCTCCAAACCACTAAGTTTTCCATTTGAAATTACATCACCTTGCATCCTGACATTACTTCCTGTTCTGGTCATTACATAATGTAATGGGGACTTTAGTTTTGCCTTGAGTTCCATTTTACAAGTTATTTATGAGCAGATAATCACAATATGTAAATTTAGTCTAATAGCCTCTTTCAGTATGCTTTTCCTGCCAATATAAGACTTTCAAACGCCTGGGATTATTTTTATACCTGCCGATTTTCCTAATGAGAATGTTTAGGGAACAAAACAATACCTCCTCTTTCTTATCAGAAAACCACCGAACCGTGAGCTTTTTTGACAAGCAGAATATTTAACTTCAGCCCATACATTTTTTAGCCATAGTCTTTTTATTTTTCAACTGGTATAAAAAAAGTCTACATTTTAATTTCATGGTTTTGTAATTTTAATCGTGCTTGGCAGACACCTTGCATTAACTCTGTCTTTGGACAATGGGCGATTGAAACTGGAACAAAAAACAAAAAAGGGGAACACTAAATTGCCAGAGTCCCAGAATACATTTGTGTAGCAAGTAGGGTCACGATTATTATTATTATTATACAGTATTTATATAGCGCCATCATATTACGCAGCGCTGTACATAGTCCATAGTTGTGTCACTAACTGTCCCTCAAAGGAGCTCACAACCTAATGTCCCTACCATAGTCATATGTGATTAATGTAGTCTAAGGTCAATTGTTAGGGAGAAGCCAATTGACCTAACTGCATGTTTTTGGGATGTGGGAGGAAACCGGAGTACCTGGAGGAAACCCACGCAGACACGGGGAGAACCTGCAAACTCCATGCAGATAATGTCCTGGCTGGGGATCGAACCTGGGACCTAGCACTGCAAAGGCCGAAAGGCTAACCCCTGAGCCACCTTGCTGCCCACGATGCTCAATCACCCGATAAATAGTAGAGTTTGCAAAAACTATATAATGATTTGGCTCGACATCTGCAAATTTCTTCTGGTGTTCACTATCTGGACTTTGACTGGCATAATCTTATGTCAATGCATCTAGAAGACCTCATATTCACCAATACTTCTCATCTACTACTTGTCTCTGCCAGTCCCATCGATGGTTTCCATGCTTCTACATGCCCCACCTGATTTGCAGTATTATTTACAAAAACACTCCATATAGTCCTCTCTGTGCTTCAAATGATTACAATGTACTTCAAATGTATTTCTATTACCAACATGTAACCCCAAAGTTCTTTTTCCCTCTCGTATTGTATCTTACCCTTTTTTGCAGCCTTTTCAAATTCTCATCAGGAAATCAATTGCTAATAATGTACGCAAGCCCCCCGGAACTACATTGAGAAAGAGAATTTCATTAAACATATCAAAAACATATATACTTATGCGATTCTGCTCAAAAACTTACATTTAACTTGTGCCTTGTCCATCTAATACACTGTTTCTTAACCAGGGTTCCATTAAACCCTAGGGTTCCTCCAGAGGTTGCTAGAGGTTTCTTTGAGCAATGAGACATTTGTGCCTCTTAGGTCAGTTTAACTGATACCAATAATTTGTTTGGCTATCAGTAAGAGTGACATTCTTCCCAATTACCTGCAATATAAGAGGCATTCTTCCCACTGACCACCACACTAATGTACTGTGAGCTGTGGATAAAGTAATTTTAGCAGGGTTCCCTGAAGACTTGAACATTACTTCAAGGGATTCCTTCTTGGTAAAAGGATTGAGAAACACTGATCTAGTATAAAGAAGGTCTCTTTAATGGTGGCCCCATTAGCAGCATTCATTTATTTGCGCCCCCCATTGCCAGTCCAGCCATCAGAAGTAATAGGAATCTATGACATTCCCAAGTATTAGATGGCATGTGACTCTCTCCCCTTCCTCCCGCTTGACATTGCTGGTAATTAGCTTCTTTGGTACCCATCACTTTCATTGGTATATGTCAGTGTTTTGAGTGTCTGTTATTTGGCCCATGAGATGTGATGGTCATACAGCCTGACACTTTTGCCCTGACAGGTAGACATTACAAGTAAATATTACAAAAACTAAAGTGAAATCCTTGAGTAAGGCTGTTCCAATGGACCAGTTGAAAATGGGAAACCCACCAAGGTGTTACTCTCATTTATTGTCCAGTTCCTAAAAATTGTCTTCCATCCAACTCTT